>NC_043759.1:15544884-15862384 GCF_902148845.1 Salarias fasciatus
GCATACTCACTGACAATGACGTCAGCCTTTGAGTCAAAGTCAAGACTGGACAGAGTGATGGTCAGAGTGTTGGCATTATCAATTTTGATATCCTGCATTGCACCCTTGTTGGTAATGGACAGAGTTGCTTTTGTTGCATCAAGTCCACCAGAGAAGGTATTTTCCAGTGAAACAATGCTCTGGAGGGTGGTTGTTCCACTCGTGGCCAGACCGTCCTTGTTCAAAGTCAGAGCAGCCTTGTGAGTAGCCTCATTCTCAAAAATCTTCATGTTGGCGTCACTGTTTAGAGCCAGACCGTTGCTATCGAAAGATGCAGTCAGCAGAGAGTAAACACGGTTTTCAGATTGATCTGCGTTTGTTTCCATCCTCACAGTGACATCACTGAGGCCAGTAGAGGCTTCAGCTTGGTTGCGGATCTTCATACCAAGAGCGAGAGCGTTGGCATCGCTTTTAAGTGACAGACGGCCGTCTTTGAATGAAAGCTCAGCAACATGAGTCAGGACATCTTCATAAGCGTTGGTGTTAGAAACAACTGAGACTTCACCATTGGCAAAAGTTGCAGCAATGGTATTCTGGGCCTTAAGAATGGTGGAGTCCAACTGGACAGAAGAGTCAATCTTTGCCTCTGGTCTGAGTGGGAAGATAGCAAATGTCTGGGTTGAAACAGTCTTGCCAAAGATGGGTCCAGCCTTGAAACTTCCCTCGAAATTGTTGTCGGCAGAAATTTCTTCGGTGTTGATTCCAGCCATACCAGTGTGCTCAAGGACAACATTGAGACCCAGTGGACTTGTGACTTCTACCTTGCTGTTTGATTTCAAACTGACCTTGTCCGTGATGGCTGCATCCTCAATTATGCTAAAACTGGCTTCAACGAATTTATGAGTCAGGGAGCTTTTCAGTTCGGCCTTGATGGATTCAGTGATGTCCAACATTGCTGAACCTAAACGTAAACAAAAAAAGAAAGACACATATAAAACAATATTAATTCCACCATTTTAAAGCTCTTTCACATCCATGACTTTGCACAACTATCTATGAATAAGGTGAAAAAAAAACTGAACTCAATAAATACACTTGTTAATGTCAGCCTAAAACAAAGACATTTGCAGCACCATTTTCTCTTCAGTGCAATTAAAAAACATTACTGTTGCTTCATTCCTTCAGTACACTGATTCCACCATCCAACAGCAGCTAGCAAAACAATCATTTTTGTTCTGTAATTTAGCTTGAAAAACTGCAATCAAGCAAGTAACGGTAGCATAACTTGGACATATTTATAAAGCAAGCCAACACAGGTGAAACATGAAAATATATTTAAGTGTCTCCATTGTTTTGATAATTTGGTTTTTTCAGGACTAAGTAGCTAAAGACTTTTTTTTAAATGAGCAACAAAAGTTTTGTGTAACTTTAAACATGCTTTTGTAGCAGTTTTCAGATTTACAGACAGTAATGACTGGGAAATACCTTCGGTCGTCACTGAGAGGATGTCGATTGGGGAGGTCCCTTTCACGTCAAATTTAGCTGAGTACTTTGGGACTTTCATATCGTCTTTTCCAGCCATCACAGAGGCCTCCATTTCATAGACGTTGCTCCTCATTACAGTGGAAAATTCAGCTTTGCCAAAATAAGGTACGGATAAAGAGAAGCTCTCTGGAATGACAAAGTCAGGGACGGGAACCTCGATGGAGACAATCTCCAGTCCAAGCTGTGGAACAGACATCTGAGGTGTCGTCAGTGCTGGTGGGAAGTTCAGCTCTTCTGCTGACTTTCCTCCAAGAGGGAGAGGCAGAACAATGGTGAAACGTTCAGGGTTGAAGGAGTAAACAGCCTTTGTGTCACTGTCACAAAAAAAGATAAAATTAATACTCATTAGATGTCACTTTGTTTTTCTGTTTTAAGTTAGATAAAATTCTCTCTGACTTACACATTCAGGAAGAGTGTCTCTGGCAGTGAAATCTCTGGCATGTCAGGTACTCTAAAAGCACCGTAGCTTTCCAAGTGTTTGTTTGTGGTCTGAAAGAAAATGGTATAATATTGTTGCATGATTGGCTCAAATATCTTGCAATCAAAACAAATATATCATAAATTATTCCTACCTCTACGAATTCCTTGAGGATTTGATGGACCTTCATGTCAGTCTCCCCAATGGGCAGTTCAAGAAGGTCATCTCCAAACTTTTTAATCACATCAACATTTGGAAGGATGTTGACAATCTCAGAGTTCATATCAGATTTAAAGTTAACTTCAACCTTTTTGGCATCTGCACAGAAAAAAAAAAGATAAATGCCCTTAACCTTTAGGGGATAATCTGCAAACTGTATAAGTTTTAGGCTGTGAGAAAATGTGCAGCCAAGTAGAGTTACTGAAGATATGGTGAGTGGAAGCTTGTAGTACCATATTTAATGTCAATTGTTTGTGCAGATGTCGTTTCCAGGAAATTAATGATGCTTCGAAGTTGCAGCTCCAGTTCCTCATCACGTTTCATGTTAGCTGTGATCGTGGCATCGGCATTGATGGAGGGCACCAGAAGTTGCACTTGCAGCATGCCTTCCTTCATGTCCTTCAAACTGAAATATGCGCCCGTTAGCGGACATATTTTACATTATGAATGTTTTGTTAGTACTCTTTCAAGAGGATCTGTAATAGATAGCTTACTTGGCACGGCCAACTATGGAGAGCTGAGGGATGTTCTTGTTAATCAGGTCAAGAGAGATGGAGTGGGTTCCTTTGCCTTTGGTGTTTCCATCAACAACACCGAGCCTCAGTCCAGCCTCAACATCATAGTCAGGGATCTGGATATCAGCTGTGACAACATTCTTCCTTCTGTTGTATTTTAAAACTGCCATAGCTTCAGTGGGTTCTGCACCTGTTGACCAACCAATCATCACATGAAAGTATGAACATTATTATCAGGATTTCGATTATATTTCTGTATTTCACCGATTATATTTCTGTATTTCACAGCTTATTTTGTTTTCAGAGAAGTGTCAAGACAGAACTTTACCTTCAGCTCTTAGTATGAACTTAACAGCGTCAACCTTTTGCCTGCCCTCCTCTCCTTCCTTGAGAAGCTCGTAGGCAACAGTGGCGGTGTACTCAGTGACTTCACCAGTTGGGTGGAGCTCCACAGCAAATCTGTGAGGTAATGCATTTAATCAGCAACATTTTTGATGGCAATTGATTTTAAAATGACTTATGTACTGGCTGTTCAGAGGCTTGCTCACTTGCTGTCTCCAGTGAAGGGGAAGTACGGGCCTGTCTCGTGTGAGTAAGCGTCAGTGTATTGCAGAGCCGTGCAGTATTTCATTCCAGCAAAGACCGGAGTGCACTCGCTAACATCAATCTTATCCATCAGGATTGATGGAATGGTGTGGACCTCTGATCCGGTCACTGCCACCAGAGAGTTCCTATAAGAGGAGGTAAACAAAAACAGTTTATCATTTTTCTTATATGTATTAACAAAAAAAACGTCATGAGCTTTTTGTGTGTGGAGGAAACAGTTTTCTTACATCCAGAAATCCACATTATCGAAAAGCGCATTTTCACTGGAATTTGCAATTTTGTAATTAACTGCAATTTCATTGCTCCGTCAATTTCTACCATATTAATCCGGATATAATACAGGGTTTTTTTTTTGTTTGTTTGTTTTTTTTTAACTGAAAAAAGTGAAGTTGTCTTACATTTTGGGCCTAAGGAAAAGAGAACTGTTTTTCTTTTAAATGCCAGTAAACATAATCTGATAATGGTAATCTATGCCTACAAACATTAATCTACACAGGGATCACCTGGAGACAAGTGGAAAATTTAGGTCACATCAGTCGGTTACAGAGAAGGATTACATGTCTTACATTACAATTTATATTAATGTAAAGACACAAGGAAAGTAACTCCGTACGTTGTAATAAAAGCACAAAATTGCTCCAAAAGAGGCCGACAGGCATCGTCATATGTGCGCAGGTAAAGGACTGCATGGGCCATGTGTTGTCACAGGTATTATGAATGGGGAGCAGGGTTTGTCTTATATTTGGACCAATACAGTATTTTGTTTACGTACTGAAGACATTTCCTCTCATTTTTGACTGCCCAAACAATCATCTATGATCGCTTACGTCACTTTGATGAGTTTTGTTGGGGTTGTTGGAGCAGGAATGGTCAGCTTGATGTTGTCACGTGCCATGGCGATCTCAGCTCTGAGTCCACTCTCATGGAAAATGTTGGTTTGCATCTCCAACCCAGAGTTGACGTATTCAGGGAAGTAGGAGCCAACTTGAGTTACAAACTCAACACCAGCAGAGGGCATGAAGGTAATTTTGCTCTGTGTGGAGAGATACCATAAAGTTCACAGTTGTGGTTGTGCAGTGAAAGAAAAGCAGGCAGGTGGCTTTCAAACACACTGATGAATAATTACCATATCACGAGCCATCTGAAGTCCACCCTTGAGACCAGGGGTGAAAGTACCAGACAGCGCCACCCTCAGAGGGACACCAGTCATAGTGGGCAGGAAGAATTCATTGTCCATGAAGATGTAGTGGGCAAAGATGGTGTTGTCAGCCTTGGTCATCAGTGCCTTCATGATCTGTGCCAAATAATAAAGCACATCGGACATTTCATTCCTCAAAGAAATGTTTCAAGCCAGACACAACTTAATAAGTAGCTCATGAATGTAACTTACATCAGTTGGGAACATCTTGAACATGCTGTCAATCATCATCACAAGAGAGTAGGCCATCTCCTCCATTTCGTTGGTCCTCAGGTATCCCAGTTCATTTCCCAGGAGTCTCATGTAGACCATTGCTTCTGGAGACTGTGCGTCCTTCAGGTCTCTCACCAGTTTGTTGAGGTTGCGTCCAATGTCTCTCATGAAGTTCATGTGGGCCTGAATACAAAGGAGTAAAATGTTTTTAAATGCTTCCCTCATGAAGATGAGACACTATTAAGTGAATACAGTCTGATGAATGTGAAGAAACGTGATTCTTTGAGTACCTGTCTCTTCATCCTGTTCCTCTTCAGAGCGGGCACGATGTTCTGCAACATTTCAGAGACTTGCTCGGGCATGTTTTCAGAGACAAAGTAGATTGTCTTCATGACAGTGTCAGGGAAGAATCCATTGTCCCCGAACAGGGCTTCGACTGTTGGCTCAAA
This sequence comes from Salarias fasciatus, assembly GCF_902148845.1. Taxonomy (NCBI): domain Eukaryota; kingdom Metazoa; phylum Chordata; class Actinopteri; order Blenniiformes; family Blenniidae; genus Salarias; species Salarias fasciatus. The sequence goes on from NC_043759.1 coordinate 15,550,027, forward strand.
TCCTTTGCCCTCCATGCCGATCTGTTACCATGAGAAACACAGTTTCAACTCAACTTACTGGAGGATTTGCACAAAGAACAATTTGGGGTGAAAAACTTACTTCCATCATGTCGATGTCAAAACCAAAAGCTTTCAGAGTCATGTCAAGCATGACTTCCTTGGGCAGGTAGCTGCTGCTGTCGAAGAGCATGTTGCCCTCCAGAGATCCAATCTTGTAGTTACGAGAAAACTTGGTGGGATCCATGGTGGGTTCAATGTCATTACCCTGCAGTGCTTCCAGAATCCTCTGCCTCAGTCTGTTGGAAAAAAGAGGAAATATGAATTATGGATGTTTTTTTATCAAATCAGGAAACCCAAACATTTTTTTTACTGACAGTAGTTTTTACTCACTCCAGTGTCTCGGGCACAGTTGAGGACAAAATGTTGGTGAGGTGGGAGATGACAAAGCTCTTGACCTGTTGGTCCTGCTCAGTAGGCAAGGCGTTCACCAGCTGGGTCAGTTCACTTGTCTGGGGATCCTTCATGAGCACCAGGTATGCAGCAATGCGCTTTTGCACGGGGCTGGCACCGTCCAAAAGGACCTGCATGAAGACTTCCCTGACCTGTCATCAAAAAAACAATCAGTCACATGAAAGAGCTGCAGCTGTAGTGATTTAGACAATTTGTGAAATTTGTAGTCCCACTTACTTCTTCAGGAGCTGGAGTCAGCCTGAACACCTGGATAGCAGCCTGCTGCACAGCTGGAGAAGCTGCAGGTTGGTTCACACACTGCATGACGGCACCTCTGAGTGCAGGGCCTGCGTTTACCAGTGCTGGAGCCATGTTTCCAATAACCTGAATTTGAAAACAAATTAATAAATCTCTTCAAAAGGAAGAAAATTGTTTCAGAAATGCTTTTTACAAGTTAAGTTTTTTTCTCTATTTGATTTTTACTGACTGGAGTTACATGTTAAATTGTTCTCATTTTCATTTGCAGCCATGAAGATAGAGACCTACCCTGAGTGTCATGAAAGTCTCATCGTTGTCTCCAGAGCAGTCACCCAGCTTGCCGGCCATGAATTCAGCAACAGAGAAAATCTCAGGAGTGAGTTTTTCCTCAGCTTTGTAGAACCTGTTGAATACAAAAATATTCAAACACATTTATGGGTGATTTGCAACTGTGAAATATTTCTGCACAGAACTAAGTGTTGTTAAATTCGCTCACCTCTTGACGACATTGCTCAGAGCATACATGATGGGTTTGCTGGATTTGTACTTGGCCATCTCAAGCATGTCATTGATGAGCAGCTCAGATGGGTTGGACATGAGTCCCAGAGCGAAAACAGACGCGTCAACCTCAAGGGAGGCACTGTCAAAGGACCTGAGGATCTGCATGATGGCACTGCTGCACTGAGGGGTTCCGCACTGAGCCAGGACCTGGTAGGTCAGGACGCGGGACACCTCAAGAGCCTTGGGAATGGCAGGACTCAAGGTTTCCATCTTCATTCCACGGACCATGGAGACCAGCATGTGGAAAAGGTGGGCCCTCTTCTCGCCGTCAGCCTCAGACAGAGTGGCCAGTTCTCTCAGGAGATTCAGAGCTGCGTCCTTATCCTGGACAGCACTCTTGTCTTCAACAGTCTCCATGGGAAGACCCTTGACATTGTCACCTTCGCAAAAGTGAGCATTTTCAGTGATTTGGCCTGAGCTCAGGGAACTGAAATAAGATGAGCTTACTTACTGTGGAAAAAGACTTTGTCGTCAATTGGAGAAACTTGAACAAGAGTGAGGTGCTGTTTTCCCACGTTGGTGACACCATATTCCCCTCTGTAGAGATGAAACACGGCAATAAAAATCAATAATTCTTAAAAGCCCATGTATATGTCATTAAAGAATCTGGCCTAAAGTACACTTGTTGTGAAAGTGTTACTTACTTGTGAGAGAAGGGAATGAGAATGTGCTTCTCAGTGCAGGAGCTAGAGGTGATGTGTTTTTCTTCGTTGTCAAACCTGTAGTTGCAGATTTGGGAGCTTCTGATCAACTGAGCAAGAGGATAGTGCTGAAAAACAAAGATGAATGATCATATGACTTTGACATCATGCATAAGCTCAGGTTCATGAAGATGGAAAAATCAATGTGGCTCTAATATTTTTTTCAGGCATTTCTCAGCAGAAAAAAAAAATGTTTGCGTTCTTGGATATCTTACCATGCCAGAGATCAGTGCCAGAGGGCTGGTGTGATCTTTGATTGGGACGAATTTGCTACATCTGGACAGATCTCTGGTAAGTCTGATATCGGTTGCAGTTTCTTCCCTTGAGCTGACAGTGTACTGAGTCTTGCACATGCCGTGGATGGTGGGCTATAAAGGTGTAAACAGTAAAACAGATCTTCACTGGCACTGCATTGTTTTTTCTGTGCTTGACAAAGCAGTAATGTTTGTCATCAAGTTGTGAGAAGCAAGAAGATTACCATGTCTTTGTTTTTGTCTCCTTCCATCAGAGGCACAGTCAGGGCAGAGATGATACTCCTCTTGATGTTCAGAATGTTGGTGGTCTCATCATCCTCAGGGTACAGTTTCACATCGGACGCCCCCACAAAGACAACCTTCACAGGATATCTATCAAAAATACAAAAACAAAAGACTTATGTCTTGTGCGTGTGCGTGCCTGTGAGTGCGTGTGTATGTGTATGTGTGTGTGTGTGTGTGTGTGTGTGTGTACCTCTCCATTTCGGCAGCAAAGGCATTGGAGGTGGGCGTGGAGCCGAACACAGGGTTACCCTCTGCGTCCACGTCGATCACCTCACTCAGGCTGCAGCCAGTGGTGCGGAAGATGAAACTGCACGTCTGAGGCACTTCAATTTCAACCTGTTTGAAATGTCTGATTAGCATTGCATTTCTTTGTGAAGCACAATGAAAAACAAAGTGTGATAATTAAGTTTTGAGTTAACACATACATACAAAAGTTAGTTGTAAGTGTACAATCCTCTTTACCTTGCAGGTGGCCTTGGGACCATTCTTAAGATGTGATGCTCCATTGATGGCATTCAAGGACTCCGCTTCGTACAGGTATTCATACTTGTGGTGGGCCTTGTAACTTTTTGATACTTTTGGGAAACAGTAATTTCAAATTACAATTCATTAAGACAAGACAAAGCAACTGCACACAGTAATAATTAAACCATTGATGAAGTACAGAATCTGGGCTATGGCGAGTAAACTGATAAGTTTACTGAGATTTTATGGACACACTGCAAATTTAAGTGTTGAAAAAACATAGTTGGTTCTTGTATTGCAACAAAATCACAAATTAAACTGCATTCAAGTGGCATATATAGCTCATTAATTTGTTTGACTTACAGAGACAAGATGCATGTTCCTCCTGGGCGTCTGTGAAGACGGTTAAAACAAATCACGTATAATTGAATTCTGAATCAAGTCTCAATCTCTCAATTATTATACGTAAAAGAAAGCTCTGAAAGATAAACCTTTTCTTTGTTCCATTGAAAAATACTTACAAGTTAAGGTGAGTTTGACCAGGAGGAGTAAAAGGCAAAGCTTTGAGCTCCCCATGATGGGCTCCTGCAGCTCTCTCCTTTGGTGAGTACTCAGACGAGACTGAAGCCTCAGCCACCCAGCAGGTCTTTTATACCTGCAGCGTTCCTGGATGGAGCTGCGATGGGAATTGCGTGTTGTACTGTTTCAGCTCCAAAGTCCAGGCTAATACGTATGTGTGGAGGGACAAAGGCAAGTAGTTTGATAAAGTCTGTCTGGAATAAGGTTTGAGAATGTCAGTTTGCATTGACTGACATTTAAGTAACAGTTTAACTTAAAATATAATACTTCCCATGATGGAATTATTACTCAATAAAATGCTTTAGTTTTTCAATTAACAACTGTGGTGTATAATAGTTTATGCATATAATATTTTAAATATCTATAAATTTAATGGTGTTAGAGTGTATCATGGAATCGAATAATATACTTTTGGATTATCTCAAAATAATACTTACACCACAACATTTTATCATTACAAAATCAATGTAAGGTATTTTTTTAATCTTTTGCATGATGTGCTTTACGACTTCATTATTTATGTTATAGCTTCTGTACATTATTTCAGTGTTAACACAAAAATTGACAATGCTGTCACAGCTTTCACAGCCAAAATCAAACGTTTTAAACCCACAGTTCCAGTTTGCCAGCTTAACTTAGTGTGTGAACTTGCAAACTATGTATTGCATAATTCATACTGCGAAATGCTTTTTTCAAAGGAATGACCCAGAATAATTGATAAGGAGTTAGAACACTGAACTGTTGTTATCAAGCATTTTGCCAAAGAAGCATTGGACTACACTCTTTGTGTGCTGTGCAGACGTGTTCCTGCGTGCACATCGTTTTACACTCTCTGGACTGGTTATCTGCTGTGGATAACACGACTCAAACACACTGACCTTACTAAAAGAATGATGATGTAAAACTGAGACACCTGTTCATATAAAGTGCACACTAAAATTGGAATTTTCCACAGCTAACAGCAGTGTATTTTTTAATTAGAAATTATATGTACTTTTTCTTGAATTGTGTGCATTGTGTTGTGTGCAAAATGTACATTCCCAGGAGAGAAACGAAGGATTGCAAAGCTGTAATTTGTATAATCTTCAGCACCCCGATTTGTACTTAACTTCGTGACAAGACTGTATTGTCATACTTCACAGACAGTGGTGGTAAAGCTGTGTTCAGGCACTTTTAATAAACCAACTAATGTATATGATTGATTATTTTCCACATGTAACTAAGATGATGTCATTGTCATCAAATTTATTTTATAATTTTTTTTATTATCATTATTTTTAACATCAATTACATTTGAAGTGGGATGAAGTCTAAACTTATCTAGTCCCATCTCTTCACTTTACCTGAGTAATGAACTTAAAATACCTGCTTATAAATAATTTTAATGATGAGCAAAAAAAATCAAAGCATAACAGAAACAACCAACAGCCTAATGAAACAATTATAATTGAATAATATTAACAAAAGAAAACAAATAAGTAAAAAAGTACCGTAAATACATTGCTAAACAAGGAAATAAGGAAAAGGAACGCGAGCTTCCACTGATATTTATGTTTGTATGGTTGTATCTTTTAAATATAATCTCTCTATGGCTTTTTTAAACTGCTCAATATTGTGACATTGTTTCAACTCCATCATTCAGACGGCTCCATAGTTTCATAACATATACGGAAACACAGAAGCTTTTTCTTATATTTCTTACTTTTATGTTTTCAAAATAAAACAATCCTCTTGAATTATATTTTCCTTCTCTTGGTTTAAACTTGCCTTAATATTTCCTTGTAGTTGATTATTCTTTGCTTTAAACATGATTTGTGCTGTTTGATATTCTTTTTGATCATGGAACTTTAACACTCTTGACTGCAGAAACAATGACTGTGTGTTCCTGATAAGCCGTTCTGTTTATGACCCTAATTGCTCTTTTTTGAAGTATGACTAGTGATTGTAGAGAACTTTTGTAACTGTTACCTCACCACAATATGTTAAACAGGGTGAAACTGGAGATCCGTACAGAATGTGAAGTGCTTTATTATCAAGAACCTGTTTTGCTTTGTTTAGTATTGCAATTGATTTTGATTTTTTGCGGCAGACCGAAGTGTGGCGAAGAGTCATGCAAGCCGCACAGTGGGAATTTTGACAGACGCGACGCATGCAAAGTCAAAATTGGTATTTTTGTTGACCGGTCTTCGCTTGCATCAATATGGGTGGGGCTGCACACCAGGGGGAGGTCTCCACAGGTTGAGCTGAGCGCAGTAACAATTGTGTGCCAATAACGTCTGTGCAGGGTGCACTGAAAGCTCGCTATCTCCAGCCACGTCTATTCTCTGAGTAGGCGATCCCGCAATTTACTCTGCATCCATCAGTCTAACGAGACTGGAGCCAATAGAGGAGAAATGGAGCTCTGGGTCGTAGAGCTGGGTTTCCACACCCTCGAGCCAGGCATTCAGAGTTTCCAGCTGCCTCTCCATATACACTAAATTATACAAATTGTTTTTTTTTTGTTTTTTTTTTTTAACTTATTTCAAAGTTTTGCTACATTTCCTTCCTGAAATCCACCATGAAATCCTCCCCCTGTTGGGATCAGGATAATACTGCTTTTTTGGATCAAAGTTATCCAGATTAAAACTAGGATTGGATTACAAGATCTTATCCGATTTCTGAATCCTTCTTTCCCCTTTGATCAACCCATTTTCAAGATTTTGATTCAATCTGATACCCAAAATCCACACAGATTACCTTTCAATAACTGGCCCCTAGGAAGTGCAGATGAAATGGTCATGACAAGTCATTTTTACAAGAAAACAATGAAAATGCATCATTTCAGCAAAGGTGCTCCTGATTTCATTGCCACTTCACAGTCTATTCATGTTGTGATTTGTTCACACCACTCATCTTTATTATGTGGTGTTTAAAGCTCGTGTCCGGAGTTTTGAAAGAGAGAGGTTTTTTTAATCCAACGTCTTGAGGTTCTGCCCTCTCTCTGCTTTTATGAGCGACCAAGCCACGCCCCTTTAATTGTGCACGCACGTTATCTGTCGGGTGAAAATGAGCGCCTCCGAGTCCTACAGAATCCTACATGTTTATCTGTTTTCGGTGGATGTTCAGCAGACAGTGGATATATCCGAGGTAAGCGGGGCGGCTGCTGCGTAGCTAACTCACCTCTGCCTGGGCGAGTGCGCATGCTCTCTGGCTGCGTGCACACGTTGACTGACAGCACGACAAGGCGGAAGCTCGAAATCTATTGGCTGAAGCTGACCAGTGCTTTTTCGGATAACATGGGGGTCTATGAGATGAAGGTGGGGCTCATAAATACATTTTTATATTGTGTTATGCTAATATTATAGTATCAACCCAGACTAACACATTTAAGATTTGTTAAAAAATTATTCATACATTGGAAACGAATGGAAAATCCGGACACGAGCTTTAAATAGGTGAAGACAGTTTCTTCCTGGAAGAGGTTTTGACCGCCTGCACCTGCTCTGCCCCACGCTTGCACCTGGTCTACCAAAATAGAGCCCATATTGTGATGAGGGCTGTAAAGTTCCAGTGAAGATTTGGAGAGCTGGCTTTCTGGCTGGGGTTTGCATTCTTTCTGTGCAAGTGTGTTTTCCCAAGTGCAGGGGGAGCGCACAAAATCAGCACAAATCACTTTGTCTCTTACCCCGTGTTTCCACCGGACGCAACGCAAATATTTTGCGCGATGACATTACATACCACCAGCCGAACTATGTGTTAGTAGTGCATATATTGTTCATATGGAGGTGTTCAAAAATTTCAAAGTTCAGGTTTATTTGTATGAAAAGTAGAAATACCAACATGACTGTGAACAAAAAAACTGTGTTAGATCAGTAAAAGTCACTCATTTTACCATTTATCCAGGAAATTAAACCCTTACATAACAGAATACATAATTACGGTTTGTAATAGCTATTAGTTTTAGATGAGCTGGACATTGACTCCTTGATTCCCCCCTCCAGGATATACAGCAATGATATCGGGATGTCATTCAGACAAGATAAGTGTGGGCGGATGGTATCAAGGAGAGGGACGATGGTCACTACTGAAGCGGTTGAACTGCCTGAAGGCAACATTGGAAATGTGGAAGACAGCTACAAATACCTGGGGATACCACAGGAAAAAGGCAACCATGATGAAGCAGCTCAGAGGTCACCCACAGCCAAATGCCTACAGAAGGTGAGACAGGTCCTGATCAGTCAGCGAAACGGCAAGGATAAAATCCAGGCCATTAATATGTATGCTCTACCAGTAATCAGATATCCAGCTGGTATAATATCCTAGCCACTGGAAGAGATGCAAGCTACCGATATCAAGACAAGAAAACTCCGTGCAATGCACGGAGGCTTCCATCTCAAGTCCAGCGTCCTGAGGTTGTACATGAAGCGCAGTGTAGGAGGCCGAGGACTGGTGAGTGTCAAAGCCACCATCCAAGAGGAAACATCATCCCTCCAAGAATACCTCCAGAAAATGGCCCCCAATGACAGCCTGCTAAGTGAATGCCTCAGACAAATGAGACCCCGTGAGAAAAAAGAGCCAGAGGTGGGATCATGGAAAGACAAACCCCTCAAGACAGCACAGAGGCACTGATCATGGCTGCACAAGAACAGGCCCTAAACACAAGATCCATAGAGGCCGGGATGTGTAATACTGGACAAGACCCCAGCTGCAGACTGTGCAAGGTACAGCACATCACAGCAGGGTGCAAGATGCTGACAGGAAAGGCATACATGGAACGACATAACCAGGGTGCGGACATAGTATACAGAAACATCTGTGCTGAGTACGGGCTGTAGATGGAGCACACCTACGAAAATGGTGGAGAACAGCCAAGCCAAGATCCTGTGGGACTTCAAGACTCAGACTGACAAACTGGTGATGGCCAATCAGCCTGACAAAGTTGTGGTGGATAAACATGAGAAGAGAGCAGGAGGGATGGATGTAGCAATCCTCAGTGACAGCAACATCAGAAAGAAGGAACATGAAAAGCTGAAGAAATACCAAGGGCTGAAAGAGCAGCGAGAGCAGATGTGGGGTGTGAAGGCAACAGTGGTTCCAGTAGTGAAAGAGGCATTAAGAGCAGTGACCCCCAAGCTGGATGCGTGGCTCCAGGAAATACCACAAACAATATCTGAGATCTCTGTAAAGAAAAGTGCAGTGCTAGGAACAGCTTAGATCCTGCGCAGAACCGTCACACACAGTAAGTCAAGTATTAAACAATCAGAGAATTATATAACATATGTAGTGTTTTGTTGTCCAACACGTCCATCTTCTTGTATAATACTGCAATTTTGTTTGATATTTTTACTTTTATGTAGTTTTTGTGTGGTTTCCAGTTCAAGTTCTCATCCAACATGACACTAATAAACTTAGATTCCTTCTCTTTTCATTTCTGTACCATCTAGAATAATTGAACAGCGTCTACCCCTCTACCACTGAATATCATGAAATTTGTTTTTCCCAGATTTAGTGATAGTTTATTCACATCAACTCATCGTTTTATTTTTTAAAAATTATTGTCTGACCACATCCAACTACTGTGTTAAATTACACCTGGAACAAAATATGGTGATTTCATCTTCAAAAAGAATACATTCCAGCCGCAGAGCGGAGCGTGGGTCTCAGTCCAGAGGGTGCGGAGCATTCTCGACGGGCCCTTATGATAGTAATTTTACCATTCAAACAATACCTCATGCTACCATCAAACAACACACTAATGCTCACTTTTATTGAGCCAAGCAAACCTATATGCCTCAGAAAGCAGAATAAAGTCACAAACCAGTTCACAAACTTGTTCTGAAGAACAAATACACACACGCACACACACACACACACACACACACACACACACACACACACACACACACACACACACACACACACAAATGCAGCCTGACAGGTGTCAATCTCAGAGCGTCCACTGTCCATGGTGCTGAAAACTCAGATTAAAAACTCACTGGCTAAATCTGTACCATCTTTGATACAGCTTAAATATAAAATGAACACAGCTGGTCTAAAATTACACAATCTATTCAGATGGATATAGACACAGCTATCTATATCTTTTGGAATTCACATATATTAGAGAAACAAAATAGACTTGGCGGTCTCTTATAGTTGAGAGCAACACAAGGCACATTCAAATAGGTGTTTAAGACCACAGCATTCTGAAGGTTTTTGAAGGTTTCACTGACTCACCAGTGGTTCCGATGTTAGGTTTTGGGTAGTATTGCTAGCGGCTAGCATAGTGTTTAGCATACTGTTTAACTTCCCTCAAAAGAGTTCAGATCAAGTGCAAAAGAAAAAACTTCTTAATGCCGCACAGCCAATCATCGCTGGCTTACAGCTCTGATGCATTCATGGACAGTCGTAATGTAAGAATTAGCAAATTGGAGCCCACACTCATATGCGTATACCTTCTCGCACACACTGCACATTTTATTATAATAATTTATTTACGAGTAAATGCGAACACATCATATGAAACGGGGCCCAATGACCTTGTGGGCCCTGGGGCGACCGCCCCCTTGTCCCCACTCTGGCTCCGCTACAGATTCCAGCAGTGAAAATAAATAAATTAATTAATTAATTAAAAAAAAAAAAACAGATTCCAGCAGCCTGGATACAGAAATAATGTCATTGATACATAAATTAAATTGTTTTGGTCCCAGGACCAACCCCTGAGGAACACCACATTTTATGTAATATTGCTCGTATTTGGCATTATCAATCTGCACATACTGTGCATAAATGTATTGATTGTATTTTTAAGGTCAACAAAGAGGCTTATGAAATAATACATTTTTATGTGTTGTAGTGGAAATTTCTGAAACCATAGTGAGAAATGTTTAAAGTGCTGTGTTTGTCAATGGATTTGTCCAATCTGCTAACAAATATTTTTTTCCTGCATTTATTACAATAGGGGAAGCAAGGATGTTGGTCTGTAATTTGAAAACGTATGTCTGTCTCTGTCTTACACAGTGGAATTAGATTGTTTGTTTTTTTCACATTTTTACTGGAGATCTTCCTCTTGTAAGTGATAACTTGCATATAGATGTAAATGTTTCACAAATTAATTCAATTCCATTTTTGACTAGTATCATGTCCATATCCATATGGTTAGTGGATGTTTTATTTGTGCAACATTTGAAAATATTCATTATTATTTCTTTCTCTACCGTTCCCAAAAAATACTATTGACATTATTCACTGTTAGGTTATCACTGACTTTTGTTGTTTTGGGTACATTTGCTGCAAGACTCAGGCCAATATCAAAGTATCTATTAAACTCATTTGCTATCTTGGTTTTATCATAAAAGTCAGAATTACTGTTTCTGTTTTTGTCAAATAGATGATTATAGTACTCCTTTTTTGTTTTCTTTGTATCCATACCATTTATTTGTATATTTCTGATACTTGTCTTCTGTATATTGTTTGTATGCCACCAGATGGAAAAAAAAAAAAAAACTTCATCTCTCCATATGTGTTCAAATATAAACTGTGTTTGAGGTTTCTGTTTGAGTTTTCTTCTTGTGGTTTTTGGGTTTGTTGCTGCTTGGACACATGGACTCGTGAGATTGTTTATTGTCCAAATAGAGTTGCTGTAGTTTGGGGCAGTGACCACCAGAGGGCACTGCGGCACAACTAATGCGAGTCTTCGAGTCTGCGCCTGTGTAATGCGCCTGCTGTGCTTGAATACGGCTAAAAAAAAAAAAAGCAGTTTATTTGATTTTTTTTTAAATTTCACATTCAAATAGTTTTATTCGTTCGTATTCGAATTGAGCACTGAGTTCGTGGAGAAATAAACAAAGAACAGGCAAAAGCGAATGGCAGCAACATCAGAAAAAAGAATATGAAAAGGTGTAGAAGTACCAAGTGTTGAAGGAAGTGGTTGCAGCAGATCCTGGGAAGAGCACACCCCTAGGAACACCTAAGATATTGCTTAGAACCTTCAAACCCAAAGGCTCTTGTTGAAGAACCAAAAGGATAGAAGAATTTTTCATCAGTCTGTGAACACCATGGTGCATTTTATTTGACATGTGCCATCAGTAGTGAATAATTAGCAATTTAGAGTGATTTACTTGTTAGTGGATTGTTCTGGGTTTTTTTTTTTTTTTTGGTTTTGTTTTGTTTCATTATTTTGTCCATTATGTGTTGTCAAGTACAGTACCCACGCATTTGTGCCACCTCCACTGGAGTACCGTGGATTAAAGTTGGTCTTTGACACTGCTGCAAGCTGGAAGAAAATGTCATCAACATCTCTTTGCCAAGGTGAAGCTTGTGACCTGCTATGTCTCACTCCAGCACAAACTCACCCAGAGCAGCATAGTGTCATCTGAAAACTTCATCAGGTCTTCCTGCCAGCAGGTGAGGTTGAAAAGGAAACATCAAGCAAACCAGACTTTGGTTGCAGCTTTGGATTTTTCAAAGTGCTGCTGTACCGAGTTCAGTATTAAATGTTCTGCATCATCCACTCCTCTGGATATGCATTACAACAGTGTGTTTCCTGTGATGCCACTCATAAACTTCACAGGCCTCCCATGGGGTTTTCATAATGACAGAAGTAAGGGCAATAGGTCATTGAGGGCTTCTGGCCTCCTGTGCTTGGGGATGGGAATGATTGTTAAATATTTCCATGCCTGGGGTTCTGCACCACTGAGCAAAAAAATCAAACAACTCTTGAAAGACCCCTGCTCAACTGCTCAGCATATGATTTAATGTGTGTCTGCAGATGTTATCAAGACCAGGAGCTTTGTTACCCTGTGTCTTTTAACATCTCTTTAACCTAAGTACAAGAACACATCAAAACATCAAAATAAACCACAAAAAACAATGTTTGAATCTTGACTATCCCATCCCAAACTCCCATGATACACTGCAGCTCCACAGTCATGCTGGACACCGCTACACTATTTCATACTTTATACTACCGTATTTACTTGTTGCTATACTTTAAGTATACTGTGTGTTTTATTTAATTAATGACTTGGTTACTTGACTTTTTAAACAAACTAGTTCACATCCCATTTCTGTTTTTTGTTGGCGTGTCAAACTACGTTGTGTTTAGGTACTTTCTAAATCATGTATTGACTGCACTTACACGCAGGGGTGTTTCTAGACCCCCTGGGGGCCCCTAGGCAAGAGGGACTATGGGGCCTCTCAGGCCCAGAATTATGATGAATGAAGTCCTGGACGAAGGATCAGCAAAGAAATACTTTAATTAATAACGGTGAAAATTTGGTCATAATCCATGCCATAGATTGGAAGTTATGTTGTTAACAGACAGACAGACAAACAAACCCATGACGATTACATTACCTCCGCTGGCAGAGGGGCTTACAGTCAATTCGGCCCCAAGCTAAGTCGGCCCCATGCAAACTCGCAGGGCTCTCAAGTCTGACAGTCACGCATTTCGGTCTTTTGTCATGCACTCATGCCACACATTGTACTTCTCACGCTGAAAAAAAAATACCGGTAAATTTGTCTGGTGCCTGCTGCTATGGAACCGGGAGGAATCAAACACATCTGCAAGCCTCTCACGTACCTGTCAATCAAAAAAGGAAAGGGGCGGGCTAAAGTCCATTCAGCTCTGTGAAACTCCTGTGTGTATTTTTTGTGTTTCTCACATTTTTCTACTATATTGTACATATCTGTCTGTCTTAACTGTATATTTAAATTATATTAAATTTATATTTGTTATTACTATTATTATAGTGTACATATGTGCCTGTCTTAAAAGTATATTTAAATTATATTTCATTTATATCTGTTACTGTACATCTGTTATTTATTTAATTGTATCTGTCTTAGATGTATATGTAAATTATATTTAATTTATATCTGTTATTTAATTATATCTGTCTTAAATGTATATTTAAATTATGTTAGTTATGTTGGTTAGTTTACATGTGTTATTTAATTATATCTATCCTAAATTTATATTTGAATTATATTAAATTTTTCTATGTATGGTTGGGCTTTGTAAATTTCACATTTCATATTTCTATTCCATTTATATTTCTTTTCTCTGTGCTGCTGGAACACTGCATTTTCCCCCTGTGGGACAAGTAAAAGACTTTCAATCAGTCTAAATCAGGGGTGGGGAATCCTGGTCCTGGAGGGCCGCAGACCTGCATGTTTTCCATGTCTCCCTGCTTCAACACACCTGAATCGAATCAAGATTCATGGCCAAGTCCAGTAGAAAGCCAGATAACGAGCCTCATTGCAATCAGCTGTGTTGAAGCAGGGAGACATGGAAAACATGCAGGTCTGCGGCCCTCCAGGACCAGGATTCCCCACCCCTGGTCTAAATTATTCAAATGCTATGTGATAACACGAGACAAGGCACCAATCAAATTTGATTTGTAACTGTAGGTAGCATTTCTAAATTTGCAAAAGAATAATAAAACATAATAGATGTATGACAATAGATATCTATACTTCCATTTAAAAGCTGCCTTTGAATGATCAGGACTCTGGCTGTAGCGCTGTCACTTCACGTGACTCACTTTGCACCAATATGGTTCCTTCTTTCTGTATGAAGATGCCATTTAGAACTTTCCTGACTGAGGAGTTTGCAACAATGTAAATGACGTCAACATCTAATTTAACTTAGATATGCAAATGAGCCTCTATAGAAATTAGAAGATGACGTCATCTAGAATGTTATAAGTGAGGAGTTGGCAACAATGTGTCAGTTTTAAAGGTCTTTTGTTTCGTGCAAAACACAATAAAGTGCATCATATTTAATCATTAAACAATGAATGTAAATATTAACATTATTTGACAATATGCACTTTCATTTAAATCATTTTGACACTGTAATATTTACAACACAACTCACCATTCAATTAAATTCAGCATCAATAAGGTTCCTTCTTTCTTTGCACAAACTTCTTATCAGCTCAGGTGGACTTGCAGGAGGAAAAACCAGGCTGAGAGCGGTGAATGACAGGTCCATAGCAGCAGGCACCAGACAAATTTATCGGTATTTTTTTCAGCGTAGGAAATACAATGTGTGGCGTGAGTGCGTGGCAAAAGACCGAAACGCGTGATTGTCACGCTCAATGCGTGAGACTTGAGGCATGGGGCTGAGTTGGTTAGGGCCGACTTGACTGTTTCCCGATGCAAGCCGGGAAGTAGTGGGGAGGTAGGTTCCCGACATGTCATTGTAATGTATCCAGGGGGTTTCAAGTTGTTTCGCTGATATCCGCCGTCTGTCGGGGCCCCCTACTAGCAACTAACCGGTGAGTACTCGGAAAGGGGCCTCATGCGGGGGATTTTTGACACGCTGTCGTTGCAGCGTCAAGTGCAGCGCCTTTAATTTGTCATTGAAATTGACTGATATCAGCCGTCTCTCGGGGGCCCCCTTCAGCTCGGGGCCCTAGACAAATGCCTGTGATACTTACCTTGTAGCTACGCCTCTGCTTACATGCAGCATGACATTTTGATAACACAGTTTTAATCCGGCTGCAACAGGTTAGACAACAGCCGCACAGTGGGCAAATGTAATATCAGCACAAATCAGACAGTATTGAATGTAAAGATTCACAGACCAGTGCACAAATTACCTTCGTCAGGTTAAAAAAACTGGAACTGTTATTGCTGTCTGGCGTGGCATGATTAAAACAAAATAAGGTTAGGGTTAGGGTTAAAAACAGATGATGCCAGGTACAGAACACCTGACTGAAAGGGACAAGAACTTGATCAATAAAGCGAAACCAAATATTTCTGTTTTTTTGTATCTTTTATCTTTGTGTATCTTTTATCCTCCAGAATCTGGAGGCTGCAGGTTTTTGGTGTTGGCTGGGGTCTCCTGAGAAGGGACCCAGCTGGTTTTTGGCTTGTGGAGTCACCTGGGGGTAAGTCTGAAAAGGCTCCCCAGGTGTTTGGTTTTTGTTTTTTGTTTTTTTGAAGAAAGATTTGAACCCCATGCATGGACTGCTTTCATTCTGTGCTGCCACACCCACAGACGGTCAGTGAGCCGTCACAATAGAATATAGTCTATGAAAAGTAAACTTCAAGTTTACTGCCTCAGCTTTACGATACAGTAAGTATACTTGCAGGACACTTGAATAAACTACTTTTTACCAATGGTAGTTGTGTTTAATGTCCCCCTGCCACTGTTTTTGATATGACTGTCAAATTAAGAACACCTGAATTTTGTGGGTTGCAAACAAAAGCCTGAGATGTTCTCTGTATTCATTCTGACCCACATGGTTCAACACAATAGTATCTTTTTTGTTGGGATACTACAGTAGACAACAAAGTGACCTAGAAGTATATCCAGTACAATGCCAGTATATACTGTAGAAGAGTGTGCTTTTGCTTTACTTTAAGCATATTCCAATAAACTAAAATATGCATGAAGTATATACCCAGGACACTAGTACATAGATTAATGTTCTTGTTGTGTACTTTTATAAACTTAAAGGGATAGTTCGGGATTTTTGACATGAATCTGTATCGCATCCCAGTCAGCAGTGTTGTGCATTAACACAGAATTACCCCTGTCAGCGTCCAGTGAGCGGAGATCCTGTCCGGTTTAGGTCCAGAGGAAAGTAGTCCAGCAAGTTTGCTGGGGTCCCGAAAATAAAGCGTTTCTCTTCTCAAACCAATATGTGTTCGAAAGAGTGATATATTTGCATCACAAACGCTTGGCACTATTTTCTCTCCCTTCATATCACTCCACGCCGTCTCCAGCTGTAGGCAGCCGCACTGGTTTCACTTTGTTTACTGCTAGTAAAGCGCTAGCTAGCTCTAGCTGTTAGCATCTCCACGCTCATTGAGAGCCTGGTATTTCACAGTCTTTGTAGTGTAGTGCTATGACACTAATCCTGTTTTACCAGTGATGGTTATCCTCTTGTGCTGGGAAAGTAGAGGGGGGACAGATCAGTATCTCTGTCTCTGTCCCTAGTGCCATGTGCATGCATGACGCTAACCCTAAGTTTTACTTTGTTTTTCTATTACCTTGTTTTACTTGATTTTATTTTGGATTTGCAAGAGATTTTTGGAGCAACATTTTGAAGGTATATATTAAACAATTGTTAAATAAATATTGAAATGTTGTAAGAAATTTGTTTTTTGATATTCACATTGTGTGAATGTGATACCGTGGAGTTGGACAGACTTCATTTTGGGCAAGCTAACATGATGTGCTTATTTGGGACTGTAAGGAGTGGATACAAGAAGACTAAAGAGACGTCATCCTTCTTGTCTGAGCAGGGAGGGTCTAAAAATGAGGAGAAATATGACACTGTAATGGAAGTCAAAATAGAGCTTAATAAATAGACTGATATAATTGATTGAGTTTCTGTTTTTTGTGGTAAAAGTGTATAGTGATTTTTTTATGCTTTATATTGATCTGATATTGTGACATGCCTACTTTTGATATGGTCTAAACATCTATGAAAGTTTCAAAAGACCTTTGTAAGAAATTCTTATAATTTTTGGTTTCCATTCATATTTTTCTGTCAATAAATGAAGGTCAACCAAGATGTTTGCATCAATATTTTGACAGCTTTTGTCATTAATTTTATTGGTAAAGACTAATTACTTTAATAAATAATAAAAAATATCTTTAAATCACATATTTTGTAAAAGAGTGTTTTTACTTAGTTGTATTGATATTTAAATAGAAAGGATCTAATTCCTTCTTCCATTGTTTTCATTTAAATCATCCTCTCCTGACCTTATCCCAACAACCATTTCACAGGGGGAGCTTCAGCGGCACTTGCAATTCCCCCATCAATTTACTACCTATACCGACCAACCCATTTAGAAGATGTCAAATTGCTGACTGGCAGCTTGTGTTTTTGAACATGAAATTTTTAAGAACTGTTTAACTTTCAGTAGGTATACAAATTAAACATCACGAAGCAGTCAATAATAAGGCATAGGCACCGTCAAGTTTCTTTAGTGGCTTTTATTGATGGTTTTCACTCTGTTGGAAGGTATGGTTCAGTACAATGTTACATGTTCAGTGTTTGAAGACAACAAAGCATCAACACTTAAATGATACAACAGGTGTTTTTCCACTAAGTGTCATAAATATTGTTAAAGAGCTAGTTGTCCATAATCTTTCCAAACAGATGGTAGTGTTTCGTATGGACTTGTTACTGTTGGAAGGAAAATGGAAGGTCAATCTCAAGGTTTCCATCTGCAAGCTTAATGTAAGCAGAACTGTCTGCAAGCAACCCAGAAACAGCACTGTTGAACTTCTCGGCTACCTGAATGAACATGTCCATAATGGTCTCGCATGCTTTGTTAAACTCTTCCATGCTGAAGACAGGGAGCTGGTCAACTACATTCTTGATGGATGTGACAAGGCTAAGATAGAAAGCATTGAAAGGTACCAATACTGCATCTAAATAGTCAGATTTAACAGAGTCAACAAACTCCTGTGATTTGTCAACAACAGCCTTCAAGGTCTCACCGAGCTTCTCAAGCATGGTATCAAGACTCTCCATGTTTTTCACAAAGTCTACCAGTTCATCAAAGACAGTTTTGTAAATGACTTTGATCTGTTCAATGACTTGCGCTCCATTGATTGCATCGCCAACTGGCATGCGCAGTTTGACACTGCTGATCATGTCAACAAAGGAATTATAGTAGACTTCCATGTTGTCATAGACTGCTTTGATGGCTACTTCGAGCATAGCAGCAATGCTGCTGGTCAGCTTTTTCAGGACCTCAGGGAGAGTGGTCATCTCATCGGATCCTGGCATTTTGAACTGAGTTTCCCTCAAGACCTTGATGGCAGCATCCAAAAAGACCTGAACAGTTTTCTGGTACTGGACAATGACATTCCTAAAGAAAACCGACAGCTGGCTCATTTGAGCATCATAATTGACTACAGCATTGTAGGCATCGGCAATGTAGTTAATGAGAGTGTCCTTCACGGTTTCCAAAGTTGTTGTGATTTGGTACTTATCAGCGAATGCTTTTACTGCAGCAGTGATGGAAGGTAGCTTCATTTTGAGCTCTGAGAGAACTTCTTTGGGTGCCTCCAAGTTGTATGCAATCTGCAGCTTCAGCATATCATCCATAGCGGTGGATTTGATGACCAGGATATCAACATCAGCATCTGGGGCAGACTAAAATGGAGAAAGAATATTACTTTACCTATATTTTCAGGTTAATTTTTCATTACATTTGAATGGAATGTTAATGACACTCACAGGATAACGTCCATAGAATCTTGCGGTCAGTGGAACTCTTCCACTGAGCTGAAGTCCGAGGAAACCAGCAGAGGGGGAAGATACTGAAGCACTGATTCCATCCCTCCGGGCAGCATAACGAAGGTTCATATCAGCGAAAGTAGCACTGGTTATGTCCACATTCAGTGTATGGCGAGAGGCACTACATAAGAAAGAAGGCAAAGAAAAAAACCCAAAACATTATTTTAATTTATTCTTAAAAATGTAAGTATTTTCTATAAATTAGAACAACAACAGCAGTAATGCACACTTGATGCAAAAACAATATTTACCTGTCGTCAACCTGGCGCTTTTTCCTGAAATGTACAGAAAAAAGACAACAATTTATTTACTGAAGAAAATATTACATACAATATTTTCTGACAAGAATTGTGTGTTACCTCAGAGCTTGGCTAATGATGTGGTTGATTTCCATATTCACGTCAGTGTGTGTCAGAGTTGCCTTAGTGATCATTGTCAGAGCTTCATTTTCAAAGTTGGCTGTCGTAGAAGCTAATGAAAGAGATTGTTTTGTTAGATACAATGGATAACAATGCTTGTAGATAAAGATATAGAATATGTTTGAACATCTGTGTCTTAATCTCACCATCCATGTTGTACTCCAGGAGAACAATAGGAGAGGTGGCAGATGATTTCAAGATGACTTTGAAGACAGGAGCAATGCCCTCCAATTCAGCAGAGATGTCTGTGGTGTACAGTGGGCTGACAACCTTGCCATTAGCAGAGATCTTTTGCTTGGCACCTGTAATGTCAGCGACTGTCTTCTCAAAGATTGTGAAGTCACCAAAGTTGGTTGGCTGGGAGAAATCAATCTCGATGTCAGCAGTCAAGGAAGAGACTGGGACAAAGTCAATGGTGGCTTGGGCAATGTGCTTCCCGTTGGTGAAGAAGTCAAACATGTTGACGTCATTGCTGCCAGTGTACTTCAGCACTACATACACACGGCTCAGGGAGGCTTCAATGGCCAGGTTCTCATTTACATCCATGCCAATGATTTTGTCTGTTCCGTGGTTCAGTTTACCATCAGCAATAATCTTAGAAGTTGAGCGCAGACCATCCTTATTCAGGTACAAGGTGGCCTCATTGTCCATGACTCCTACGAGCAGATAGTCTTCAAAGATTGTGCCATCAATGTTTGCCTTAGTAGATGACTCCATGGAGACATATTCAAAGGTTCCTTCCAGCTTCAGACTGTGGTCAGCCTCTGCCCTTGCATCAATCTTGATCAGAGGGAGGTTGAAATTACCCTTCATCATCCAAGTGGAGACAGCAGTTGCTTTGTTCTTGTTGTCAGCAACCAGGTTTTGGCTTGCTTCTAGGCTAAGTACAGGAAGAGCAACCTTGGCAACTGTATTCACAGATACTGCAGTTTCAAAGGTATCAGTGCTCACGCTGAAGGTGCTGTCGTGAGTGCCTTCAATGTGACGATTTTCAAGGGACATTGAATTGGCCAGCTTAATACCTCTCTTTGTGGTCAGGCTTGTAGTGCCATCAAGTTTAGCATTTAAACCTTCAAACACAGAGGCTGTAACAGCTCCCAAACGGAGTACAAGATCATCCTCAGTATAAAGTCCAGCGTTAACATTGAGGTTGATGATGGCAGACTTGAAAGACAGCTCTGTGATCAGATTTCCTACAGAGGGAACCAGGGTAAGTCCCATCATACTGACAAGTGGAACAGCCTGGCTTTTCTTGTAAACAATCTTGGCATCAACATCAAGAGTCTGGTCAGTGGTAGTCAAAATGTTGTCCAGCCCAGCTTGCTCATACAAGTTCAGATCACTTATAGCTGGAGTATGGAAATCGACAAAAGGCAGATCAATCTCAGGAATACTGATGGGGGATTTCAAGAAGTCCAGATTTGCTTCACTTTCCATGGCAGCTAAAATGCTAGCTTCATTGACATTATTATCCATGGTAAAGTTGTAGAAAATTTTGTACTGATTCAGTCTAACCAGAGCGACTGTGTTCACCTGCTGGCTCTCAGGTTTGAAGTTGACTGAGTAGTCATTCTGCAGATCAATCTTTCCAGTCAGAGAATCCAAAATGTTGACCTTGGCATTTCCTTTGTTCTGGAACTCAAAGACAAACTCGATAGGGCGGATAATGAAGTTGACTCCATTGGACAGGACTCCACTGACTGGACCATAGAGTTCTGCATCATGGTTTGCTTTTAGCTCAGCCTTCAGATCATACAGGTTGGCAAGTCCAGATACCACAAGAAGACTGTTCTTGATGAATGGTCCCTCTGCCTCATTGCGGACACTGAATGTGATGGAGGTTATTGGGCGAAGCTCAGCATTAATTTGCTGTTTCATCTTCATGATGGAGGAGTCTGTGTCACCATTGAAAGTCATGGAAACAAGGGTGGGGGTAAGTGACAATATCAATTTGCTGTTGTGGTTGCCAGTTTCAGCATTAAACTTTCCAGTGCCTGAATTATCAGCAGTCAAAGTGATGGTGTAGCCATCTTGGCGAAGAACTGACTTCTGGGTGGCTGTGAACTCATTTTTGACGTTGAAAATTGGCAGGTCGACCACTTGAGTGACAGTTGTATCAAGAGAGGCAGATATTCCTCCTTCCATAGCAATAAAGGCTGTGTTCATGAAGTTTGCAGTGTATGGAGCTGTGTCAAACTTAACTGTAGTCTTTGCTTGAGCCTGAGCTGATAGACCATAGAGAGTTACAGATGCCTGATGTTCAACTCCAAGAACTTGATGATTCAGCTTCAAAGTCTCAGCAACCACAATGCGGCTCCATTTTGGGATTGCGAGGCGAGCAGTGGAGTCAACTTTGTAATTGAACACTTCAAAGCTTGGTGATGTTCCCTGGGATGAGAAAAATCCAGTGAACTGGGGTGTCATTTCAGTCTCAGTAGAGTTTTGTACCTCGGCAGATGTCTTCATGGTGTAGATGGGCGTGAGGAATTTGATTTCACCATAGAGTTTACCAAAGGCTGGGATCATGAGCTCACTTGGAATGGTTGGCAGCTTGATATCGGGAACCTGAAGAGCCTGAACCAGCTTTTCTACAGGAACTTGTGGGATGGTAGGCAATGAAATATCAGAAAGAAGGATTTCAGGGAGGATGATCTCAGGCAGAGCAGGAATGTAGTTAAGAGTCATGTCTCCAAAGAAAGCTTCCCAATCGAACATTTTGATTTCAAAGTTTACAATGAAATCAATCAGGTCCAGGATTTTCTGCTTAATGTCATCAATTGAAATAGTGATGGCATTCACAGTGTAGGAGCCCAAGATGGTGAACTCAGGAATATCAACCTGTGTTGGCATTTCAAACTGTTTCAGGGTCTCCAAGTTCAGTGTCATGGAAGGCACATCAAGATCTGTTAGAGGAATGGTGAAGGATGGCATGTTGATCTCAGCTTTCATCAATTCATTCAGGAGTCCATTGATGATCTGTTGAATCTCACTAAGGATTTTCTGGTCTGGCATGACAGTCTTAACTGTCTCAACAATACCGGTGAATACATTAGTGATGATCCTCAAAAGCCTTGTGTAGAATTTGCTCATGAAGTTCAGCAAAGATGAAATCTCAGCTTTGACATCAAAATTTGAAATTTTCTCCTTAATGACTTCAGCAAATGTCCTAAGGTTATCAAGCACAACCCAGTCAAAAACATCCTTGACAGACTTGATCATTTCTGCCACTTTCATTTCCCTCAGTTCTACCAAAAATCCGCGAACAGTTGACAAGACCATGTTGACAAAGTCTCGTGTTGCTGCAAGTTTCTGGGGAATTTCAAGAGTTTTGATCAGCTCATTAATATAACTTGTGTACTCAGCAATATACTGATTTGCAACATCCACAAAGTCATCCAAGGACTTTACTTTTTCCAGGGTAGTTTCGATATACATGTTCAGTTGCTGAATAATCTCCTCAATCTCAGTGGTCTTCAAGTAGTTGATGACATCCTGGAACATGCTCATAAATTTGGTTGGAATATCTGCATCCTTAATCATTTGGATCAGGGCACTGATGGTTTCCTTAATTCTGAACTGCTGAATGAGCTCTACAACTTTATCAAAGACAGCCTGAACTTTCTGCTCAACGTCAAACTTGACAATCATCTCTCGCATCTTTGTAAAGAAGTTGTTGATCTTACCAATGATGTCAAGCTCTTCAATCATTTCCTTAGTGAAATCCATGATTTCAGTGAGAGTCTCTGTGGGGATCTTGCTCACAAGGTCCTCAATGAAAGCTTTGAAGTCCAAAGATGTAATGTAGTTCTTTATCTCAGCAATGTCAAAGGAGTCAATTGCATCTCTCACAAGCCCCAAGATGGCCTCAAGTTTAACCTTGATTTCATACTCGGCATCAATGTCACTCAGAAATGCAATGCTGCTGCCCTTCAGTTTTTCCAGATCAAACTGACTGATCATGTCCCTGAAGGTGTCAATCATGCTCAACACCATAGCCTTGATATCATAGTCCTCATTAATAGTAGTCAGGAGATCCTGGAAGTTTTGCATAAAAGTTTCGGGGAAGGTGCTGCTAGCAATAGCATCTTTCACCATGCCAACAAACTGTTGGATGTAAACAGTCAGGTCAGACAATAGTCTTTCAACAGTTGCCTTCAGGTTCCTCAGAGAGGCTTCCACATCATCCATGGTGATGACAAAGTCTTGAGTAAAGTCACTGAAATACTGCTTCAGCTGAGTGATCTTTTCTTCAATGTTGACTTCAGCAACAATGTCATTTACATATTGGGGAAGAGTTGCAATTCTAGCCCTGACCTCGTCGTTGTTAATGAATTCTTGAAGTGCTTCTGCTGCACGCACTACAAGTCCTTTGAGACTGTCCAAAACGACTGGCAGACTATCAATAAGGGGGAAGTGAATGATATGACTATCAGTGTTCTTGTCATACTTCAGGAAGCCAGAGATGGTGTATTCCTGGTTCTCTTCGGAGTCTGTGTTGAGGATGTTTGTCAGGATGGTGCCAAAACCTTCAACTCCAGTTCTCTCAGCAGTGTTGTAAACAGAGAACTCTTGACTCAAGGTATTCTCATTCACTTTAAACTTCAGTTTGAGGTTGGTTCTCTGCTCCTCAAATGACAAAGCTGTCTCCATTTTGTTGTCAGCAGTGGTCTCAAGGGTAAAGCCATTGTCCAGCTGCTGGGTTACTGATGCTCTGCATTCATGTGAGCTAGAAAAGGCCAGAGGCTGAGCTCTGAGGAGGAACTTGCCATAGAGCTGTGCACTGTGCTTGCCATACATTGTCAGATCTCCATCACCATTGAAGATGGCATCAAGGTTGAAGTCAAAAGGAACAATGCTGCAACGGATGGTGTGGTCAATGCGGATTGGCTGCGAGTTGAAGCGAGCATCATTAGTGATCCTGGCAGCAAGACCAATGATTTCAACTTCTGTGTTTTGGTTCATGTGAGTGCCAAGAAGTTTTCCAGTGGTGCTGCATTTTGCAGTCGCAGTCATGTCAGCATAACTGACCTGATAGGTGTGCTTCAGCTCTTCCTCAGCATAGATGGCTTTCAGGCTTCCTGTCAGGTCCATCTTGTACAGCTCTGCCTGCAGCTGTGCCTCATTGATGAATTCAGCAGCCAGAAGTTGAAGATTGTTCTTAAGATTTGCAGATGCAGTGAAGGGCTTCATGTCAAAGGTGATGTCATGGGTGTAAGTAGCATACTCACTGACAATGACGTCAGCCTTTGAGTCAAAGTCAAGACTGGACAGAGTGATGGTCAGAGTGTTGGCATTATCAATCTTGATATCCTGCATTGCACCCTTGTTGGTAATGGACAGAGTTGCTTTTGTTGCGTCAAGTCCACCAGAGAAGGTATTTTCCAGTGAAACAATGCTCTGGAGGGTGGTTGTTCCACTTGTGGCCAGACCGTCCTTGTTCAAAGTCAGAGCAGCCTTGTGAGTAGCCTCATTCTCAAAAATCTTCATGTTGGCGTCGCTGTTTAGAGCCAGACCGTTGCTATCGAAAGATGCAGTCAGCAGAGAGTAAACACGGTTTTCAGATTGATCTGCATTTGTTTCTATCCTCACAATGACTTCACTGAGGCCAGTGGAGGCTTCAGCTTGGTTGCGGATCTTCATACCAAGAGCAAGAGCGTTGGCATCGCTTTTAAGTGACAGACGACCGTCTTTGAATGAAAGCTCAATAACATGAGTCAAGACGTCTTCATAAGCATTGGTGTTAGAAACAACTGAGACTTCACCATTGGCAAAAGTTGCAGCAATGGTATTCTGGGCCTTAAGAATGGTGGAGTCCAACTGGACAGAAGAGTCAATCTTTGCCTCTGGTCTGAGTGGGAAGATAGCAAATGTCTGGGTTGAAACAGTCTTGCCAAAGATGGGTCCAGCCTTGAAGCTTCCCTCGAAATTGTTGTCGGCAGAAATTTCTTCGGTGTTGATTCCAGCCATACCAGTGTGCTCAAGGACAACATTGAGACCCAGTGGACTTGTGACTTCTACCTTGCTGTTTGATTTCAAACTGATCTTGTCAGTGATGGATGCATCTTCAAGAATGGTAACACTGGCTTCAAGTAATTTATGAGTCAAAGAGCTTTTCAGTTCGGCCTTGATGGATTCGGTGGCGTCCAGCATTCCAGAACCTAATTGTAAAATAAAAGAGGACAACTTACTCTTACAGAGTGGCACTTGCAAAATGATACATGAGCACCTATTTGATGTACACTTCAAAAATAATAATGTCTCTCCTTCTCAACAGATGATAAGCTGATCACTGAACAAGCATTACTATGCACACTTGTTAAATCTTCTACAATTTGTTTTCAATTGCCGTGATTTGAAACATATTTTCATAAAATCACTCAAACAAACAGTCAATAATGTCATGATGCCTATGATGTAATTCAAACAACTGGGTAACAGTTTTCAAAATAATTCATGTTTTTTTTTCTGAAATACCTTCCATCTTCACTGAGAGGATGTCAATCGGAGAGGTTCCCTTCACATCGAACTTAGCTGAGTATTTTGCTACTTCCATATCTTCTTTGCCAACCATCACAGAGGCATCCATGTTGTACAGGTTGCTCTCCACAGCAGCTTCAACCTCAGCTTTGCCAAAATAGGGAATAGTCAAGGAGAGCCTCTCTGGAATGACAAAGTCGGGGACGGGAACCTCGATGGAGACAATCTCCAGTCCAAGCTGTGGAACAGACATCTGAGGTGTCGTCAGTGCTGGTGGGAAGTTCAGCTCTTCTGCTGACTTTCCTCCAAGAGGGAGAGGCAGAACAATGGTGAAGCTTTTCGGGTTGAAGAAGTAAACGACCTTTGTGTCGCTGCATGACAGAAGAAAGAAAGGGATTTCAATTAACTTAAGTTTTTTTTTTGGACATTGATAAGTTAAGTTCTACAATTCTGTTGTGACTTACACGTTCATGAACAGAGTCTCTGGCAGTGTAATCTCAGGCATGTCAGGTACTCTGAAGTTCTGAATGTAAGGGAAGTCGGCACCATACTTCTCCAAGTAGTTGTTCATTGCCTAAATGACAAAAAGCCACAAAACATTAAGCTTTCCGACAGTCGATAAAATATTGATTTATCTTTCTCAATATCCTTACATTAAATCCTTCTTACCTCAACAAATCCCTTGAAAATCTGACGGACCTTCATATCAGTGTCACCAACTGGCATGTCAAGAAGGTCATTACCGTACTTGTCAATCAAGTCAGTAACTGGCAGGTTGTTCAAGATCTCAGAGTTGACATCAGATTTGAATTTAACTTCCATCTTGCTGGAATCTGTGAATACAAAGTTGACAAATATGACTAAGTATTCATTAATATCTTGAAAATATCTTGTTGGGGTTAATCATTTTGGCCATCAATATTTTTGTCACATACTGAAGAATTATTTTCCCACAAGGATTAATTAAGTATAAAACTGTCAAGCACATGCAGAAAATTAAAGATCTGTTAACTTAAAAAAAAAACTGTAGTACCATATTCAAATCCAACTGTCTGCTTAGATGTGGTTCCCAGGAAGTTGATAATGCTCTGCAGATCCAGCTCCAGTTCGTCACCTCGTTTCATGTGAGCAGTGAAGGTGGCATCGGATTTGAGAGAAGGAACCAGAAGCTGGACTTCCAGCATACCTTCTTTCATTTCCTTCAGACTGAAAGATGCATGACAGTTGCAAAATTTGTGAACATCATAAAGATAAATTCATGATTGATCATAAAAAATATATATGTATATATAACCTACTTGGCACGGCCAACCAAGGAGAGCTGAGGAATGTTCTTATTGATGAAGTCAAGAGAGATGGAGTGAGTTCCTTTTCCCTTGGTGTTTCCATCAACAACGCCCAGTCTCAGTCCTGCCTCCACATCGTAGTCGGGGATCAGGATATCAGCTGTGATAACATTCTTCCTTCTGTTGTAATTCAGGGCTACTCTGGCCTCAGTTGGATCTGCACCTGTTGTTGATAACCAAAAGAATCCGTTTAAGCATAAGAGATTCCACAAAGTCAGCAACTGTACAGACTGGGAAAATACATCTGTAAAATACCTTCAGCTCTCAGAATGACCTTGACAGAATCAACCTTCTGCCTGCCTTCCTCTCCCATCCTGAGGACCTCATAGGAAACGGTGGCCGTGTACTCAGTGACCTCACCAGTTGGGTGGAGCTCCACAGAAAACCTAATAAAAGATAGTATTTCTTGAGAAAAGGATCTAAACCAAGACCCTGATATTTGTTAATGGCTTACAGTGATTCACTTACTTGCTGTCTCCAGTGAAGGGGAAATATGGTGCAGTCTCTTCAGTGAATGCATCAGTGTACTGCAGAGAGGTGCAGTACTTCATTCCAGCGAAGACTGGAGAGCAGTCGGTGACATCGACCTTCTCCATTACCAAAGCAGGGATTGTCTTGATCTCTGATCCAACCACTGCCACCAGACTGTTCCTATATTTAAAGCATAGTGAAGTTAAAATGTAATTTTATTGTTTCTACTCTTGGTAATTTCAGTTGATAAATCAATGAGGAAAAATTGCATAAACTAAGCACAAACTATGTCAAATAAAGCCAACCTTCAAAAAATTATGTATTCTTTTTTTTTTATCAGGTGCTTTCCCTATTTGAGTAACAGCAGTTTACATAAACGTTTCACTTTGGCTTACGTCATTGTGATGAATTTGGTTGGGGTTGTTGGAGCAGGAATGGTCAGCTTGATGTTGTCACGTGCCATGGCAATCTCAGCTGTGAGTCCGCTCTCATGGAAAAAGTTGGTTTGCATCTCCAATCCAGAGTGGACGTATTCAGGGAAGTAGGAGCCAACTTGGGTTACAAACTCAGCACCAGCAGAGGGCATGAAGGTAATTTTGCTCTGTGTGGAGAGATACCATAAAGTTCACAGTTGTGGTTTTGCCGTGAAAGAAAAGAGTGGAGGTGGCTTTCAAACACACTGATGAATAATTACCATATCACGAGCCATCTGAAGTCCACCCTTGAGACCAGGGGTGAAAGTACCAGACAGCGCCACTCTCAGAGGGACACCAGTCATAGTGGGCAGGAAGAATTCATTGTCCATGAAGATGTAGTGGGCAAAGATGGTGTTGTCAGCCTTGGTCATCAGTGCCTTCATGATCTGTGCCAAATATAAAGCACATCGGACATTTCATTTGTCAAAGAAATGTTTCAAGTCAGGCACAACTTAATAAGTAACTTGTGAATGTAACCTACATCCGTTGGGAACATCTTGAACATGCTGTCAATCATCATCACAAGAGAGTAGGCCATCTCCTCCATTTCGTTGGTCCTCAGGTATCCCAGTTCATTTCCCAGGAGTCTCATGTAGACCATTGCTTCTGGAGACTGTGCGTCCTTCAGGTCTCTCACCAGTTTGTTGAGGTTGCGTCCAATGTCTCTCATGAAGTTCATGTGAGCCTGGATACAAAGGGGTGAAATGTTTTTAAAAGCTTCCCTCATGAAGACGAGATGCTACTTAAGTGAATACAGTCTGATGAATGTGAAGAAACGTGATTCTTTGAGTACCTGTCTCTTCATCCTGTTCCTCTTCAGAGCGGGCACGATGTTCTGCAACATTTCAGAGACTTGCTCGGGCATGTTGTCAGAGACAAAGTAGATTGTCTTCATGACGGTGTCAGGGAAGAATCCATTTTCCCCGAACAGGGCTTCGACTGTTGGCTCAAATCCTTTGCCCTCCATGCCGATCTGTTACCATGAGAAACACACAGTTTAAACTCAACTTACTGGAGGATTTGCACAAAGGACAATTTGAGACGAAGAACTAATAATACTTACCTCCATCATGTCAATGTCAAAACCAAAAGCTTTCAGGGTCATGTCAAGCATGACTTCCTTGGGCAGGTAGCTGCTGCTGTCGAAGAGCATGTTGCCCTCCAGAGATCCAATCTTGTAGTTGCGAGAGAACTTGGTGGGATCCATGGTGGGTTCAATGTCATTACCCTGCAGTGCTTCCAGAATCCTCTGCCTCAGTCTGTTGGGAAAAAATGAGGAAATATGAGTTATGGATGTTGTTATCAAATCAGGAAACCCAAACATTTTTTTTTGCTGACAGTAGTTTTGACTTACTCCAGTGTCTCGGGCACAGTTGAGGACAAAATATTGGTAAGGTGGGAGATGACAAAGCTCTTGACTTGTTGGTCCTGCTCAGTAGGCAAGGCGTTCACCAGCTGGGTCAGTTCACTTGTCTGGGGATCCTTCATGAGCACCAGGTATGCAGCAATGCGCTTTTGCATGGGGCTGGCACCGTCCAAAAGGACCTGCATGAAGACTTCCCTGACCTGGTATAAAGAAAATAAAATCAGTCACATGAAAGAGTTGCAGCTGTAGTGATTTAGACAATTTGTGAAATTTGTAGTCCCACTTACTTCTTCAGGAGCTGGAGTCAGCCTGAACACCTGGATAGCAGCCTGCTGCACAGCTGGAGAAGCTGCAGGTTGGTTCACACACTGCATGACGGCACCTCTGAGTGCAGGGCCTGCGTTTACCAGTGCTGGAGCCATGTTTCCAATAACCTGAATTTGGAACAAAAAATAAATAAATCTCATCAAATGGCATCAAATTGATTCAGACATAAGGTCAACGTAGTGATTTTAAATTTTGAGCTTGGTTTGTCAGTCATAGTATGTTTTAATGTGTGGCTTTTGTGTTCATTGCTCAAAAGTATATAGTCCTGTTTATGTTTTCTTTCTGGAGTATTTCATTCTTTTATTGTAGAATGCATTTTAGGGTAGGGTGGAATAACTACTAAACAAGACAATTTCATTGCTTTACAGGTTTTACCAACACCATTTTCAGCACTAATACCCAACAATTCATGTTATTGAAGACACATTCACAGATTACACTTTTTCACCCTCCCTACTTTTTATTTCAAGACCTACCCTCAGTGTCATGAAAGTCTCATCGTTGTCTCCAGAGCAGTCACCCAGCTTGCCGGCCATGAATTCAGCAACAGAGAAAATCTCAGGAGTGAGTTTTTCCTCAGCTTTGTAGAACCTGTTGAATACAAAACAATTCAGACACATTTGTGGGTGATCTGCAACTGTGAAATATTTCTGCACAGAACGAAATGTTGTTAAATTCACTCACCTCTTGACGACGTTGCTCAGAGCATACATGATGGGTTTGCTGGATTTGTACTTGGCCATCTCAAGCATGTCATTGATGAGCAGCTCAGATGGGTTGGACATGAGTCCCAGAGCGAAAACAGACGCGTCAACCTCAAGGGAGGCACTGTCAAAGGACCTGAGGATCTGCATGATGGCGCTGCTGCACTGAGGGGTTCCGCACTGAGCCAGGACCTGGTAGGTCAGGACGCGGGACACCTCAAGAGCCTCGGGAATGGCAGGACTCAAGGTTTCGGTCTTCATTCCACGGACAAGGTAGACCAGCACGTGGAAAAGGTGGGCCCTCTTCTCACCGTCAGCCTCAGACAGAGTGGCCAGTTCTCTCAGGATATTCAGAGCTGCATCCTTATCCTGGACAGCATACTTGTCCTCAACAGTTTCAATGTGAAGACCCTTGGCACGGGTATCTTTACAGACAGTCAACATAGTCAAGGATCAGATGGTTTATATAAACACACACATTGTCATAATCATATTGCAGAGGACTTACTCAGGTCGAACACTCTGTCGTTGTGAGCAGACACTTCGACCAAGGTGAGCTCCTGCTTTCCAACGTTAGTGACTCCGTATTCTCCCCTGTAGAATGAAATATAGGTTTATACCAATGTAGAAAGTGTAGAAATGAATCTTTATTAAAAAAAAATGTTAAGTTGAGTGTTTCGTAACAAGACATACTTGTGAGAGAAGGGAATGAGGATGTGGTTCTCAGTGCAGGAGCCAGAGGTCATGTGCTTTTTCTCATTATCAAACTTGTAGTTGCAAGTTTGAGAGCTCCTGACCATCTTAGAAAGAGGGTAGTGCTGAAACAGAAAAGCATGATTTCATGGAATTATTTAAAGTTATTAAATTATTCAAATCTTTGTGTTTTATGTCACTCTTATCTGTTATTTTTAATCCATTGCCACTCTTGTTTACTCACAATTCACTCTACATATTTTTTCACGTCATAATATTTTTCTACAAGCGTTCAACAAAAATTGCCTCTTCACTCTACACTTTTGGAGTGTCTTACCATGCCAGAGATAAGTGCCAGAGGGCTGGTGTGATCTTTGATTGGGATGAACTTGTCACATCCGGAGAGATCCCTGTTCAGGGTCATGTCAGTTGCAATATCTTCTCTGGCGTTGATGGTGTAATAGGTCTTGCATTTGCCATGGATGGTGGGCTAAAAAGAAGATTAAAGTGATTGAAATGCATGCATTTGGTTATCATAATTCACATTTTCAAACAGCTTTTATGGGGAAGTAACAATACCATGTATTTGTTCTTGTCTTCCTCCACCAGAGGCACAGCCAGGGCAGAGACGATACCCCTCTTGAAGTTCAGGATATTTGTTGTCTCTCCTTCCTCGGGGTACAGCTTCACATCATTGACACCCTCAACCACAACCTTGAGAGGATATCTTTAAGAAATATGCAAAATTTATGTTAGTTTCTGTACACAGTCGAAAAACACTAAATAAGGATTTTTTTTTTTTTTTTACTTTTGGTAATACATACTTCTCCATCTCTTCAGCAAAGGCTTTGAAGGTGGGAGTAGCGGTGAACTCAGGGTTGCCCTCTGCGTCCATGCCAACCACCTCACTCAGCACGCAGCCGGTGGTGCGGATGATGAAGCTACAAGTCTGAGGCACTTCAATTTCAACCTGTGAGAGAGCGAGGTAAATGTTCTTAGCTCTCTCTGAGGTACGTGAAGCAGAGAGGGAAAATCACATGACTGAGGAAATCAAGTCTTAAATGTGTTTGTTGTACCTTGCAAGAGGCCTTAGGACCGTTCTTGAGCTGTGAGGCTCCATTGATGGCGTTCAGAGATTCAGCTTCATATTGGTATTCGTATTTGTGAAGGGTCTTGTACCGTTGGGCCACTGAAAAAGGTGTAAATCAGAAAACGTTGCATTAAATTTACAAGAGCACAAAAGAGCGTTTCATTATAACCCCAAAATGATCTGAGCATGTTTAACAGAAAGCTGTAACTCACGCAGACAGGAGGGCAGATCTTCATCCTGGGCAACTGTTTGAAGAAAAAAAAAAAAAAATTTAATTCCTTTATTCATTTGTGGCATGTCAGATCACTGAATGCTCATTAAATTATTTTAAAAGAACTGTCATCTGTGCAAAACATATCCCATCAATGAATCCACAAAAGAGAGTAACATATTTTTTTCAAATCCTTATTCCATTTTTTTTTTAAGTGGAAACAAGCTTTTAAATGTTTTAAAATACAATGCATATGTTGAAAATTGCATTTGCAAGTTGAAAGAACACTTAGCATAAAACAAAAATCCTGTCATGAAATCAGAATGCAGTGTAAAAACTACTCACATGTCAAGGCAGATGTGCTGAGAAGCAGCAAAAGGCAGAGCTTTGAGTCCCCCATCATGGGTTCGTTGAAGCTCTCTCCCTTGAGGTTGGCGAGTACTCAGACGAGACTGATTCCTCAGCGTCAGTTCAGGCCTTTTATACCATCAGCGGGGCTCAGTCAGCGGGCTGGGAGGCACAGTCAAAGTCCAACCTATCCTCCTGTGTGGAAGGACAAAGGCAAAAGGTTTAAGGAGATACTCGCAGATTAAATCTCAGTTTTACAAAACCGAGCAAATGTCTTTTCTTTTACACAAATATATGCATTAATTCATATTTTGTTTGGATGTTTTATGATTTGAAGAGCTTTAAAAGCTACCGTGACCTGAATTATATAGTTTTATATGCTCTGACTTATTCAGTAGAGATATCATGGAGGACTAGATTTATTTATTGGAGTTGTTAATGACAGTCTTCACGGCCACTCACACTGTAGCGATTGTGTAAAAAGGCATCTGCTGGCAAAGAATTGAATATCAGAATCAACAATTATTTTAATTTTTCGTTCAAATAAATGTGCATGACTTTACATTTTTGCAAAGACAAAACTAATGTAACAGCTTCAGTTGTGATTCGGG
Organism: Salarias fasciatus; assembly: GCF_902148845.1. NCBI lineage: Eukaryota > Metazoa > Chordata > Actinopteri > Blenniiformes > Blenniidae > Salarias > Salarias fasciatus. The sequence goes on from NC_043759.1 coordinate 15,583,376, forward strand.
TCACTGACAGACGTTCATTTAGTGAACACTGAGTGATCAAAGCGTGCTCCCAACACAAAGTCCCTGTCAACGTGAAAAAGACGATATCTTATCAACTCTTTTATCAATTGATTATCTTAACAAAAGAAAAGAAATAGCAGCAGTATTACTGTTTTACATAAATGCTCTAATACACCTGTTTAATCATTTAATTTTTTTACTTTTCAGACACTACTTTTCAGGTTCATCACTATAGTTAGTTTTACATACATTTTCCAACATCTTTAATGCATTACTACAGCTCAAAAAATAGACTATAACTGGTATTAGCGGAACATAGAACATACTCACAAGAACAGAACCGTGCTACAGAATTTGATGCTTGTTGCTCTGCCTCCACTTTGCAGTATGGCTACAGAGAAAACATTTACCAAACTTTGCTGTTGGACAAAGATTCAAAGGTTCATGTACAGTCTGTTTGTTGTTTGAATTGGAGCTATAGTTCATTTTGTGGCACGGGCAAAGAATCGATAAACAAAGGTTCAAACTCTTGAATGGACTGCAGTGTTTCCTTCTATTCTAAACCTTTAATTTAATTCGCGAGGCTCGTAAGGGTGGGGCTTTTGATTTGGAAGTATTTCAGACTTTTCAAACATCGATCATTGAGCATCAGCATGTTGTGTAATGAACTGTTGCAATATATCATGATTAGTACTTTTTAGTTGTGTGCTGGCCGTGTTTGCGCTCACAGTCATGTACACAGAAAGAGTCCAAAGGGGCCTCACCTCAGCCTCTGAGCACCTTTTCTACAGACATTCAACCATTTTAAAGCTGTTGCTTATAGAAAACTGAAACAGTATAGACATGTTTCAATAAATGCACGTTTTGTTTGAGGTAAAATACTTGGTGTTCTGCAACGAAAAGTTATGTTCATGCACAATTCATGACCAGGTTGAGTAGAATTCAGAAGAAAATGCATCAGGAGGCCCTTGGTGAGCCTTGACAGTTTGAACTTCACTTAAAAGAGAATTACGAGCTCAAAACTTGCAGTAGTTTCTAAACTACAAAGGTTTTCTGGAAATTGTAATTAACGGATCTGCTGGTGAGTAAATGTTAATATATGAATAATCCACAGTGAGTCCTGCAAATTAGGTTTTGAAAAAAGAGTACGATTATGATTTTCGATCGGTATTATTGATTTATTTTCTAATATACGCTCTATCAAAATACTAGCCTGCTGCTAGAGTTAGCAGCAGCCTTTAGGTATCAGTGCACTGCAGATGAAAAGTGAAGAGTATTATTGCTAATTGACTGTGATGAAAGAAATCAGGTCAAAACTTCCTCATTGATCACACTAGGTTTAGTCTTATTAATAGCAAATTTACTGCACAGAAATGACAAATCGTGGAAGTGATCCTGAACCCTCTGACCCTCATGGAGACAGACATGTGCATGGGGACTCTTGCCCAATCAATCGTTCAGTGTAAAGGTCAATTGTTTAATCCTCTAGGACCACTGATGCTCTTTTGTAAATAGAGTTAACCTCATTATGTATTTATCCGCCTCCATGTTGATTAAAGCGTCGTCTTTATAGTGCTCAAATAGCTTCCTGACAAATAAGTTGTGTATGACAGTTCAATAAGGATACAGAGGTTCATTTGTTATCGGCTGTGTGCTTCTGCACAATCAGTGCTTATCTGTGGACCCTTCTTAATCACATATCCCAACCCTTACAGTATGGATCGCTTTTCTTCTCTGCTCCTTCTGACAGTGTTGTGTCAAAAAGAGTCAGTCGTGAAATGATCACATGTCTTCATGACTGATGATAAAATAGACTTTTAATCAAGTGAAACCTCAAGTTGGGAAAACATGTTTAGCATTCATTTGCTTTATTCAGATCAAGCCATTCATTTTTTCTTTTAAATACCTTTAGCTTGAGGTGAGATGTTTTCAAACCTCGGGATCTGACCTTTGACTTGTATAAGCACGGTGTCAGCTTGCTGCGTTGGCAGAGCGCTGCGTCTGAACGGCATATCAGGGACTGATGAGGCCGAAGTTGCTATAGACATGTAATCAGGATTCTTTGTGCTCATCCCTGTCAGGTCCACGGTGTGTATCCATTCATTTGTGTTCTGGCACTCTGCGTCCTGGATAGCAGTTTGCACTTCGTGCCTTGATGCTTTCAAATGGTGCTCAAATATATTCCAATGCACAAAAAAAAACAACAAAAAAAAACATTTCACTGGTCTCTATTGTCTGGCACACCTAATGAATCTAATATTACTTTTAGTTAAAACTCAGACATAACGGTTGCAGTGGGCCGTCTCACACTATTAACCTTTAGCACCAGAAAGTGCATAATGTGATTTTAAAATAGATTCTCCGACAGTGTATTGACCTATTAGTCAATCATGTTGAGCAAACTCTGGCTGAAAGTCCAGACACAATGTAATCATGCAGAGGATCACTGTCCCATAAAGTAGCATGCTCATTCTGAATTATATTGTTCTTTGGCTTTATCAGCCTCTGGCAGATCGCACTTTTGACCAAATTGAGCCACACTGTTAAGACGGAGCAACGGTGATCATATACAGCTCCCCATAGGGAATATAGAAGAGATGAGAGGGAGAAAAAAAATCACGTGTGCAAAAAAATATTCTGTTTGTTGAACTTGCACAGGATTAATGCTGACCAAACCAAGACCTAATCAATACACAGTTTGCAAGAAAGCAGTTTTTTTTAATCAAATCAGAAAAAACAAGAACAAGAAAACAACATATATTCGATGTAAACGGGATGATTTTGCAGAACCTGAATCTTCACCACCCCAGTAGTTTTTGAGTCAAACGGAGGAATGAACGTGCAGTTTTTTCTGTGCTCACATGAAAACAATCTGCCAGAGAAAGTATTTTTCCTGTGTTTGTTTGCTTGTGTTCACCACAGACTGGAAGAAGCCCTGAGCCCCCGCAGGCACAAAGTGAAAACGGCTTGACAGAATATCTCTCATGAAGTCAAAGCTGTATAGGCAAAACAAAAGCAACAGAAGATATCCAAAAAAACGAGGTATTACACAAACAAATCCAACAAAGTCTACACATAAAAGTTGTGGGGAGGCATTATAACAGTAGCACCTCTTCTGTAATTGAACCACTTTGCTACTTGATCAACTCGCATTGCACGTCTTAGCCATGGAACAGAACAAACAAAACTGAACGTTTATCTCCTATCACTGTCGCTGAGTCCTTACAAGTTTATAGCAGATACAGACACAGATACAGACACAGATACCTGTACGGAACATACTGCATACTCCTCTGGTACAGTATGTTACATAAATCATATTTGGCCCTCTGCCAAGCGAGTGCATTTAAAGGCACATGCACACATGGCTGAACTTTGAAGCCTGTGACAGTGTTGGATTCAACCTTTGTTTTACCTGAAACGCTCTCTGATAGGCAACTTTCAGTGCTTGCATTCGATGAATATTTATCCCGCTCTGCCTACCGTACAGTCGCGGTGCCCTGCAGCCTCTTCCACCCGGTTATGGGTGACGCCCTGCCTTCAGATCATTGCAGAGCAATTTAGGATAATCAATTATCATCAAACACTTGTTTTGGACATTGGGAGGGAACAGAAATACCCAGAGAAAAACCCACTCACACTCGTAGAAGTCATGCTAATTCTCCACAGAAAAGCTCGGACTTCATCGACCATCGTTAGTCGATCGAGCTGTCAAGTCAGTCTGTAGATAAAAAAAAATCCCGTTCCCGTCTCTCGTCTGGTATCAAGAAGGCATTTTGGCTCAGAGAACTGTTACTCTGGATATTTCCTCTGTCAAAGCCACTTAAATCACCTTTCTTTCTTCTGGCCAGGTCTACATGGCGAAATACACTGACTTTCTGATTGATCAGTTAATTTCTGCAAAGCAATATTTGAACAGGTGCCACTAGTTAAATGACAGGCAAGTGTATGTCGGTGAAAAACAAAGAACTATTAATTACTGCCTGTATACATGTGTATGCATGCTTGTAAGTGTTCATGTCAGTAGTGCTGAAGATTGGCCTTTATCTCATACAGAATCAGCCGGGTCGTGTTCAAACTTCCATTTCTTGTGCAGGTGGCGAGTAGAGGACTTGGGCCTCTCGAGGTGTGACTCCAGATCACATGTTACACAATCTTTCAACATAAAGACATTGAAAACATGCAATTTCAAGCACATGGGCTTATTTAAGTTATTAGGTAAGGTTTTTTTCTGTATTGATTACTGTCCATTGCGAGAAAATTTAATGAATCTAAAATAATCTTACATATGCAGATGCAGAAAAACATTTCAATGTGTTTTCAAACTGCACGTGCTGTTCAAGCCCACCTGCAGAATGCACAAGTGCTGCATGAGACATCATATTTAAGTTCAGTGCCAGGACGCGTCATTCAGTTCAGTTGTTGTCACTGCATCTAGAGAATTCGAGGAAAGTCTGCTCAGCGTTGGCGCTATCGCCGGTGCACAATAAAAGGTGGAAAAGTAGTGCGAGCATGATAAGAAGGCTGTAGGTTGGACTGCACATGTAACTTATCAGTGTATGGTACAGGTCTGCTGCGCACGGCCTCGTCAGATCCTGTTACATGAAAGAATGAAAAACAAAACAAATTTGAATTTATGATCCCAAGTCAAATCTGAAAGATATATGTGGTTATAAGACCACCATCATGTACTGAAGCAGACATGGTTGACGCTGTGCATTTATACAGTAGATTTACTCCACATATAAATTACAGCTCCCCAGTGTGGCTCGCACTGCCAGCCTCTTTTGAGCTATTTCATAGTCCCCAAAATCAGCACAGCACAGTCATGGTTCTAGATTGAGATGACCTCCTTTCTGCCACTGGAAGATGGTGACAGTGACAAACTGTGTGAATGATAAAATAAAATAAACAGAAACCCTTCAATGAAATAATACTGCAGACGAGAGTCTAACTGGCTTTTGCCCTAATAAAACCAACACTTATGGGGTAATGCGAACTTTAGGGGCGGCTGTGGCTCAGCTGATAGAGCTTGTTGTCTTCTGGTTCGAGGTTCAATAACCCCTCTCGTGCTGTCCATGTGTTTTAGGGCAAGACGCTGATCTCCATGCTGCTCTGAGTGGTGTATAAGTAACTTACATGTCAGTCGTCACTCTTGGTGTGTGACTGTGAGTGAATGGGTGAAGGTAACATAATCATGGGAATCATTTTGCACTAATTTTGTGTGCAGTATCATAGCACTGCAGGATCGATGAAGCATCTCAATTAAATTTCAGAACAGTTTTGCATCCATTTGTTTGCTTTATTGTTTTGATCGGATGTTTTCTGCGTGAAACTATCAACCTCTGTAGAAAATAGTGTGCAAAATATTTATTTAAATGCATGTTATTGTTCCGCAATCAAGTTAAACATTGATTTGAGTGCCATGTGTTCTCTAAATATTGACAGAAGACTATAGACAGGAGCAATGCCCCTTTACTCTGTTTAATGTAAAGACAGACGGATCAATATTTGAGGAGTGTGCTGCTCTAACAGCTACCAGTCACAAATCATGTGAAAGGTTAAATGGAAGTACATGTGTGGAAAAGAGGAAGTGTGGAGAGTTAATAAGATTTATGAAGACATTTGGCACAAATGTACACATCACTGACATTTGAATAGTATGAAACCTGAAGCTGATTTCTGTTACAACACTTGTTAAGCCATTTTTGTGTGCTTTTGTCAATCTGTAAAGCAAAAAAGATAAACGTGAAAAAAGACAGAGATATTTTTAAGTGAGGAGAAATTTGAAGAAAAAAAATACAGAAGTAAAATGTGCTTTTTGTGCTTTGAAGCACTGCAACTGACTTGACAAGCTGTATTGACAGATGACACTACATGGCACCACTATATCCAAACACAGAGTACTCTTTAATAATTGGCTGGAAAGGGACTGTGCCCATGAACACCCCTTGCACAAATCAAAAGTCCTTCCTGATTTCATGAAGCTCAGCATACATTCAGCTCGGTTCAGCTTTTATGAGACCATCCAGAAATGGCAACAGCGGACTGGAGAGCTATTAGCGGCCTCTAGTGGACGGTCATATTACTGCCGAAGACAGCAGCAGTCCTCTGTCAGTATTTATTCACGCAATTCGTGATTTTTTTTTTCATTTTGTGGAAGATTAAGTCTTTTTCTGAATAGATAATGTATGTTCAATTTATGTGCATTCATTTCAATATCTTCATATTTAAATGTTTTGCTCCCAAGTGAGGACTTTTTTTTTTTTAAATAAGCAATTGCTAGTCTGAAAATCTCTTTCCTCCCTCACAAACAACTTATTCCCTTGACAACAATTTAACAATACTTCTTTATCATATCTTGACTTTGGCACCAAAAATGCAAGCATGCGCAGATTACATTTTTTGTAGTCCCAAACAGTGGAAACTTTCTTCCCTGTGGAGCCCCAGTGATAAGCTACATTATATTTTTATGTATCAGATGGGTTGTGTTCTCTTTTCTCTCTTTATCTGCATCATTACAGGCTCGTGTCAGTATTAAGTTGCAAGCTGGCAGCAGCCACAAAACCAACCTCAGACTACTTTATCAGTGCCTGAGCCCGGCCTCTTTTGTCGGTATTATACTCACTCTGAGGCTGAGATAAACACTCCATGTGCTTATAGAAACAGGTGTCAGGCTTCAGGAAGGCACACACAGGCACACATACACACACAGTTAATTATTTATCCACTTAATGAAATGCTGACATACACACCATCCTGCCTGCTGTGACACTTTATAGCCCACAGAAGACAGGTTCCTGTCATGGGTGCTGACTGACTGAGGCTGAAACAGGCGGTATTTATGGCAAAGTATGAAATGAAGTTGGAGCTCAATTAGGAATATTTGACTATGTGGATTATTGCTTACCCAGCTACATTAAAAAGTGCTTTCTGTACTAATGTTTGTTTAGACTTTAATGAAAGAAATTGTAAAATAAGAACGAAAAATATAAAAAAAAACTAATTGAATTGAAGTTAAGGCATCATTTTTATATTTGTATGTTAAGCTTTTTTTTTTCTTTATTCGATGATGTTTTGAAGTATTTTTTTTAGAATGAGGATTTATTTTTAATGCTTCTCTTCTGTCTTATTTCAATTGATTTCTCCGGTCTTGTAAACCGCCAGCAATTGCCATGCCTTAAATGTTCTGCATAAATAAACCTTTAAAAACTGGGTCTCAGTTTAAAAATAAGTCTGTTCGGAACATTTGTTCTATGCTTGTCAGAGTATCAAGCTTTTTTCCCAAAATGCGCTCAGTTTATTTTAGATATTGTGCTAATAATAGTCCGCAGTGATAATTTTCCACAGGACGCTGCTGCGACTGTTCCTACACTGGAAGAAGCTGCGAGTGTGGACGGAACCATTCCGTGTGCGGGGGGGATCTGAAGTTCTTCCCCTGAAGTACAACTCAGAAAATCCCGATTGATTATGATTTTTTTCCCACCAATGATGTGTCCAAGATAGTATCTATTTGCAACTATGTTTTTCAGACTGTGCTCAGCACACACAGCACGGTTTAAATCAAGTAACCACATAAAAATAAAAATATAAACCCTTTGGTTGTGATTTGGGTGAGCCGGATGAAAACCGAGCTCTGTGCCACATCTTCCACCAAACGATCAAGCCGCCACGAGAGCTGGGCGCACGAGCGACTATTTTATATATAGATATATTTTTAACAAAAGAATACAACCTAGACGTTCGCCGTCTTCACATCAACACACTTTCTCCTTTTGAGTTGATTTCTAGTAGCGCGGGGCTCACCCCAGCATCTTCCATTATCTCCTGCTGGAGTTCATCAGTGGGAGGAGGTGTCGCTGAACTTAACGGTGAAGTTTAGGCTGCTGGAGACGCCTCGAAGGGAGGAAGTGAAGATTTACAACTGACAACAACACTAAACGGTAAGTTTATCATAACTTCACTCCTGATAAATCCACTGAGTGTCCGCAGCTTGTTTGTTTTTTTCCATGTCTGTAGCGGTGATTCAGCCCAGATAGCGGAATGGTTCTGGAGGACTACACCCAGACAAGACTCAGCCGCTCCTCACCTTTAAAAAAAAAGTATTTAAAAATGTCACAAGATGTTACACAGCCTCAGAACGGCGTTCACGCTGAATCCTGCTATAAACAAACCCCGAACAAAAGTCATAAATCGTTGTTGCAATGTAAATATTAAGGGCGAAGCAGTGATGCGCAGTGGAACTTTAGAAACATAACAATATTTACAAGGGCGTCTCAGCATGGGCATCACATTATAGCAAAAACGCAATCATTTTATATGTGCAAAGCAAATATTGGACCACCAGGAATCAATATAAGCCCAGAATGATTGTTTGAGAGTGAGGAATCCATTTTCTGTAGTTTATTTCAGTTTCTATCTTGAAAAAACAAGCCAAGCAACCAACAAAGATGAATAATTGAAGCTTTACTGAGTAATAAACAGGTTGTTTTGATGAAGTGCTTGATGTAGCACATCATGCTGTGCCTCTGACATGATGCACTGGATAAAAGTACTTTATTTTAATGCAGTTAGTAGTAGTGTCACTCCCCTGTTCCTACAATGAGGGTATTCATCCTTAAATCTTTTATCTTCCCACACATAATGCCTGCTAGTCATTTCAGCAACTCTTCCACACTAGTGTTGCAGGGTTTTGTTTTGTTTTGTTTATTTCACAGTTTTTAATACCAGGACTGATGCCAGCGTGTGAAGAGTATGCATCCAAAATTAAAGCTGAAAATCTGGTGAGTGGGCTTACTCTAACACGCTTGCTGATTTTAAAAGAAAAGACTTATCTATTATTTTTGCTACTTTTCTTCACAGAACAGTAGCATTAAGCATACCGTGTGCGTCTTTTTTTGCACTTGAAAATATAGCAATGCAAAACTGTTATTTCAGATAAAATGACACAGAAAACAGTTGATACATCCACACACACAGAACAAAAATGTTCTTTTTTTCTCTCTCTTGGGTCTCAATATATCTCCTGCCCTGTGTGTGCCCCAGATTGATAGTTACACTGCCTCCTTCTCGTAAGCCTTCGCGCTGCGTACCATCCTATCCTGTTGCCTTGACTACTGGTGTGTCAGGGGACTTCATCCTGATCCACTGCGTGATTTTCTTTGACACGAGTTCAGAGAGACTGCCACGGAGCGGGGTTGAAAGCGAGAATAACAGCTCATTTTTCTGCTTTTCGTCCTCATACCCTGGACCGACTCCTCACCCACCTGATGCGATCCCAGTTACATGTAGTAGTACTCAGTACTCGGCTCTCTAGTGCTGCTCCGCTCATCCAGTGCACAGCTGCCGATTTGCACCTCTGAAGAAAAAAAAAAAGGAAGTGTGCTTCTTCTTTTTTTTTTTTTTTTTCCTCTCTCTCAGTTCAATAAACCACATCAGTTTGTTTGGACTACTGTCTATTTAAAGGAGGCATGATGCAGAGCACATGAAACACCATTTTCATCATGTTTATGCAGAGAAAATTATCAGAAAGGTTTTTGGGGCCTTGGAGCAGGATAAGTTGTTTTCTGTTATAAATGCCCAGCCAACTCAAAAAAACAGCTTTTATTCTCTCCGTCTGTTGATTATTATTCTTTGTGAGGACTCTAAAAATATTCCCAGAGTGCAACTTGACATTTCCAAATGTCCCATTTAGTTTGACCCGCACTTAAAACCCTAATATGAAAAGCAGGATGACTGTGGGGCCAAGAAAACTGTGTTCGTTTTTTTAAAATCTGGAATCAACAGTATTTTTGGCTGAAAGACAATTGAAACAGCTGTTTCTTGCCTGTGTATTTCTTCAGTTATATGTCCTCCCAGTCATTTTAATAGGCTCCATCAGCTGTTTATGATGGGCCCCATATGTGCAGTAGAAGTGTTTAAATGCAGCCGGCCACACTTCCTGTTCATTCTCCCTCTTTTTCTTCAACAGTTTTCCTCATATTCTTCTCAGATGGACATGAAGAAATGAGCGTTTAGGAAAAGAATCATGTTTTTCTTTGTTATTTCTTGCTGTTACTCAGGAAATGAGGTTGGAGTTGGAATGGCTAACGCCAGTGAAACTGCTCAGAGGTTTAACAGGAACCCTGATGTAGCCCCGGGGCGGCGGCGGCGGCGGCGGCGGCGGGGAGGGTGGGGGTTACGCACTGCCCAGGAGCCTTGTGTGAAACAGTCTCATTAGGCAGGGAACCCAGTGGAAAAAGTGGACCATACTGAACGATGGGGAGGCGGCGGGTGGGGGTTGGGGACGAGGAGGGAGACCGCTGCTGTGTAATCGAGGGGAATTACAAACACCCAACGTGAAATGGCCATCTCGCGGGGGCTGCCGTGCATCAAGCAACGGAGGCACACCGTGTTCGACTCGCAAACCCAGTTCACCTCCAGCAGCTGATGCGAGGAGAACCAGATTTCCTCTGCTAAGGAGGTCACAGGGATGTCAAAGTGACATGCAGGTGCTATTTTTGACTTCGCTGCAAACATGCTCCTGTGAATGTAGTGTACTTCTGTACTAGTGGAAAGAAAAACACAGAATACACAAAGATTGAGCTTGAAACTCATGAAACATCCTGTGAACTATTAGTCACGGGCTTCTCTGCATAAGTGAGAATGACACGAAATAAAAACACCAGCCAGTATCCATAGTACTCAATCAGCTCATACCCTCTATTTATAAATGGTTAAGATTACATTTATAGGCCAACTGTTTACATTTATGACTTACATAAATACATGAAAATCAAACTAACTTGAACTAGTCCTCTTTAAAACAAAAACTCCAAAAGGCCACAGTCTGGCTTTTATTGCAGTTGCACAAGCCTTATTTTAGGCTTTATTGTGCATAATTTAGAGGTCCCTGAAACCTGTTAGTCTTTTGCGACCCACAGCCTGACGTAAAAATGTTTGTGTTATTGTAACTAACAATCCATTGAGTTAGAGAGCACATTGTTTTAATGCCTTTTCCTCAAATTATGCGTCTCGCCACTCTTAAAAGTGAACTTAATTTTGCCTCGGAGCTTATTGAAACGCCGTGGCAGAGCCTTTTTCTCCTTTCAGCATGGAATCTTCTGGGTTTTCATGTGGCTTTGTGTGTGTGTTTGAGGGAATAAATAGCAACGCCCATATTTATGTCTGCTCCAGCTCAGCCTGCACACTGAGCTGTCCTGGAAAAGTCCATGTGACCCCGAGCCGAGGAGGTGCTGCCGCTTCCTCATCCTGTTGTGTGTTAGAGCGGAAGGATGATAGAGAAGCCCGCTGGGCAGTTTGTGATTTATACTGAAACCCAGTTAAAGCCGAGATGGCTGACATGACACTGCAGCAAAAAATAAGAATGGCTTCAGTTTGAGTTAGTCATCGTGACTCTGTAATGCTCACAAACTTGATCCCAAAGCGAATCAGACAACACATGTTATAGTTTACTGCTCGATAAAACGCACCAGTTCATTATGATTAAGGTTCCACATATCAGCAAGCCTGCACTCACTGGTACACGGACCTTGAAAACGAAAAGTATTATGACTTTTAAATGCATTTTCACCCTCTGAAGACATACAGTTACATTCTCAAATGTTAATATTTAAGTTATTTCTAACAACAGCTTGAAATGAGTATCATTTGAAATCCTCTGAGCAAACACAATGCTTTCAGTTTGTAATTCACTTTACATTTGTGAAAATCTCAATGCGCTGAATATGGATTTGTTGTATTTTTGATAATATGCAAAACTAGAATGGGCCTGCATTGGACTGGTTTTTGCCCACATGTTGTATGTTTCACACCCCTGAACTGGAGGTCCCGAACTTGTGTTGAACTTACATTATTTGAAGTGTATTGTTTATACATATTAGCTCAGTGACTTTCAGAAGGCACCAAGCAGCTTGGCTCATTATTATGGTCAAAATTACAGGGCTGATCTTCATTAGATTTGCAGCAGTGTGCTCTCAGACGATGAATCCTAATGACTTTGGTGAGTTCCTTATGCCTGGATTTCCTCCTGTCTTTTCCTCAAGTGTCACCCAGAGGTGGATGTGTGTGGTTTTAATGAAACGGGTCAAAAGCAATGAGAAGAATGTGATTAAAAATATGTGATGTATTCATGATCCCCCCCTCTGGATAAACAGGCTTCACAAATTGTCTTGACTCATTAACCTACCACTGTTAGCTGCTGGAAAAAATACCCAATAACAATCAGACTAGATAGTATGCAATAACAACAAGAACAACAACAACTACAACAAAAAACAAAAATGCAAATAACCTTCTGTGATATTATTTTTCCCTCTCTAGGCATTACATCTTTCGTTTTCGGGACTTTACTTGCTTTTTTCTGCAAGATTTCATGCAGTTTTAAGTCAAGTTTGTTGGTTTAAATTCAGTTTTAGTTTAATTTCAAACTTTGTCAAACATTCAAAGTCGCAATTTGAGTATTCTTTGCACAGACAGTTACTACGATCCCTTCAATCAGTGATGGAGCTGTAGACATAAGCCGCTCCCTCAGGGATGCAATCATACAGGTCAGCAAACCCAGTGATCACGAGTTTCTGGAGGCTCCATCAATAGTCAATGAAGGCTACTTGACACACGACCCCTACTCCACAAGTGCTTCTCACGCACGGCAGAATTATTTGACAACAGCCACTTAAAAAGATGCAACCAGTCAAAACAGACGAGAGAGGGAGACACGACCTCTGAGTGGAGCACCTTTTAAATGTGATGTATGCGACTGGCTGCCGGCTGAAAGGGAACAGGCAGACCCACAGCGATCACACCCACCCATGACCCCGCTTTGGGAAAACTGTAAAAACTGTAAGAACTTTATTTTTTTTGCAAGTTCAGATTAAAATTTACTTTGGAAAGTTTTTTTTCCAAAAAACAGACCATGTTGGATGTTGATGTTCTGTTGTTGCCTGACACAAACTAATTATAGATATAGTATTTTGGTTTTTCATCATTTACAATTTAAAGTATCAGAGAGTAGAATGCTTGAAAAATATGAAGATTTCACTTTTTGGATTACACGAGGAAAGAAATGTGAAATTTCTCAGGCTGCACTTGAAAGCCAGATCATAGCTTCTAGTACTGATATTGAACGGCTGATGCCAGTCCAAGCCGCCTTGACTCCGTTGAATCCATTAACGTTACTATGCAGTATGCATGAAGCAGAAAGCTGGAGTGAGAAGTTAATTATTGTGATGTGCTGCGCGAGCCCCTTTCATTGATTCCCTCCCCGTTCACGAGCCCGGGCGGCATTGTTGAGAGCTCGTGTCACAGGCTGTTCCTCAAACCTAACTGCCTCTCATCTTACCCTGCGACTTGGATTCATAAAAAAAAAAAAAAAAAAAAAAAACGCAGGAAATTACACCCGTGTGACAATTACAAGAAATGAGAGCGCCTGTGTGCAGAAAAGACTTCATCCAGATCTCATTTGTCTTTTGCCAGATTGAATCTTTCTGCTGGCTTTAAAACAGGGCGGTGGGAGCTCGGTAATTGAAAGCGGGAGAGAGCACGACGATAGTGCAGCTCTTCCCTTCCACATAAATTCATTAAAGGTACCACAGAGGAGTGTAGGTGCTATTAAGAAGGATTATTATGTAATTGAACTGCTGGTATTAGAAGAGCGGCTCACGGAGCATTGCTGGAAATAGTTTTTCTTCTATGTGTCATACTTTTTTCCATTCTTTCTTCCTCCCTACCCCCCGCTCGTCTCTCTGCCTCTCCATCCCTCCCACTCACACTTTACTCCATCCATGTATCAGCCTCGCTTTTGCCATGTTCCTTGGCTGATATTTATTTATTTAGTTGTTTATTGGTTCCATTTCGACTAACTTTAAATGCGGTCTGCAGTTTTCTGGCTGTGCACGCTCAAGGCCCTCAAACCATTTCATTTATACATATTTATGAAATAAAAAATCCTCTTTTAAACTGAAAATGAACGTTCACCTGTAGTCAGGGCGTTATATTGTTATTTGTTTAGCCTTTATTGCTTCTCTCCCACCATCTGTTTGAAACCACATAAACCTAAAAGGAAGAAGAACGCTCTGAAACGCTGTAAAACTTTGTGTGGTTCGTCGTAAACGTGCATCTAAACGTGCATCATTTCTGCCGGTCCACCTTAAAATAAATCACTCCTTCTTTTTTGATCGGTTCAGTGTCAGCCTACAGAGTTTCACTCCTATTTCTCCCCTTCATATCCAAGAAAAGAGAGATTGACTGCTGTGCAAAAAGTTCGAAAAATAAAAACAAATTCAAAAAGTATCTATTTACATGTTTTTTTTTTTTGTTTTTTTTTTTTGAAAGCCACAGGAAGCTACAACAGAGAAGCTGACAATCCGCAGACCCCTGATTCAGTAAAACAAATCTTCTGCCACCACAACTTGTTATTTTAAAGCGTGCTCTCTGCAGGTTCCGTGCGAGTGTCCCGACCTTTTCGGTTCCTAACCGGCTCTTGTTTGCCTCGGCCTCATCACCGAGGTGCATGCGCACGTTGCTTCCCCCCCCCCCCCCCCCCCCCCCCCCCTCCCCCCCGTCTAATAGTTGCTGTAACATCCTGGTTTTATTCTGGATGCGTTGTGTTCATGCATCCTCATATCCCTCAATCATGAATACCCCTGCATAAATGAATAAACACATTTTGCAGAATGTAACCATGGAAACCGTTTTGAGACAAACAACAGGAGGCAGAGGTGAATGGGCTCAGGTGGTCAAATGCTCCAGCGTCCTTGTTTGCATTGGAGTTTTTTTTTTTTTTTTATTCCATTATATTCTTTGTGCTCTTTAAAAAAAACTATCTATGAACTCTTTACGCTTCAAATAATCTGGAATACCAATTTTCTCATGAAGGTGGGGATTATTGTCATGCTGAATGTCTGGCCTTCTCAGTAACAACAGTCACTATCAGCCTGACCTTTTACAAAGTGGCTTTATTGAGAATTACAATGCCCCAGGACACTTGTCCCTCCACCATGTGGTGAGGGGTCGATAAATTATCGCCGCGACAGAGCAATATCTGTATCCACGGAGACCGGGCCACCCCCTACCACACACTTACGCAGACACACACATGGCCACATCTGAGTACTCGTGTTATCTCTCTTTTTTTTTTTTTTTCCTTGTGTACGGACGTTGTCTCAACTCTCCAGAGTTTCTTGCGCAGTTTCATCTCCTTGAAAAACCTCTTGAGCTAGGTAGAACTCCGCCGCCAAAAGGACAATTATTGGCTTCTATGAATCATTGATGATATTCACACAAGGATATTAATGAGGGTTGCTGGTCCCCCGCAGGAGCAGAGGAAGCTCGGCAGCCTTTGACGTGGAGGAGAGGTGAAGACAGGGACGCGAGAGGAGACGCTCGGAAACAGCAGCCCAGCCCCGTGCCTGCCCGCCGAGGTGCCGCGTCATGGGGAAGCAGAACAGCAAGCTGCGGCCCGAGGTGCTGAACGACCTGCGAGAGAACACCGAGTTCACGGACCAGGAGCTGCAGGAGTGGTACCGCGGCTTCCTGAAGGACTGTCCCACCGGACACCTCACCGTGGAGGAGTTCAAGAAGATCTACGCCAACTTCTTCCCGTACGGAGACGCCTCCAAGTTCGCCGAGCACGTCTTCCGCACGTTCGACACCAACGGCGACGCCACCATCGACTTCCGGGAGTTCATCATCGCCCTGAGCGTGACGTCCCGCGGCGGCCTGGAGCAGAAGCTGCGCTGGGCCTTCAGCATGTACGACCTGGACGGGAACGGGTACATCAGCCGGGCCGAGATGCTGGAGATCGTCCAGGTGAGGACGCCGTTTACTCACACTTTTCCTCTTCCTGTGCTTGCAGATCTTAACTGAGCTCTTTGCATCTCTGTGATTCACAGGCTTTAGTGGAGTGTTTTTCTCCAAATACACCACCGAATATGGCTGATATTAGTCATCTAAAAGCATTTTGTATTGATATACGGTACCTTTATTCCAATTATCTATAATATGTTTAGAATTAACAGTGAAACGTCACATCAAATACATTTTTCTTTATTATGCTTCATAATTACACTTTTTGAGTCATACATATATATGTGTGTGTGTGTGTGTGTGTGTGTGTGTGTGTGTGTGTGTGTGTATATATATATGTATGTATGTATGTATGTATGTATGTATGTATGTATATATACACATTTGTTTAAGATGTCTTTCCTATTTTCTGTACTGGAGGCCATTTTTATTTTCAATGAAATTAGAAAGATGCCTGAAACTATATCATTGACATGTTGACAGTTGACAAACATGTTTGACATGCTCAGATAGTGGGATGGAGAATTTAACCACTAAATTCTATGATGGAAGACAAACAACACGAACAAAAATTAAGAACGGGCAAAACTCAATGGAAAAACTTTCTCTCCTGTTCTTTTCATCATTTCACCTGGATTCACATGTATAATGTTTATTTTAAAAGAATAAAAAAGAGTTTTAAGTTGACTTGCTTTTTCTAATTAATCTCCCAAACCTATAAAGATCAGAAAATCTTAAAAAAAAAAAAAAAAATACTAGAGCTGCTAATAATTCACTGAGATTTGTTGTGCTGATTTACTCAAAAATGTCACACAAACAAAATCAGCCAGGCTAATAAGAAATATCTGTCTCACGATTTTGTTTTATGTGTTTTAGCTTCCTGTTTATGGCCTCGTCTGGATTTGTGATCCGTTTCAAATCTGTATTCATAAGATGTATAAACCCCTACATCGTAGATGGAGGCCGCCTTTTCCGTTTTTTTCTTATCACTGCAGCTATATTTACTCTCCCAATATGGCGAGGTGAGCAGCCTGCAGGGCCGTATCAATATTGGCTCAGCCTGTTGTGTTTGTGGATACAAATGAATGTGGAAAAAACATAATATTAAAAAAAAAGCCCCCAAAACATCAGTACTTTTGTTGCTGAATGCTGGTTTTGAGCAAAACAGGCTTTTTGTCTCATCGGAGCCCGTAACCTTTGCTTGATCTGAAATGTGCAGCTTTAAACGTAGAAAGAGTCGTAACCACGCGCCTGACAGAGAGAAGGGGAGCAGGAGGACCTTCAGTGTCATTATCAGGTAGCAACGGAAAACAGGTCAGAGCTTTCAGCCAATAGGGGAAAAAAATGTCAGGAGGGAGCGCTTTTTTTTTTTTTTTTCATCTTGTGGCTGAAAGACACTGAGATTTAAATAAAACAGAGAGCGCTCTCATTGTTACCTCCGTTTCAGGCAATTTACAAGATGGTGTCTTCAGTGATGAAGATGCCTGAAGATGAGTCAACACCTGAGAAGAGAACAGATAAGATCTTCAGACAAATGGACATCGACAACGATGGTAAGAGGAGTGTGTGCTTCTTCCTGCTACAGAACGATGTAAGAGCTGTGTATGAAGGGCCACACTGCGGCGTACAGGGGATTTTAAGCACTTAGAAACGGACAATGAGTTTGATGGAAAAGAGGCGACCACATCTAAAAGAAGAAAGCGAAAAATAATCTTTCATGTAAGATGAGTTGTGTAATACTCCTTCATATCCTGCACCACGCATCACCGAGCGCTTTGGAGGGTATTAGATAAAAAGTGAAGATGTTTGAGAGAAGTATATATCACATAACAGCATGACATAACGTGGACACGACTCGCCGAAGCCTTTTTTCGCTTTTCAGTCCGTCAGTGATTTGACATTTAACACGGAGAAGTTACGCTCCAGCCGCATGCAGAGCGCTGCCCCGGTCAGCCTCCCCCCTGAATGTATCTGATGTCTGGAAGCCAAGCAATATTTCCAGAGTTGTTTATGCAGCGGCAGGCAGTTTGTTTTGCAGCGAGAACTTCTGAAAGGCTGAAGGTCAAACTGTCTCAGACATCATGTGGTGCCACAGACCAGGCCTCCAGCTACAGCCGGGGAAGAGGGCAAAGCCGCCCAAAACTCCGCCAACCCTCCTTTCTGAGACGCCGCTCTCAGATCAGCATGTGACCAAAACACGGTGGCGGCTCCATTCAGCATCGCACTGTTTTCGTTTTTAGTTTATCTGTAGATTCAGCAAAACTGAGAGCAACCGTGGGATTACTGATTAACAGCCAGGTTTAGTCTTTACAGCTGGGCAAACATTAGATAGAAATCAAAGTCACAGTGCGCGGAAAGGTATTTTTAATCAAGTGTCTGCATTCGCCCTCAGTTAGCTCCAGCGCCCCGCAACCCAACTGCCCACCAGCCACAGGGAGTCCTTATTACATTCAGATTGAGATTGACGTCAGGGCTTTATTAATCACAGCAGATTTCATAAATTGAGCCACAAGCATTCAACAGTACCCATAATTTATATAGGATTGATTTAAAGGTCAGTATTGTTCTAAAGTAATTAAAAAATATAGTCAGAGTGAAAAAAAAAAAAGCACAAGATTCCAGCCTCAGGCCTGCATGGAGCTGCTATGAATTATGTTCATGTCTGACAGGAAATTAATCACCCAGGAAAAACTGTATGTAGCAGCAATTTGTTCTGCATCACTGGGAGCCAGTATTTTGGGACAGATCTGTTTCTGCCAGTGTTTCCTGCACGAGGCCGAATGTTTAAACACGTCTCTCCTCAAACACACCTGATTCATATGAATGCTTCATTACCAGACATCTGCAGAACCTGATAGCGATGCGTTCGCTTCAATCAGGAGCGCTGGAGCAGGGAAACTGTGACAAAGAGAAGAGGGTGAATACAAACTGCACTGTGACCTGTTTTTGTTGAAGCAATCCAATCAGCAACTTTTATTTATTTTTTTAACTGAGCTTTCAAGAGGTTAAAATTCTACAATGACTTTGTTCGTGTTTTACCTCCTTGGTACTTTATACAGAAAAAAAACCTGACATTTTTTCCAAAACCAATTGAAAGATGCTTTCAATGGCACAACAGAACATTCGTTTGAATATGAACACATTATGTACATCCTTAATAGTTGCAGTCTATTTTAAGAATACGTGATGCAACACCGGACAGTTGATTCTCCTCCCACTGTGGAGAAAGTTGCATTTGAGTCACGTGTCAAGCCCCTCCAGGGCTGCAGCCACTGAAGAACAAACCGGACAAACTGTGATGGGAGAAGAAAGAACAGGCAGTGCCGCACGCTGTGGTACAACGTCTCTGGACCACACAGCAGGAGGCTGCGGAGATGGACGAATATTATTAGGAAATGGACCAGAAGACGAAAGGAATCAAAGCTGGAGCAGATCTTGCAACAGGCCGTTTTTGGAAGCACAATTTTTAGTTAACTTGTAGTTACACCTTTACCTACTGCTTAAAGTGTGAAACAGAAAAGAAGCCCCACAGCGCCCCCTGCTGGCCAGTGTGCCTCAGCTGCTGCTGATGTTTAATTAATGTGAGCTCATTGCGATTCATTTGGTGCTGCATTGTGTTATCTGGTTCAGTGAGGGCCGATTATTTCAGAGATCAAAAGCATCATCAGATGCTTGTTTTTTTTTTTTTTTTTTTTTTTTGAGGAGTAGTTTTGTGGGCGGCTGCCGCATGAGTCACCTCGCCGTCACTAATCCTCTCCTCTCCTCCGCAGGTAGATTGTCGTTGGAGGAGTTCATTAAAGGTGCCAAGAGCGACCCGTCCATCGTGCGGCTGCTGCAGTCAGATCAGGGAGCCTCCCGTCAATTCTGAGGACACAAACCGTGACAGAACCACTCCGACGCACGCTCACCCTCACCCGTCCTGCTTGACGCCGTCCGCCCCGTACCGAGCTCGGTCACCTTCACAACAACCTCCGATCATCCTAACACTCCATGTCTGATTGTTTACATTACTGTGTACTTCTCCCGTCGATGTGGCGCCTGTGTGGACTCTGAAGTGCTTTTCAGTTCGGCTGTTGTGCATTTGTGCTTTTCTAAAACCCCGTTACCTTAAAGTGAAGTGCCATATCATGTATTTATATACTGACTGGATCATGTACTCTTTAAGTATTACGACTCCCGTTACGTTACACTGAGAGGAACCTAATTAAATCAGCTTGGTATACTTTGATTCAACTCGGCTGTTGAAATGTGGCTTTTCGTTGTTCAGGATGTCAAGTTCCGTGCGCCTTCGGTATTGCATGCACTCAGTAAATAGACGTTTTCTGATATTGTAGCATGTGAAAGGACGGAAAGACAAAAAAAAAAAAAAGAAAGAAAAAGGGAGGCAGTCATTGTTTTTATTACTTTTTATTTTTGTAACAAAAATGTAATTTTGTTTTCACACAATTCAAATAAAGTCGTGTAAGAAAAATCTACACAAGAGTACAGTAAACCCAGCCCCGCCCCCCGCCCCGCTCGCCACGGACAGACGTCACAACCCGAGGTTCTTTTTTCAATCAGAGATTTAAAAAGAGAGAGAAAGAAGAAAAAAAAAAAGTCACACCAGACTGGACGTTGAAGTGTTACTTTGAAAGGTCCACATCTTAAAATAGCTGCTTGACGGCGGCTGAGGAGGGGGGAGAGAGAGAGAGAAAGACAGAGAGAGAGAGAGACAGAGAGAGAGCGCCACGCTGACAATCAGACCCTCCTCCTCCTCCTCAGCTGACAGCAGCTGTATAAATACGCAGCTTCTAATGTTCAGCAGGTATGTGGGAACAGTTCACTCCAGGGACACACACTTACACACGTGCGCTCACACACACACACACACACCTCCACCTGGGTGACTGAAAGGTGATGTGAGAAACTGCAGGTGTCCTTCGTGTGTCTTTACTGGAGTGATTCAGTAACTGAGCGACCGGACCTCCCATTCATCCACAGGAGAGGGAGGGGGGGGGAGGGGGGGGTCACGCAGGACCAGACCGGACCAGACCGGATCCCTCAGTCTGCGCTCATAACTCCACCTTCTGCGTGGCGTCGTCGGAGAGGTCAACGTCGCTGAGGTCGTACTCCTCTTCCTCAGGAAGCTGAGGATGGAAAAGCAGCTGAATAGAAATCACATCCTTCTTTTGTCTCTATGTGAAAATCAATAACGCGAGTCTATCAGGGGAGTTTGCATGTTCTCTCTCTTCTACAACATGAAGATCTGGCTTGGTTAAACTAAAGACACGCCCCTCCCTCCCCTCCTCGCTCACCTGTCCATCTTTCCCATCCCAGGCGTCGGCGTTGTGGATTTTGGGCAGGGACCCGGCTCCCCACGTGGATGTAGACCCCCGGCCGACTGACAGCTCCCTGAAAGAACCACTGGCGTGAATTCGGCGGAACGGTGCATTTTTTTTTTTTTTTTTTTTTTTAAGAGTGACCAGTACATCAGGCGATCGGTTTCTTTACCTGAGGAACTCGTGGATGCCGGTCTCACTGAAGGAACCTCTGAGGAGGGCGAATTTCATCTTGCGCGAGTTGACGGCGGCCATGGCGGGATAACCGAAACCGCCGATACCCAGAGAGGACTCCAGATCCATCTGGACGCCGGCCTCGGTCCACAGCCAGCTGAGGGGCGGGGCGGCAGACATTTAGTCTCAGTCGTACATATTCACTGAACGAAACCAATCATCCACAGCAGGGTTCTGTCCTCACCCCCACATCTTCTTCTTGTACTTCTCGGCCATCTTCTTCATGACCTCCAGGTAAGCGTTCCTCCCGGACGCACCTGTGGAAACGGAGAGGGAGTCAGGAACCTCTTTATACATCCGATTCAGATGAAAATCACTATTGATCTGTGTGTGTGTGTGTGTGTGTGTGTGTGAGATCCGACCTGTGTCCAGGATGTGCGGCAGCACTGCGATCACACACAGCTGACTGTCCTCGCAGGTCTTCTTCAGGATGTCTTCATTGAGGATCTGAGAAAACAAACCGCTGCAGTGAATTCGATGTTTCTTCACAAGCTGCTGTTTAAAAACCTTTCTGGAAACGGCTTCCTTTATCGGCGTTCTGGCTTTTTGAGTTGATTTAATGGAGTCACAGTTTTGTTTGCCTGTCTGATCACACGTCACACTGCTCAGGTCACTGTTCATCTTCTCTTTTCTTTTTAAGTATTGTGATAAAATTTCCATGTTTCTATAATTTTCCCAGAGCTGCGTCGCGCTCTCTTTCTGCTCTTCAATAATGAAAATATGAATACTAACAATTTAGCATAATTTCTTACTAAACAAAAATCTAATAATAATCATGAAGATAACTGCTGATGAAATGAAAGAGATGGTTTTGGCTGCTGTATCAGATATCCGTCGTCGGGAATGACGCGACTCAGGGGTGAACTGACCTCCAGCACTTCAGGAGCAGGAGCGTTGTCAAAGAACAGCTCTTTAGCTCTCTCGATGATGTCCCCCCGGGAGCGGCCGCCTTCGTAATCCTCCGGCTCCTCGCCTTTACGGAAAATCTTGATGGTGGGAAACCCGCGGATCTACAGACACACACACAAACACACACACACACACACACACATCAACAACCAGGAATCCTTCAGTCTCAGCAGCAGCAGGAAATGATGTTAAAGAAAATACAGAACTCTAAAGGTCATCATTTTATCATCTTTTCTGACCTTTATTTATTTTTTTTTTTGAAGATGAAGACACTTCGTTCAAACTCAAGTGTATTTTCTGCTTTAAGAACATGCGGTATATTTTTCGCCGGTGCCGACTCACCCCGTAGCGGCTGGACACACCCTGGTGCACGGTAGCGTCCACGGCCCCGAGGCGAACTTTGCCGTTGCTGAATTCCTTAACAGCTGTGGCGGCAGCTGCCCACTCAGGCTCTAGGCTGGCAGCAGCAGAGAGAGAGAGAAAGAGTGTGACAAAATAAAACAAATTAAGAGGGTTTTTCAGAACGAGCCTTTAAATGCAGCAGAAACCTCAGATTCATCCATGTAAAAACTCACTTCTTGCAGTGGCCGCACCACGGGGCGAAAAACTCCACCAGCCACACGTCGTCGCTCTCCAGCACCATCTTGTTGAAGTTGTCGTCGGTGAGCTCCACCACGTCTTTCTTGCTCCCGCCGCCACCGCCGCCGCCGCTTTTCTACAATCGGCACACGCAGACAGGGTTTGTTTTAGGGCGTCCCAGTTTTTCTCACCACACGCAGAGAAATAGATCGGCTGCTTCTCGTACCTGGCCGGAGTCGTAGCCGCCGGACTTGCCACTCAGCCGTTCTTTCACCAGACTGCGCGCGGCGTTGACCGCTGCGTCCACAATGGCCTGGGTGCTGCGTCCTCCTGGGGAGGGACGGCAGGGCAGATATGGTCACGGCACCATCAAACAAAACCGGTTCGCATTTTACAGGTCTGGTGTGAAAAGACCCTTCGTGTCCTCAGCAGTTGAGGTATAAATAAAGAGTAATTTAGTGATAATTTAAAAAAAATTGTCACACATATGCATCTTCTCAAAACACCATCTTCCCTTTTTCTTTCAAATCATGCGTTCATTAAAGTGTCACCTTCTGCTCTCAGTACGAGTTGAAATCAACAGTACTGAACATCTCCAGACCTACGAGGCCTCCGGCCGCGGCTTCTCCGTACCTTGATAGTCCTCAGGCTTGTTCTTGTTGGCACCGAAGATCTTGATGGTGGGGAAACCTCTGACGTTGTACTGACCGCCCAGCGACTTGTGCTGATCAGCATCGACCGCGCCGACTTTGACAACGCCCTGGAAGACAGTCACAGCAGACAGGTTGGAGTCCCGAGGGAGAAAACATTTCAGATTTCCACACAAGTTAGGAAAGAAGCGTGCAGAGTGCCTCCCAATAACAACGATGCATGTCTGCAGCTTGTTTTTCTCCGATGAGGCATGGATCAGTGCTCATGTGTGAAACGTGCTAAAAATGTAGCATGAGAGGAAGAGCGCGCACGTCGCTGGTCCGCGCACGCTCCAGAACAGACTGCAGACACGGAAATCACAATCTAAGGTTTAGAGTTGTTCAGTCAAAGCACATTTTGGGCGACTGATAAAAACGGCACACACGTACACTGCAGGCAGCAGACAGGATGCAGCAAAAGTATTTTTAGGCTTCTACAAATATTCAATGAGATTTGGAAAGACTTTAAGCTGTGAAAGTTGACATTTGTGTGGTTTTACATGAACTGAATTAAGTTTTTTTATAAAAATGTTATATGAATTCTTTTGTACTGTGTTTTTTACAAGTGAAAAAATTAACTTTTACAATACATCCCACAAGTTTCTGGAGTTTGAACTTTCCCTTTCTAGGTATTTCAGTGCGTGTCACAATAAATAAACACTACAACTTTGTGTATTTATACAACGGTTACTTGAATATATGCAGAGTTCAAATTTAAATAAGCTGCAGTGCCACCAATTCTAGCTTTTAATAAAAAAAAAATATATATATGTAACAAAGCATGTGAATAAAATATGTGTTGGTGAAAAAACCTGAACCACACCCAGCCAGTAAAAGGGCCCGACTTTTAATTGGTATCTCTTTAACCTGCTGTAATTCCTGTAATCTAAAATCAGGTTTGTCCTAAAACACAATACAGGTTAAATATCATTACAACCGAGGTGACAGTCATTTCGTTTTCGTTGCCCCTCATACTGATTAATCTCAGCAGCATTCTGACTGTAGATTATAAACTCCATTATGAGGTTAAGCTGCCCTCGTCCTTGCCCTGTGGTATAGACTGAGTCTTCCAAGGCCTGTGAGAGAAAGTAAATACTTGCACAGCCTTGTGGTGACTTTGGCAGACATCTCTCTTTTATCTAGAGAATTCTTTTAACTGCACTGATAAACGTGCCGTTAACTTTTATTAAAGTTTTATTTTGGCTCTCTGTTGAAGGGTTGTATTACATGTCTTGTCTAAAATTACATTCACAGATCATCGTCAGCAAATCATTTTTAATCTCCTTATAAGTGCATTAAAAATTATTTCATTGGTTTCATTTTTATTTCTTTTGACTTGTCAAGGTATTTTTGTCTTCCCGACTTCTGGTTGAGATATTTCCCAGTTATATTAACTGTGTGGTGAATTTGAAAATGAAATCCAGAGACAACAAGCTGTCAGTGAGTCTGCAGCCTCACACTGATGGATGGATCAAAGTATATGAAGCTATTTACCTTGAGGGCCGTGGCAGCTTTCTTCCAATCTGGAGCCAGATTTCTACAGTGGCCACACCTGAGGAAGCACAGAGAGGATGCAGGAAGTGGATCAGCTCAGTAATAAAAGCTGACCAGTTAAATATTCACATATAATATATGCAGGCGTTTGTCACAGAAACAAGTGACTCAGTGACACCCAGAGCACATCTAGCACATTTTATTTTAGTATATTTTATGGTTGCCGATTAATTACATCGCTGACTGTAACTGTGGGTAATTTCTAATCCTCCAAAGCATTATTTTACAGCTTCACACATGAGATCTGAAACATTGTGAGGAATGGACTCACCATGGAGCATAGAACTCCACCAGCCACACGCTGTCACTCTGGATCACCTCCTTGTTGAAGTTGGACGGGGTGAGTTCAACCACATCATCGGAGGAGGAGTACAGAGCCTGGGCGGACAGGAGCAGAGAGCAGCCCAGCACTCCTGCAGAGGCACGAGGAGGAGACCAGAGGGTTACCCACACCTGCTGCACTCTCAACCACACACACTCTCACTCTCTCTCTCACACACACACCAGCTTGAATAAACACTGAGCATCATTTCACTGAGCGAAAATCGGGTTTATTCATTCACTGACTGAACGGCAGCGCAGGCCTGCCTCTGTTGTCTGCAACTCAACTTTAGCAAGTCAAGCTAACCACGGCAGCGGGAAAACGCGCCCCGACGCACGCGCCATTCACAAACTCGCAAAAAACTCAACGAATGTCAACAGGAGCATTTGTTGTTATTGTTGTCACTCACCGAGCACAAGCGGCCTCATGTTTGCCTCTTCAGTAGGAACAGATAGAGAGAGTGGACTGGCCTCTGCCGCCTCTGCGTCTCCCAGAAAAGAGCATCCAAAAGTCTCACCGTGGCCCGCGCTGATTGGTCCGCTGCGCTGGACGCTGCCGCTCAGCCAATCAGAGCGCGCCGTGTAGTTTTCACTGCTGCACGCTGGGGGCGGGGCCAAGGAGAGAGGAAGCAGTGGAGTTTATAACAAAGATGACTCAATGTTCTCCACACATGACATTTTATAAATTCTGCTGAGGCCTCACAAGCACATTTTAAACATATATTGAATATTGAGAATATTACGTATTATAATTGATAGAATAATGTTAAATAATTCTGCTGTCCTTTATGTTCTTAGCATCGTAAGTACAAACTTAACTAATATTATCACAGGAAAAACTGAATAGTAAACTTTTCTCAATGCATTGCAGTTGAGAGGGAGTAAATAAGTTAATGAGGATACACGTAAGGACATGTTCTTAAAAGCCTGAAAACAACCTCCACTTTTAAAATAAACCTTGCCACACTTCATATTGTAGTGTTTACAGTGAATGTAGACACATGTTTGATATGATAAGTGTTCTTTACTGCCTGAAAAGTCACTCTAACCCTCTATCTTTGTTTATTCAGAACATTTCATGATAATGTAATAATTTATCTCTAGCTGTGTGAGATGTTTAAAGGCCATCTGTTTTGCTTTTCGGTGCTTTCTATTAACCATCTTCTGTGCCTGTATCTAGTCCAGGATCACAGCACTCTGGGGTCAATTCCAGTTTAAAGTAAGTGAAGACCTGATGCAAGGCCACTGGGAAAGTCACCAAACTGTCACAGCAGGACAGACTCAGTAAGACAGACTCATTCACATCTGTGGGCGGGTTTGAGTCAACTGTTTAGCTGTGATGCATTGTTTTGGACTTTCGGAGGAAAAACTGGTAGAAGGAGTCAGTCTAAGACAATTTAATGTTAGATAACAGAAACACAATATGTAGAGTAGAAAAGAATAGAAATAATTTATTAAAAGGAAATTCTTGTAGCGTAGTTCCACAAAGAAAATAACGCAGAATTAAAAGCACTGATGTTAAAATAGCAATACGGCAGGATAAAGTACAATATTAAATATTGTTATCAAAAACTAGAGATGACTTTGGCCCATCTTGTGAAGGGCTTCAGTGTTCTAAACTCAGTTTTTGGTCTGCAAGCAGGAATTCAGATATAAAAGAAAATCCCTGAAAGCCAAAAGTTTGACCTCTCTCCAATCATAGGTACTGTGTGTATGTTTTTAAGAACTTGACTTGACAGAAAAAAATAGAAGTGGAACAAGCAAGCTAAACACTGTGTTTCGTGGCCTGTAGCTCTTGTCTTTGAAGCGTTCGTAAGACTTGTCACTAGATGGAGACAAATGATCAGCAAAGTTTGAGGCCAAACCACTTGTTAGTCAATGACTGTCCACCGTGGAGCTATTCAGAAAAACTACCTTTAGTCTGTAAGACATTCTAAGTTGAAATGTGTACCTTAAAAATAATCTGATTAATAAATAAATACATATTATAAAGAAAAAAAAATACAGTGGTGTTTTCCAGGGTCCCAGTGATCAGTGATGGCACCAAGCCAAATGAGATATCATGATGCATTAGAGAAGGTGTCACGATTTCGCCTCAGACTGTCTGTTCAGTCATTCTTACACGATGATGGATGTAAAATACCCGACGACTCATACATAAAAAAAGACACTTTCCAGGCTGCGGTTTTGACAGTGGATGATGAGTAGAGGTGCACTGCAGCTGCCTGTAATCCATTGGCGACCTTTATCCAATTGTTGCTCTTTCAGGAAACCCAGCAGGGGGGACGTCCCCGTTTCCCCCGCTCCTTCACGATTCATCTGCGGCTGCGGTGATGTCCGATCTGCCGCGCCTCAGCGCCTGCACTGCGCCGTGCGCTGCGCGCTGCGTCAAGACGCACACGGCACGGCCGGCGGACACACGGCGAGGACTGGAAATAAAAGCACGGGCAGTCCTGGAGACATTTAGGGTCGATATAAGTTTATTATAAGAAAACAGAAAGGATGGCTGCTCATATTTTCATAACGAAGTACGGTCTGAACGTATATATTCGTGATAAAATTTTGTTTTCTTTCATTTTAATTAGAAAACATCATCGCTTTGTGTAAACTGCAGGTTTTGGTCACTTCATCAATAATAAAGTTTAATGCGGGCTGTTGAAGCGTAAATTGCATAGCTTAATGATCCTATTAAATCTTACACTTTACATAGAAATATAGCGCAAAATGTGCAAAGAAATCTCCTGTAAAACTATTGACGCGCTATTATTTTACAGTGAAATATGAGGAAGGAAGTCCTCTTTTGGTTTGGGTGCGTCTTTCTTGACATTAGACGCACTTCATTGCCAACTTTGTCAGAGCGCACAGGCGCACTGTTAGTTTCCAAGCGCGGCTGCATGGAACTGACAGGACTTCAATCTGCAGTCGCTTATTAACAAAAGATTAGCAAGAGAGAAAAAAAACAACAACAACTAAATAATAGTGATACAAAAAGTTTGCATGATCTTTACGCACAGCACCACAGCTGCTGGAGACTTGATTTGAATTTTGAAGCGTCCCGGTCAGTGTGGCTGTTCTGCTGCGGACCTGTCAGCACAATGTGGGGGATCCAGAGGACTCGGTATGCGGACTGCAACGGCTCCGAAGCCAGTGAGGAGACCGAGATTGTTGTGAACATCGGCGGTGTGAAACAGGTGCTGTACGGGGACGTGTTGGCTCGCTATCCAGACACCCGCCTGGCAGAGCTGGTGGACTGCTCACTTAAACCCCCCGAAGAAATACTCTCCTTATGTGACGACTACGACCCCGACACGGGGGAATTCTATTTTGACAGAGACCCCGAGGCGTTCAAGTGCATCATCGAGTTGTATTATTATGGGGAGATACACATGAAACGAGGCATCTGTCCGATCTGTTTCGTGAAGGAGATGGAGTTCTGGAAAATCGACTCGGATTTTCTGGACGAATGCTGCAAATGCCACCTGAAGGAGGTGGAGGATGAACTTGCAGAGATCGCCGAGAAAGTCAGAACTATCCTGGTGGACCGGGAGGGAGACCCCTCCGCCGGCGGGTGGCAGCGCTTCCAGATGTGCCTCTGGAGGCTGATGGAGAAGCCGGACTCGTCGCTGCCCGCGCACATCATCGCTATAGTTTCTTTCATCTTCATCCTCGTTTCCTCCGTGGTGATGTGCGTCGGGACCATCCCCGACCTGCAGGTGGAAGACGCAGAGGGTCGGCTCACGGAGCACCCAACTTTGGAGGTCATCGAGACGGTGTGCATCGGCTGGTTCACCATCGAATACCTGCTGCGCCTCATCTCCTCCCCGAATAAAATGAAATTCGTGCTGGCTTTTATGAACATCATCGACTTCATGGCAATCATGCCTTTCTACGTGGTGCTGATTCTGACCTCCTTCGGCGCGGGAGTGATGGAACTGGCGAACGTGCAGCAGGCGGTGCAGGCTTTACGCATAATGCGCATTGCGCGCATTTTCAAGCTGGCACGCCATTCCTCCGGACTCCAGACTCTCACATCTGCCCTGAAGAGCAGCTTCAAAGAGCTCGGGCTGCTCCTCATGTACATGGGCGTGGGGGTGTTTCTTTTCTCCGCGCTGGGCTACACCATGGAGCAGAACCATCCGGACACGCTGTTCACGAGCATCCCACAGTCCTTCTGGTGGGCTGTGATCACCATGACCACCGTGGGATACGGCGACGTCTACCCCAAGACCACGTTGGGTCGCTGCAACGCGGCCATCAGCTTCCTCTGCGGGGTCATCGCCATCGCTCTGCCCATACACCCCATCATCAACAATTTCGTTTTGTTCTACAACAAGCAACAGGTGCTGGAGACCGCGGCCAAGCACGAGATCGAGCTGATGGCGCTGCGCAACGGGGACGGGGAGTTCAGAGCTGCGCCCGGCACCCATAAACACGTTTGCGGCGCAGGGGCGTGGGACAGCGCCATGCACTCCTGCCACAGCGACACTTACATTCCTTTACTGAAGGACCCCCGGGGAGCGGCAGGCATCCAGACCCCCAGCGTGGACACCAGCTTTGAGAGCACAGCCGAGGCCACTGAATATTTCATCTGATCAACACAAGGCCTGCAGCGTTTGGTGGGGAAGAAAAACAACAACATATATATAAAAATAGACATAAAAATGAATGATTAATTTCTGAAGTATTCGAACTGAACCGATCAAACGTGGAGTACTGATACAACAGTATCAGCTGAGACTGTAAATAGCCTGCTAGAAATAACAGGACTTGCCTCCAAGGACCTTTAATGCATTTGAGGAATGGAGCCTATTAAGGGACATACATGTGAGATATTGACTTGATGAGTGAGTCCCAGTGGACCGTGGGGCTCCATTTGAACTGCCAGTACACAGAATCCCCAATGAAAGCGTCTTATATAACTCCCTCATCCCCAATTCTCGCACTTACACTGTAGACTGCACTGTAGCCTATTCCTGTGTACAGAGAAGAATATCACAGTTGATGTTTCAAAAGAATAATGAAGAGAGGCAGCTTCTGGACGAGCAAGGATGAGTGGAATCAGCCCATAAAACAGGTGTACAGACATCAAAACGACTCCAAAGGACAGTCTGGAGGTGTTTAAATCTGTCTCAGATTGTCATAATTTTCACTGAGGTGACTCCGGCCTCACTGAAATGTGACTTTGCGTCCACAGAAAATGTAATAGTACACGAGAGGCCTGGCAGAGGATATAAAAGCAGCATATCCTGATGGGTGCTCATTGTCGTGCCTGTGATCATCATTACATCAGTGTAATTTCG
The DNA here is from genome assembly GCF_902148845.1 of Salarias fasciatus. Lineage (NCBI taxonomy): Eukaryota > Metazoa > Chordata > Actinopteri > Blenniiformes > Blenniidae > Salarias > Salarias fasciatus. The sequence goes on from NC_043759.1 coordinate 15,614,084, forward strand.
TAACTGACTGTATGAATGTGAAGTAATGCGTCAGATGTAACAACCCTCGACTGTGCAGGGCTTTTAAAGGCAGTGACCCAGCGTCTTTTTAAACTCGGTTTACTGACATCAAGACCTCAGCTAAATTTCCTAACCTGCAGGACTTGTTTGAATCTTACAGCAGCTTCTCTCCAGAGGTTCAGTGGAATAAATCTGACCGACGTCAGTGAGAAGCAACAGGTCAAACAAAAAAATGTTGTCTTAATATTTGAGTTGCCATGAAAGTTATCCTTTTTATGCCTCAAAATTTAAACAGAAATACAGAAAATAAAATGGATGGAGTTATTCAGGAGGCATATGTTCACCTGAACATGGAAGCATGATGCATTTCAGCACTTTGTTCCATGTTTTAGAAAGATCTTTAAAAGGGGATAATGGGCGGCGTATTTAAAGGTTACTTTTCACAGTTGGAAAAGCCTCAGCTGCTGCACCATTAGCCTGATTGACATGAAACTTGCACAAATAGAGCCGTCTTTACAGAAGTTAGTCAGCACAGTTGGGGGAGCTCTAATTGAAATCTGACACTTCTCATTCCGGCTCGTGTCACCTGCTGCACGATTTCTGCCGGGATTGTGTTCCTTTGACCAGTCTTTTGTGAAACTTGTTGAAATGAACATGTCTGAATATAAAGACACACCTCGTGCAAAGAAAGAGTGGTAGTATTTCTTCTACAAAACAATGAAAGAATGACGAGAAGGGATTTTACTGAACTGGATTGTCTGGAAATTATGCAGTGAATGAGGCTGTTTGATTCTATGGAAACTGTGTGATTTACATCTCTTCATTTCACCTGGAAATCTAATGATGATTTAAGAATTTCCTTCAATATGACATAACCTGAATCATTTAGTCTCATCATTTAAAAAATATCCTGTAACATCGCTACATTTGAAGTGAAAATGAGTTTATTTACCATAACCATAATGTTTTGGTTCGTTGAAAACAGTCAAACCTTCATTTTCTGGGTTGGCTCTATCAAAGACAGCCTGCTATTTGAAGAGGTGCTGTTTGTACTTTCAGAAGACATTTTCAGCTGATTAAATCTACTGTATCTGCCTTTTTAAATCAAAAATTAGATAGAATGATGTGATCAAAGCAGAGGGAGGAAGATTTTAAGCAGAAGGACTTGAGATAAAGGAGCAATAAATGGAGGATATTATAACAATACAAGTGTTACAACTTCATTAGGTCTCTTAGTTTTATTAAAAATTAATTTTTATTTTCCCCCTGAGTGAGCGGGGCCCGGGTTTGGCTGTCAAAATGTGCAATATACAATAGTAAATGAGCGATGTACAATAGTCCAGTGGTTCCTGTCAACAGATGCTGTTTATGGCCTACAGACCTCCAGCTGACAGCAATATCTTTTATTTTTAGAATGAAAAAAGATCTGGAGTTTAACAGAAAGCACACCGTCATTTAAATCTATCAAAAGAATTTTGAATCGCAACTATGGGATTTTGATTTGTTCCCTGCTATTTTATCTCAAACATAATCTTCAGCATTTATAGTCAATGAATTTTAGATGAATTCCTCTGTTTCCGCTGTACTATCATCCCTCAGTGTTTTAAAATCTCTGTTGCTCAGAAGCTTTCATTTAAATCACCTTCAAGCAAACGTTAATCCATCCATCTTCCAGAGTGAGAGTGAAGGGAAAGGTGTACTTTACACAGACTGTTAGTTAATCAGAGAGCTAACACAGAAAGACAGACTCACTCATGTACTTTCACAACGATCTGGAGTCTCCTGGGAGAACAGTGATTGAAAACATTTCAATGGCAACTAGAAGACTTGGAAATGTTTCATGTTTAAAGGATTATATCAGAAAAGCTGAAGTTTAAATAGATAATACTGTGATTATAAAATGCATTGAGGCACCTGATGCTGCAGCTTTAATGATACGGTGTCTGCATCAATCACTGGGATAAAAAAACCCCCCAAAACAAACCGACTCATTCAGCTCTGCCACCTTTCCACTCCACTCTCAGTGTTGCGGAGGAAAGATCACGAAGGAGGTCAAGGAGGAGACCGCTGGTTGTCCGCCTACGCAGCCGTCCCCGGCCTGCTATCTCCACTGCCGGCCAGCGGCAGATCCACACACACGTCAAAGCCTGGGAGAAAGGCCTTTGTGCACGCTGACAGGTGGAACGGGAATGTCAAAGGCGCGCATTGTGCAGCAGAACAATGTTCCTTCAGCAGATGTAAATACGCACGCATCTTCAAATTTAGACACGCATGCACCGGCATATACAAACAGTGCCCCTCCTCTGGGACGCCTACCCAAAGTGCACACAAACATTTGTAATCTCACACACACCACACACACACACACACACACACGGTGAAACCTGCAGCAGTGTGTGATCCTCTGTGCTGTGACCTGCCATGATTTGCTGGCTAATCACCGATTTCACACCCACATGTTGGTCATCTGTTGCTTTTCTGTGGGCGTTTAAGGCGAGCATTTGCACAAAAACTGTGCTCATTATCACTTCACTGAGAGGGTACCAATTATCATCCAGCTCGCTGATGTTTGTAAGAACTAAATCAATAGTAGCTTCATTCGCACGGCGAAATCCCAGGGACAGTGTTTCCAAGTGAAGACGGATCTATTTATAACTATTCTGTAAGATATCTGAGCTGCTGTGGCCATCTCATGCATGTTCACACTGTGAAAAACAAACTGAATTCAGATCATTAAACGATCGTCCTGGTTTAAAAGCTGCGATGTTTATCCTCAGACGAAGGCGAAGAACAACAACAACCGGCGATGTCAAATCTATAGCTCGCCACGTTTGTTTCAGCAACTCACTGCGGTGAGCGTTAATTATTCATCACATCGCGCATTAAATCATGTACCACGCTCGCAAGACGCTTTAAATAAACTCAGCCTGGATACATTTAATTGCTACATATCGAGAGACGAGAGATTTCTCTGTAGATGTGTTTGAAAAGATGAGCTTGGCGTGCTCTTCCACGTGACCTCTGGCTCCGACTGTTAACCGCCGACATGCTGGTATGTTGATATTAGATTACACCAAAACCATTCTGGACGCTCGCATTGCTTCCATGCTGCCCTGACCTCCTAAAAATAGGTGTGCCGTCGTAGGTATTTGGTAAACAAATAGTCCTTTAAGGCTCGTCATGTTTCACTTTTGTTTCTTCACATTCGCTTTGTGTGAAGTTATTCAAGGTTGTGTTGAACGTGGGCGTGCGAAGAAAGAAAATAATTCAAAATCCGAGTGTTTCAAACAGAAATGTTGGTGTTAGTGAGGATCAAAGTGGCTGATTGGCATGTCGGAGGCAGCGGGAAGGTTTAGCTTTAGCAAAACGTTTTTTTTTTTTAAAGTAGCATAAAAAATTAATGCAGAGTAGATAAAAGATTTAAAAACACCATGGGTAAAATATCCCTCCCATGATCACACTAAAACCAGGGAGCGTCTGCCCTGAAACTGTACGAATGGGACGTTTTAATGGATTCATATCCTGCAGAAAATAGTCAAACACATTAAATTAAATGAGAAAGTGCGTGCATAACGCTATGTGCGGCATATGCCCACCCCTCAGAGCGCTGCCTTTGTTTGAGAGATATTTTCATCTGCAGGAGAGGGAACAGGTAATCTCCCTGACGGTGCGTTCAAGAGACGAGGAAAAACATGTTCCAGACCCATCAGCGTGTGGTCACTGAGTTTCTTCTTCCTCTTCTTCTCCTTTTTAAATCTCAATAGGAACATTCGAAACGCCGCGTAGGAGCAGCTTGGAGCACTTCGGCTGAGGTGGAGAGTTGCGTGAAATTGCATGACGATAATTACAAAGATTAAATGTGACCTTCAGCAAAATAGCAAAATGGAACGATGCACTCGAGGCACTCATCCTGTTTGTATAATGATTTTCGCGTCTCTTTTTTTTTTCCTCTAACCTTCTCGCTTTTACTCTCCCGTGTAGCAGAGTACACTCCTGAAAGACATGTACTCCTGTGAGTTCCGGTTGGAAATTTGTGAATCCTTCTCCGTCTGTTACACCCTCATTTAGAAAAGCTAACTTAGGCCAAAGCGTTGTTTTAGATTCCTGCCGTTGTGCCAAAGCCCTTAAAGCCGCGAAGTGTTAATCGCTGAGATCAATACGGCTGAACACTGAGCAGTCAGGATGAAGTGAAGTCTTCTCCGCTGCTCGCCGGCGCGTTACCCCGGACTCATAAGAAATGAAATGGGAAATGTAACTGCAAATACACTGCAAGGAAAAATGATTTTCCTGCAGAGGCAGTTCTCGGTGGTCTGTGTTTCTCCCTCAGAGAGTTCGACCAGCGCTGGGCGAACGGCGGCCATGGGGACGGTCAGGTCGAAGCGCCAACGCAGGATCACTGGAATCAATGAAAGGAATCGGGTTTGAATATCCAGTGTTTTCGGTTAAAGAAAATGATTTACACAGAGATCTGAATCAGCGATGACCTGTAAATCTTCCACTTCCCCTTCACACCATTAACCAGAAAAGAAGATGGAAACACAGAGCTAGTGTCAGTAGTTCAATACCGCCTTTCTTCCCGGTGTTGCGCTCGCTATTAGGAGATTCGGCGGGCGATTTACAGCCTCATTTTTTCAGGCTGTTAACTGAGCTGCTTTTATTGGGCCCTTCATGTGAGATAGAGACTGGGCTGTTCCCCCGATATCGCCGTGTAGTCCTGAGCCCGAGGGGGGCGGCGTGGCCTTAACTCAGTGGAAACATCTGTTCTGGCGCTCGATTAGGACCTTTAATGACACACCTGCCCTCGGCCGGCTGTCTGCTGTAAACAGAAACCCTGGAAATCCTGCACGGTTACTGCGGACCTCACCTCCTGCAAAAAACAAACGAAAAAAAAAAAACCACCTGCCTGATTAGATTTATGTTGCATGCAAATCCGGAGTCAGGAGGAGCGATAAAATGTTTATGAAGCCATTACGGCTGAGGCTCTCATAATACTGTACTGCTGTGTTGCTAATTATTGTTTTGGAATGCAAATATGAAAGCCCTAGTCATTGATTAGCGCAGGCTGCTTTAAAACAACACGTGGTTGAAATGAGTGCTGTGTTCTGGCTCATTGGTCACGAATGACTTTGTTCTGTTTGGATGATTACAAAACTTAGAAACATTAACGATGGTCATAAAAATCATTCAACACAGTGTTAAGTTTCCACTGTTTTGTCTCAGAACATCTAACATGGTTTTTGGAACCATAGGAAACAGGCAAAGGGGAAATATATGCAGATTCTGCACACAAAGGCCCTGAAGCGTTCGAGGTGAGATTGCCGAACATTAAACAACTTGAACTTTACAAATTGAGTGTAACTCGACACATTAAAAAGAGCTGATCTGCTCACACAGAGACCCATTTGAAGAGATTCATGTTTATAGAGTTTATTGTTAATACCACAGTGCAAACACGTTGAAGGATTCCCATTTCATGTTGGACTGCTCTCTGCACTTTGGTGTATTAAACTTACTCTTTGCTGTCCTGTTCTAGCGCTTAACTTTCTTTTGATTCAGGAACAAACCAGGAAAACTGGAAACCAGCCAAGTTTTTATTCTCCATGCCTCATTAGTGTAAAACCCATCTAGCGGCCCCAGGAATAGACCCAATTAGACATTATTTATGTTTGTTAAAATTTTAAATTAATCAAAGATGCATCCACTTGCTGCTATCAGCAGGAAATAAGTTCAGAATAAAAAATAGTAGCGCTTGTAAATTGGATTCATTTAGTAGTGAATCAAGTGAAACTCAGGCTTTAGTGTTGAAAGGACATAAAAAGAAGGCAACTTCAGAGCAGCAGGACGGGGTTTTCACTGCTGCACGGGAGAGGGTGTAAAGTCTTCACTTGACATTTTATCTTAAAAAAAGGAATACAAGTAAAACCTGAGAGGAATTTCAACAGGAGTGAACTTGATTCCCCTTTAATCCTGTTAACAAACAGGAATAAATGTGACACTCTTTAAAGACTGAACGCTGAAACGGTGCTGCTGTAGTGAAGAGAAAGATCTGGGAGAGAACATTTACAGAGCAGGTGGACTGAACAAAGACTCGAACAGGGTATTCATTTGGTGTGAGGCTGCCGTGCTAACCACTACCCACCATGCCTGAGTAGTTCACAGAAAAAAATGTCACCGGCAGCCTTTTTGTTTTTTTAATAAGTGTTTTTCTAACTTTTGTGTGCTCCCCCTCAGTGTTACATCTTATTCTGTGGATCTGAGAGAGAATTTGGCCCCGGAATTCAGCCTCCATCCTCGGTGAACCCTGGCTGCTCGCCTCCTTGTTCTGGTCCTGCAGGTTCTGCAGTTCAGCTGTTTTTGAATCGCGGCTGTTTGCCAACTGTGGAGCGGCTCCTTTGAAAGTGAAATTCAGAGCATGTGCAGATTCTGATAGTGAAGGCTTTGTTTAATCCAATCTCACCCAGGGCAGGGAAATAATGTGTAATCTCTTTTTATTTATTTATTTATTTGTTAGCTTTCACTGTTTGTCTTTCAATCTGACTTTGCGCGGTTCCTGTTCGGCGACTATGAATATGTAAATTAAAAGTCTGAACCTTGATGTATTTATTCATGTTGCTTCTTTTTTTTTTTTTTTTTCCCGTGTGCCATTGTGCGGTTGGGCTGTCACTTCCAGGCAGTGCGAGCGCTCTCCGTGCTGCTGTAGTGCCGCCTGCTTTGATCAGGCCTCGAGTGGAATGAGAGCTGTCACATTTCCTCCAAACTACAGCGTCCAGATAAACTCGGTCCGCACACTCGCTTCAGAAAGGACTTGTTCGAAGCCGAAGCTTTTTAAAACCATCCGAGTTTATTAGAGGAAAAAAAAACCAAGCCTTTCATGCACGGGTTTCCAAGGAAATGAATTTAATTAGTACATTATAAACAGCAGCAGATGAAAGGAGAAGGAGCGACTCTGTCTGGCACGTGTTGTTCTCGCTCCGCTTTCAGTCATTCGGTTCATGTCCTTCCCTCTGCAAAAACGGCTTCCAGGAGATGCGTTTTGAATGAATCAGCCATGTTGTAAAAGCTCCTTTGTCACCTCTGCTGATAAATCTATGAACATTTAATTAAGGGAATTGGTCTTGAGAGGCCAAAAAACTGCAGATGGGTCTGACCTGCTCTCCCATCTCATGTTGTTTTATGGACCGGAACCTTTTCCACCCCGCTGTGGATCGGTTACAATGCCTGCAATTATTTTAAAGGGCGACTTGTCATGAAAACAATATTTAGTGATGATGTGTGGAGCCTGATGACCTCCGTCCTCCAGAGCCTGTCTCTGAATCAGATGTGCTTCATCAGTATATTTTTGCAGGATTAATGCTGTCAGCAGCAGAACTTCCTGTCTGCCCCTCGCTGTCCTTTTCTAGGGGGTAAAAGTCCAAACCTGCTGTGTGATTATGTGAGCGGAAAAATGGGAGAAATACCACTTCGTGAATAATTGAACAATTAGCAAGTGAACATTTGGCGGAACTTGACTTTAAGAAAACGGAGCGCTCTCCGCCGTGCTGACGGAGGAGCGGTCTGGTCTCATGTATCAGAATTAATAACGTTGACATTCAGGAAACATGCTCACCAGCGTTTTTTGCAGTTTTACATTACCAACTTGATCCCAGTCATATTTCTTCATTAAATATAGACGTCGTCGTTCCTGGACATTTAAAATGAGCAAAAAAAAAAAAAAAAAAAAAAAATTGGAAAAATATAAAAACTGACAGCCTAAAGGAATCAAAATCTTCTACATGTCAAAAGCTAAACTATACAGTGAGGAGCAGAAGTATTTACACCCCCTCCGATTTTACAAGTTCTCCCACTTAGGAAGAGGTCTGAAATTCAACTCCCTCCAAAGATTTTCTACGGGGTTGAGATCTGGAGACCGGCTGGGCCACTCCAGGACCTTGAAATGCTTCTTACGAAGCCACTCCTTTGTTGCCCAGGTGGTGCGTTTGGGATCACTGTCACGCTGAAAGACCCATCCACGTTTCATCTTCAATGCCCTTGCTGATGGAAGGAGGTCTTCACTCAAAATCTCACGATACAACATGGCCCCATTCATTCTTTCCTTTACACGGATCAGTCGTCCTGATCCCTTTGCAGAAAAACAGCCCTAAAAGCATGATGTTTCCACAGTTTTGTTTCTGGTGTTGTTTGACAGCGCTTTGGTCTTGCCCGTAGTAGAGTTTGGAGTGTGACTGTTTGACGTTGTGGACAGGTGCCTTTTATTACCTCCGCCAAGGAGGTTATGTAATCACGTCGGTTTGTTAGCAACATTACGGAAAAAGTTATGGATGGATTGCAATGAAACTTTGTGGAAAGGTGGGTCTTGGGCTAACTTAGAACCCATTGAATTTTGGTGATGATCCGGATCACTGTCTGGATCCAGGAATTTTTTTGGTGACTGATTTGAGCTGTGGCGGAGGTCTGCGCTCTCTGAGTGCCAAATTCTAGTTTGCAAATAAATTCTTTATAATCAGACAGTGTGATTTTCTGGATGTGAGGAAGCTGACAGCCAGTCCTCACTTATCAGGTGTATTCTGCCTCTCACATTCTATTTTGTAAATTTTCATTAAGTTTGAGTGGTAGTATTTAGTGCAGAAGCCATTTAATTTGCAATTACAGAGGTCAAACGTTTCCTGTAGTTCTTCATCAGGTTTGCACGTACAGCAACAGGCAACCTTCTGTGCAATGCATGACTTTAAACCATTACGCTGTAGAGTTCTAGTGACAGCAGCCTTTTTGAAACTGTGGTTCCAGCTCTCTTCAGGTCATTGACCAGCTCCTGCTGTGTAGTTCTGGGCTGATTCCTCACTTTTCTCATCATGACTGATGCTCCATGAGGAGATTTCTTACATGGAGCCCCAGTCCGAGGTAGATCTGAGGAGTGCCCCCCCCCCCCCCCCCCCCCCCCCCCCACCTGTTGGCCTGGTAGAAAAATAAGGCTCTGATTTCCAAAATGTGAGAATTTTTCTTTCAGTTGGAAGGAAAAGAAATAACTTTAGGATAAGGACTCTGAAGAGGTGTGGAAATTATGTTTTGATAACAGAGATTATCATGGAAGCTTGTCAGATCTTTCACTGAATGAGGTGTAAATGGATGTCTCAGCTTGTGACAGCCGTTTTTTTTTTTTTTAGCTCCTCTGCCCTCAGAAACAGCTGACCTGACCTCCCGACTCTCACACTCGATCGATGGTCCTCGGCGGCCTCGACCCCGGGAACAAGTTCCCCAGAGCGCAGGTGAAAGGTCGGTTTTAAAGCGCTTGCAGAAAGGCCCCGGGGACAGACGATGATAATCCAAATGAGCTCAGTGTGAAAACATCAGCCAGCCCACATTAAAACTTCTGGCTGTGAGTGTGAGAAGATTTATCCGTCAGACTGTGACGGAACGCCGCGTCCTCGCCTCTGTGCTTGGCGGTGACCAAACTCCTCCCCCCCCCTCGGCCAATTTGTCCCCGGCTCGGGTCATTGTGGGTGATTATCACAGGCGGACGCCGAAATCAATCTGCCTCTCCACGGCGAGAGAAATTACAGAGTGAGACACGAAGGGAAACATAAAAAAAAAAAAAATCTTTCCTCTTGCAGTCGAATCACATCAAAGCTGCAGAGATCACACACATGCATACTTTACTGGAACATTTCCATAGTCATTACAGGGAGTGGATGTGTAGGCTAACAGTCCGAGGGGAGCGCAGGGAGCCGGGGGAGGAGCAGCAGATCTGTCAGGGCGCTTTACGGACACCGAGAGCTTGTAAATTAGATATCATACATGGATCCTGTCGGTTTCCATCAATCTCTGCACGTCAGTGCTGACACTAAAATTAGATTTCGCAGTGCTTAAGAAGTCCATGAGTCTTTCTTTTAAGTGAGAAGTTGAAAGTGTGTCTGTCTGTAAGTGCGTTCATATTAAGCGATCGTCCATCCTCTCCATCCACACTGCTAGAATTCATCCAGTTATCACAGAGTTTGGTTCATCTATCCGTGTTCTGCGTCTTTCAGTGTGATATATGTGAGGTAATTTCATGTTCACTGGAGAAAATTGTATTCTCCAGTGTTATTTGGTTCCACATTACAGTAAATTTTACCGAGAACACAGAGTCGGTCATTTCAGACTATTTTTTCCAGCTATTGAAAACAGTCCTGCGGACACGTCTAACAATTTATGAAAAATGTGCTGCATTTCCATCTCTCGCAGAAACATATTTTGGATCAAATTATGGCATCCCACCTGGAGCTAGAAACACATATTCCATCAGAATTGGCTTTTTTTTTTAAAGACAGAAAAAACACATTAAAATAAAGTCATCTGTTTTCCGTATTAATGTTGCTTTGTGTGTAATTATTAGTGTTTATTTGTAAAACGTTCAGTGTTAACATGACAAAAGAAGGCAGTGTGCCTGAAGTGATGCTGCTGAATCTCCTGCAGCATCCATCACAGCCCCGCCGTACGTTATTCATTAACCGTGCTGCCATTATGACGCTGTCACTTTCATAATCTGGCTGCGGTTTTTCTTCCATTTCAGCTAAGAGGTGCTTTGTTAACGTCTGCTGCTAAATTGCACCTTGCACTTCTTTTCTTTTCTTTTTTTTTTTTTTGATGGATGAACAGATGTTGCTCTTCTTTGAATTTCCGCCCACACCTAAAGCTTTATTCCCGGTGATAAAACAGCCTGGATAAGTGTTAAAGGCAGCGTCGGTGCAGGAAGAGCCTCCATTTCCCTGGAGAGCCGGAGAGGCCATTTACAACACCCAGCCACACGGTTGGGGAAGCGACCCCCCAGTCCCCCCCCCCCCCCCCCCCCACATCTTTTTTTTCCTTTTACCAATAATGAGATAATGCAACATCGCATTTCTTTCCCCCATGCTCATGTTGTCAAGTGAAGCGATGATTTATGAGCGAAGCAGTGCGAGAAATAAAACCCACGGAGGATTATGATAAATGAAAACACGGGTTAACACACGGAATCGAGGTACGCTCAAACTGCTAGAATCGATAGCGTGAGCCAGAACAGTGCAAACTGAAGTGCATTATGGGTACGAACATGCAAAAATCAGAGGGATGAAAAACGAAAAGTAGTTCCGTCAGTCGCGAGGCGGGAAGGTTAATGAAGGGCGCAGTGGGAGTGTTTTACTGTTTGGTAAGAGCCTGCAGCTCCCAAACACACACACACACACACACACACACACACACACACACACACACACACACACACACACACACACACACACACACACACGCAACCGCGACTCCTCTCACCCACCTTGAGGTAAGCTTTTAATGAATCTAACCACCGCGTTTCTTACTCCATCCTGAGCTCAAACACACGTCAGGTGTCACAGAGAAGGGTGAACGTGACGCGAGGAATATCAAGGTCGAAGAAGTAACGTGCACGACTGCGGCGCAGGAAAGGAGCAGATGTTTCCATTAATGGGCGTCCGTCGGAGTGGAAATCCAGTCGTGAGGTTTTCGTTTCATTTGTGATTAATTGCACCACAGTCCATACTGTAGGCCGTACTGTTGGAGAATTTCTCTACCATTTCTTCCAACATTTTGATTTTTTTTTGGCTTTACGTTTGCTTCATTTTCACCATCCCCACAGCTGGTTTTTGATTGGCTGCTACTCATTTCAACGAGAAGCCTCTAAATCATGCAGAACGATGGTTCGAAATGGCTTCAAAAGAAACTTCGCATCAATAAGTCATTTCTGTTTTACATCACTGTCTCCAGCTGGTAAAACTGGGATTGATGATTCTCCTTTTTAAATTCCCCAGATTTCAGTATTTGTACACACGACGGAAAGGCCATGTTTTATTCATGTGTCTGTCAGGAGGCTAATGTATTAACGGGATGCTTATTAATGCGTAAATCTTTCAGGAGAGAAGCAGAGGCGTGCAGCGATGCGGAAAGGAACCCAGATATCGGTATCTGGGAACACGTCAGCGTCATGTTATCTGATGTGGGTAAAACTCCGGCATCAGGCCCTCCTGTCTGAAGCCATTCATCACACCTTGCTTGCTCAGCAGCTCGAAACAGTTTGTGACCCGATGGTGGATTTCATGCAGAGTTTAGCAGCTAAAGAACCGTGAAATCTCCACCCAGAGTTCATTAGAACCACAAACAGGGTTTAAAAAAAAATAAAAAATCTATTGGAAGTAAATTCCTAAGTATAACTTCGAAGTGAAATATTCCTGTATTTACAGAAAACCTTGAAGATTTCTTGAAGATTTTGAATAAATTATTAAAAACAGTGACTTCAAATAGCACTTCTGCAGAACGACGCAGCGCTGTGGAGTTTAATGTCAAGTAATAAGTCTTCTATTATGTGCTAATGAGCAGCTATCAGAGGAGATCATGTCTCCGTGATTACAGCAGTGAGGCAGAAAGGCCACGGTGATTTCTGAGTGCGTCAACGCGCCGCCGCTGACCTTTCAGATATCAGTGTCAGTCAGTCATCATTAGCAGCGACTCAGACAGCAGAGTCTGTTCCTCCACTCCGAGCTCCGCCGTCATTTATCCGAGTTTGGCTGAAGCAGATGGAGATTGAACACCTCGAGGAGGAACGGTGTTTGTCGGGGTAAAGGTGGAGCGTTGTTATTACATTCCCCCTCAAAACAGATGTTCGCATCCACTGGGAACTCTCCTTAAAACCTTCAACCTCCAGGATACGGTCCAGAGAGGTGAGATGAAAGACGTACATCAACCCTTCGGGGAACATCTACAAACAAGGTTTCATTTTCGTAAGTAACAGTCTCCAGAGGCGCAAATCTTTTATGTTTTATAAGCGTAATAAATTACATCCCGGCTCCGCTGGCTGTGATCGAGGCCTGTGGGCCAGCAGATGATATATACAGTCCATGCGGACGGTATGAAGGAGAGGAACAACAGAGGGACGTAAAGAATGAGAGAGAGGGATATCTAAACACATCCTGAAGAGGTCAGCTGCAAGACGGAGCCGTTGCGCTGCCCACACACACTCCCACATGCTCAACATCATTAAAAACAAAAGGCCACGACTAAAAACAATGCCGCAATCTGTGATGCAACCAACAAACAGCGAGTGAGACAGATCTGCTGGCGTGAGGATCTCACAAGAATCTCACAAGAAGCTCTCCATCTCCCTGTAATCCTCGGCCTCGGCGGAGCGTCGTCCCGGCTCTGAAACGCAGATCCTCGGTCCCGGAGCCGCTCGCTCCCTCCTTCACCGAGTAAAGCAGGCGGCCGGTATTTTCACCTCCACCATTAAATTAATGAACCAACCTGGGAGCTAATTTACTGAATCAATAGTCGTTAGCGAGAGTATGCAGTTCAACACATTTTTTGGCGGGGATGTACTTCTTTAATGGAGCAAACTGCACTTTTTGGAGTTCAGTTCAACGATTATTTTCTGAGTGTCTCCCGCCAGCCGCCCGGCTGGACGAAATCCAAACTATAAAGGCTTTAAGGACAGCGGACAGGTCAGAGGTCACAGAATAATGAACAGGATTAATTAACATACATCGTCTTGTTACACTTTTTTGCACTTTCAATGTAATCAGTTCAACAAATCTCTTTCTTTGAACAGATTCGTTTACAGTTCATTATATTTGGATCAGACCCAGCTGCGGGGCTGTTAAAGAAAACACTGGTTCAAGCTTCAGTGTTTCTGGGCCGTCACACGTCACCTCATCCAGGAAGAAGACACTGCGAGGATTTTCCCGGAGCCACTTCCACAGATACTCCATGTTTCCGTCACACCTCCAGGGGTTCCCTGTTAGAACGGTGTGAAAAGGGGCTGTCCTCCTGTCGAGCAGGCCCGCGGGGAGGAACCGGAGCTGGTTCTGGTTGAGCAGCAGCAGCTCCAGGTGTGTGAGGCCCTGGAACAGCGTCGCAGGAAGCTCCTGGAGCCGATTCTCCTGCAGGAAGAGCTGCGACAGCCTCAGGTTGTGAGAAAAGCTCTCAGGTTTTAGGGAGATCAGCTTGTTGCCGGCGAGGTTGAGCGTCTCCAGGTGGTGCAGGGGCTCCAGCGCCTGCGGTCGGAGCTCCTGCAGGTCGTTATGGCTTAAATCTAGATTCTCCAGACGGGGCAGCCTCTGAAACATCTCCTCTGGGACGCTGGATAAACGGTTCCCGGACAGATCCAGCCAGGTGACGCTGCTGTTGAGAGGGAACCACTCCGCCTCCGCTCGCTCCAGCAGGTTGTCCTTCAGCACCAGACTGCGGAGCGAAGCGCGGTCGAAGATCCGCGCAGGAAGACCAACCAGCCGACTTCCCGTCAGGTCCAGCGACTCCAGATGGGCGACGCCGGACAGGAGGTCTGAATCCAGACCCGTCAGGTTGTTGCGGTACAGCTGGAGCGTCTTCAGACCCGGCAGAGGAAGCAGGTCGCCGGCCGTGACCCGGCTGAGGCCCGTGGACTGAACGGAGAGCCGGGTGGCGTTGGGAGGCAGGCCGTCCGACGGGAACTGGTTCATGGAGCCGTGGCTGCACGACACCTCCGCTCCCGACGGCGGGAACGAGCAAGAGCACAGGTGTGGGCAGACGTCGCATTCAGCCAGGGCGGCAAAAACCAGAAGCAGCCACAGGTTCATCTCTAACAGACTGAAAAAACACACACGTACACACACACTTTAAGCACAAATAATTTACAGATATGATAAAATTGCGGGAAGTTGTTATCGCGAATGGATTCTCACCAGAAAGACGCAGCAGGATGCCGTCTGCTCCCGACTACAGACTTGCTTTTATACAACATCTTAGTCCATTTGTTCCCAGGAATGAGTCAGGACAAAATGTTGCAAGAGGCAAACAAATCCGAGCAAACAAACCAACTCATCAGCTGCTGAGCGGATTCTGTTTTCCTGGACTTTTGAAAAGTAAAGATGTTGCTCCACATTAATCGATATTTTGTCCTTTTCAATGTTGCAAAAGTGTTTTATTCAAGTGTACATGTGACGTATGTGCAAAATATCTGCGTCCAGCTAACATTCCAAAACAGGAATGTATGAGACAGAATAAAATTTTCAGTATTCAGTGTTATTTTTGTTGTAATTTTCTTGATAAGAGTTAAATTAAATTAGATCTACCACTAGTTTAACTTTGGTCACTTCAGTTTTGGGTGAAAACAGGCCAATCGGATAATGACATTTTTAAATTTGAAAACAAAATAAGACAGGATTCCTGATTCCATGTATGTATTTAATGTTTAATTATAATATGACACACAAAACACTCATATATTCAAAGGACAGACAGGTTGAATTGTTCACGTATGATCAGCTGTGATGCAAACCGGGCTAGGACTGGAGACCGAGCTCAGCCTCGGTCAGCGACAGCACCGAGCGTCCCGCCAGAGACGGAGGTCTGGCGCACGTGACGGTCTCCGGGAGGAAAACCTTCTTCTTGTTCTTCTGGAGCCAGCGCCACAGGTACTGCGCGCTCTGATCGCACAGGAAGGGGTTGGCCGTCAGGTCCAGGCCGTCCTCCATCAGCGAGTCCAGCGGGTCCAGCAGGCCCGGCGGGATGTGGCTCAGCTGGTTGTCTTCCAGGCTGAGGTGCTCGAGCCGGGCCAGACCCCGGAAGAGGTCCTGGGGGAGTTTTTCCAGCCTGTTCCGGGTGAGGAACAGGTAGGTGAGGTTGCGCATGCTCTGAAAAGCCGACGCGTCCAGTTCGTCCAGCTTGTTGTTCTGCAGGTTCAGCCTCTCCAGCTTGGTGGCCGAGGCCAAAGCGTCGGCCGGGATCTTCTCCAGGCGGTTGTTGGACAGGTCCAGGTTCTCCAGGTGGGGCAGCTGCCGCAGCAGGGCGGTGGGGATCTTCGTCAGGAGGTTCCCTGATAGGTCCAACCAGGTCAGGTTGCTGTCGCCGGAAATCCAGTCGGCCTCGGCTTTCTGGATCAGGTTGTTCTTCAGCACCAGGCTGCGCAGAGGCGCGTGGCTGAAGACGGACGCCGGCAGGTCGCCGAGCTTGTTCCCCGTCAGCTCCAGCGTGTGGAGGTGGGGAAGCCCCCGCAGCAGGTGGGGGGACAGGCTCTGCAGCTGGTTGGCGAACAGATGGAGCTCCTGCAGCAGCGGCGTGGCGTTCAGATGCCTCTCCGAGATGGAGGAGATGTTCGTGAACTGGATGGTCAGCTGGGTGAGGTTCTCCGGCAGACCCTCGGAGGGAAGCTCCGTCAGAGGAACCTGATTGCACACCATCTCGCTTCTTCTGTAGCATTTACAAGAACTCGGACAGGAGAGCGCATCGCGGAGGGAACACGCCAACCAAAGACACGCAAGGACGCACCAGGGCTTCATGGCTGGAAGACAGGGAGGACAAGAAGCACACGAGGACATTTAAACGGTCCGGAAAGTATTGCCTCACTGCAAACCGCAAATACAACCAGAACAAGTGACAGATATTTTCCAGCTCATGCACAGGCTGTTCAGTAACACGAGGAGCAAGAAGAAATAAAAACAACTTACTGCTGTGTTCTGGTTGCATAAGAATCCGACAGACTGCTCCTTAAATCAGACTCAGCGCTGCGCCGCTTGCAGATTTACTGTGGTTTGGGGGCCAGAATCCCCCCCAAATCTAATCATTAGTGACTGTGCAAACAAAGAGCCGTCACTGCACAGTCAAGGACGCGCAGTTGCAACAGTGTGACTCCTCCATGCAGGGAAAGAACAAAATCTGACAAACTGATCCGGGAAGTGACTTCTGTGAGTTATAATGTGACAAATTCACGACTGACTAATGAGCTGGCGCTCACAGAAAACTGCAAGGTATACAACTTGGATTACGGCATACTTTAAATATTAAACGTTGGACAGAAAGAGACGAACGGAGGCGAAGTGGATGAGTAACGGAGGAGAAAGTGCTTGGTCACCAGTTCAAAATGTGATGCATTAAATTTATTTAGAAAGAAATGACATCAACTCTGGGAAAGAACAAACTGCTTGGAGTTGCATAATCTTAGTTTTTAAAGCTTCATTTGCAATATGTCATATTCTGGCTGCAATATTCACTTTGAACTTAACTTAATCAAAAACATTTAAAAAGATATGTGAACTTTCATGTTACATCTTTTACACTCATCAGAGTGGTTAAAAGTAAGAAAACATTGTGTATCAACTCTGATTTCAGCAGAATATTGAAACAAAAAAATTGCACCTTTTAGTTTTATTGTATGATTGTGTTTTTTGCCACATAAATGTAGCTCAACAGAAAAGAGAGAAGAACCCTGCACTTATCAGCCTCTTATGGGACAAAGTTGAGCGTCCCTGTGAAGCTGTGGCCTGGTGTCAATACCTCACCTCACTTCAACCCAAAACAGAAACTTATTTCTATTCTCATCTAAAACCTGAAGCTTTCACGTATATGCTGTGTGTCTATATATAAACAATGTAGATGTGCGGCGTGGCTGTTGAATAAAGGATGAAAAGTTTCCCACCGGCATGTGGTGGAGAGAAGATGGGAACACACGAGTTCCACTCAGGTCCACTGGGAAAAAAGACACATTTATGTGATGTGTAAATGTAAAAAAAAAACCAAAAGGTTAAAAAAAAATGAATGCAGAGGAGGAGGAGCGTGTGTGTGTGTCATCTTTGACTGGAGCCGTCAGGTGCAGCGGGATTCATTCACTGGTGATTTCAGCGGAGCTTACGATCACAGCGCCGATAGACAGAATGGATCAGACCTGCAGAACCAAACACGGTTTAAGCAGATGGGCAACATGATGAACCATTGCATTATGGATGACGAGTGCCAGTTGGCTTTAGGCTGTTCTGAAAGATTTATTTCAGTCAAGCCCACTCACTCCACATGCACTTGTGAGATAGAGACGGGCCTATTCTGGTAGAGTTTAAATAGTCTCCTAAAATACAACCGAGTCAAATATATAATACCTCTACAGGCGGAACCGCTGCACGTTTGCCATTTCTGGATTCACAGTGTATCATGCGATGACCTTTCCTTCTCAGTGTGCTTTTTCAATTCTGTTTATCTTGTGAAAACACTTCAGAGCAACAATATGGCCCCTGTATACACATTCCCACCATGCTGTGGTATTTAATACTCACGACAGCAACGATGAAAACACGACAGTGGCATCTGTTTGGAAAAAAAATTAAGAAATTCCAAATGCTACTATTGATTGTTTTTAATATATTTAATTCCTTTAATTTTGAAAACAGCTTGAGTCCAGATTTTGATAAATAAACCTTTTTGTGTCCTGAGAGAAATCCAGGAAATGAATGGAAATGTTCAGAATCATGTGAAACCTTTCGATGTTCACCTGTTATTTTTATGCCAGTAACAAAATAAAAAAAAAAACTCTCGATCTTCCAGCGACATTTTATATTCTGTATTCCTTTCCTGCATCCTCAATGGGATTAAACTACGGACGCCTCTCACTGAAAATCTTTCCCAAACTACAACAGAAATTACGTATATTGATCTAAATTAAAGAAAAAGATTTCTTCCTCTACATTGTCCTCCTTGTTTTAAAGGTGTTTATATTTCTCACAAAATAAAGCATTAGAGCGTGGGACTGAAATAAACATTCTCAGATTATCCATGATTCACAGAAAGCATTTCATGTATGCATCATGAGATTAAGAAAATTAATGTCATGGTGGATAGAGTGTCTGTAATTTGACATATTCAAGAAATCAAGGTGATTTTTTTATACCAGTTTTATTTGTGTAAAAAACTAAAATAAATACCAAAGGAGGAAACACTTGATTGTCAAACTACACTTTAATCAATAATTCAAAAGCCTATTGCAGGGATCTGCATGTAGTGACAGTCTCTGTCCACCAGGGGCGTGCTGGATGCTGCTGTCTTTACGTGAGGCAGTTCACCACCTGATGAGGGTCCGGTGTGGACCTCATGTTCACCTCATGCTGACCTCCTTTGCACGTTTTAGAAAAAAAATCCATCACCCTTGACCATGAATACGGGTTATTAATCAATAATAATCCTAATGACTGGCACAAAAACACATTTTTAATTGTTAAAAGCTGTGATGTTGTGTGAGGAGGAGAGTCAAGAAATGAAGGCACACCACCAATATCAAGATTTCTATTTAAGATAATCTGTATTTATACATTTACAGGACAAGCGTATGATTTCCATAATGTGCTGCTGAGTTATATCCATAAAAATAAAACAATCAAAACTAAGGATATTTCAGTTTGATCCTATATACAAATGTTCACACACATGCCTAATATTTCACAAGCACAATTCAAAGCGATTCTGACGGAAAGAGAAAGAAAGAAAAAAAAAATTCCCTGTTTTCATCACGGCTACAATTATAAAATAAGGCAGCTTTAATCATGGGATGTAGTGAAAAGGCTGATCTTTGGGTGATTTCTCACTGTAATGTGAAGACTGTGCTGATTTTCCTCTCGTTAAAATGACAAAGACGGTCCCAGTTCTCATGACGACGGCCGGTCTCTGCAAACATTTCTGTCCATGATTAGTGAGGGCTTTTTTTCCTGCTCTCTCTCTCTCTCTTTTTTTTTTTTTTTTTTATTTCTCCCATGTTGTCAGTCCACTTCTCTGAACAAATATCACCCAAAGGCACTGCTTCCAGACCGCCGTCATTAATCCACGCCGATGAAAATGCACGTCTCTGATTAGCCGGGGTTAACTGCGAGGAGAGAGGGAAATGAACAACATGATGTGAAAACCTGGGAAGCGACCAGCAAGAATGGCAGCACTTCAAAGGCTCACCCACACACACACACACACACACAGAAAAAATAAAAAAATCCACACGTATTAAACAAGGAAGCTACCCACTAAGCACACAATGGATGAGTAAAAAAAAAAAAAAAAAAAAAAAAAAAAACACATAAAAAGCAGACAGATACTGGAACAATCTCGGTCTGCAAGCTTGAGAGAGGTAAACATTGAAACAAAGGCTTTTGGGGAAGGTAGTACGCTAAATATAAAGCGGAGCATTAAAACAAGAATAGAAAGGAGGAGACACAGCTCTGAGATCTCTCAATGAAAGCCCCAAAATCCACCGGGCGGGTTTCTGTGAAGCTCAATGTTTTTCAAGGAATAACAGCGTCGGGCTCATTCTGACGAAACCATGGCAGAAAATACAAATGAGGAGAAACAAAAACACAAATAGTTTAAAGGGAAACTGACTAACTGTATGGCTACAAGCAGGAGTAACAGATAATCATTTAATTGTCTGAGTAAGCTCATAATTTTAAAATATTTGAATGTTCAAAATCAAAATTCAGTTTTTTAAATATATAATAATTTATTTCTATACGAAAAAATTCTTGTTTAATATGTACAATTCTCCCCAGACACCAAATCTCAAACTACGTTTTTTTGTTTCACTTCCCCCCCAAATAATCAGACCAAAATTATTACCTTGACTTTTCGTTCAGTATCAATAATTCAAGCACTTGAATCGGTTAAGATTCAAGTACTAACACACGTCAAACACACGTCATCATGCTTCCTGTCACAGCACGACCGCAAACACACATCTCATGCAGGGTCCCGTTACCCTCGGTCCCTCCTCTTTCACTGGCTTCAGAAGAACAAATCATCATCATCATCATCATCATCATTATGGACATCGTCCAAAGACCAACTCCATCCTTTCAGGTCAAAATCATCAAGCAATCTGAAACGGCAAGTATGAGACTCAACAAGTGGCCGGGCGGGGGTCATGATTTCGTGGGGAGGCGGCACACAGCTGATGGTTAGAGGGCGGTGTTTGACGGGCACGGCCATGCGGCGGGGCGGCTCGGCTCGGCTCGGCTCGGCTCGGCTCACCGGACTCGGCTACTTACAGCCTCCCAGCGCGAGAGACGTTAGAAAGGTGGGGGTTGGGGTCAGAGGTGCAGAGGTCAGGGGTCAGTGGAGGATGATGCGGAGCATGGGGCCGGCGCTGAGGGGATGAAAGCCTGTTAGGGGCGTGGCTCCGGGTACGGACAGAAACCGTTAGTTTACTGTAACTCCGCTCTACCCACACTGCAGCAGCAGCGTTGCACCGGGCGCTATGCAAATGCGAGTGGCGGAGGAAGCCCGTCTAAAAGCAAGGCATTCCAGGTCAGCCGCGGCTCCGGGCCCCTTTCAACTCTGCAGGACTGAGACTAAGACTCATCAGCAGACATAACAAGTCAGCCAGGCTTGTTTTGAAACCCATTTCTGACCAAAAACCTACTGAGAAATTCAGGCTGTTAAAGTTCCGCCCTCATGTTTTATTTAACAAGACATTTATAGGTGCTGTTTATGCTACATGGAGCTGCTCTGTGAGGAGAGATCAAGGAAAATAAACATCCAGAGAAAATTCCTAAATGTGGAAATATGCGCACTTTCTGTCTTCTAAAGCAATAAATGCACAAATGCTAGAACAGAGACACCGATGCATCTTTGCTTGAGAGAAGCGCCTCCAAATTCAAGTGAGTGATTAACTTATATTAGATTTGCACAGCAGTACTGATGTGTAGCCAGATGTTTAATTCTAGTTTATCTGAATGGGATTGTTAGAAAATCACTGTATCCCAATAAGACTGCAGTGATTCTTTTGATATTCTTCAGTTTCAGGTCAAACTCGCTCACCTGGATTTCCCTGATGGCGACGGCTGCTGCGGCTGCTGCTGCTGCTGCTGCTGCTGCTGGGGCGGTGGCGGCGGCGGCGGCAGCAGCTTGGAGGACTGGATCCTGATGGCTCCGCGGTGGGACATGCGAGGGGAGTTCTTGGGCGAGTCCCGGGAGGAGAGTCTGGGGGAGGAGTGCGGGGTGGCTTCGCGGGACTGGCTGTGGGCGGAGGGGGGCGGACTCATGGTGGGGGGCTTCCTGGGGATGCGCTTGAGGAGGTGGCTGACCCAGTGCTGCTGCTCCTCCTGGGAGTCGGTCAGCAGCAGCAGGTCTTTGGCGGTGGACAGGTCGTAGTTCACTGTCGAAGACAGAACAGGATGAGGGAGGATCATCAGAAAACTTACCGGGAGAAAATAAGTTTAAAATCATTCAAACATCTAAAATTCTTGCCACATTAAATCAATTATTTCCTGTTTGGTTTGTTTCCGTTGATCATTTTCTTTCAGATTTGCTTGTTCACGGTTCATTATGCAACACTAGAAAAGCTTATAAATCATTATTATTTAACCAGTTTTATTGGCCTTTATTGGATTTCTCTCGTCTCTCCTAACTTTTCTCAGAGGTATTTGTCGAATTCACAGATTCCTGGAAAAGCCGCTTGGGTCCTCTCGCCCATTTGACCCTTTTCAGTTGATAAACTTACATTATATTATTAAGTTATGGCAACGTAAACAAAAATACCGACAAATGTCTTAAATCAGAACCACATAATGTTACTTTGGGTAACATCAGGCACAATTGAAAAAAATTGTTGGAAAATAAATTCTTGGACTCAACTCAATAACCTCCCATGACTGATAATGAAAACATTTTCTCGGTGCAAAGCTAAGTTTACATCAGATCTAAGGTAGTTCCATATGCAATAATTCGGGGTGTGTCTAAGCGAAACACGCACACCTAAATATAAACAAACAAATATTGCACTATACACTTGTACCGGTATAGTTCCCACACTTTATTTACATGCAGATATTGACTAAACACTGCGAGCCACACAATACTGCATCATTCTTTCAGGATATTCGTCTTTTCGTGATTTATTTGACCTCTGAACTGCATTCTAACCTACCTTAATGCACTGTGTTACTGCTCACACGGATCAATACTTATACAGCGCTTGATGTGCTGAACGGGCGTTTCACAGTTCATTTTCATCACTTAATGCAAATTTCAAAGTGAGTTAGCAGCAGAGGAATCAATATTTGGCACGTCCGTCTTTTGCCGTCAAAGCAGCATCAGTTTAAAACACTGGCTGTTTTGCTCTGGAAGGTTTTTCCTCTGAGGACGTCGGACGTCCCCCTGCTGGGACGAGCTACAGAAATGAGAAACTCTCCGTGACCTGCTGACTGAGCGTACTGACCCTTGCAGGGGGCGATGGCTTCCTCCTTCCTATCCAGGTGGTCTTTGTGGCACTTGGTGTGGCAGCGGCGGCACTCCAGGGCGGGCGGGGGCTTGAAGACGTGCCACAGGGGCCGGGTGCAGAACTCGCAGCTGGAGGGGAAGTGGTACAGCGTCAGGATGAACTCGTGGCCTTTGTGGTTGAGGAAGGAGGGCCGGTCGCCGGACGGCGCCGGCTCCGCCGCGCCCTCCTGCTCACGCTTGCTCTCGCCTTCGTTGTCATACAGAATCTGGAGGGACGGATGAGAGATGACAGGTTGATTTATACAGGGAGACAGAAACGCTTAAGATAAAAAAAAAAAAAGGATAAAAGTCTGGACACATTACCTGGAATATTCTGGGAATTTCTCTGGCATCTGCACGGTACACGTCGGTCTGAGTGACGGGCCGGACATGAAACAGCTTACTGGAGGAGCAAGAGGAGACCAGAAAATCAGTCTAGACATCATGAAAAATGTTTTCACTACAAAGGTGGTAAACAAAAAGTACATCAATCTTCTACAGTGCGCTCTCATTTGTTTTCGGTTTGATCAGAATAAACTAAGGAGTTCGGCTGAATGCTGATCTCGACACAAACCGGACCACCAAGTAGCAGCAGCCCCGCTCAGGAGACGCTCAGCTGTGACTGAAATGCGACTGCTGCACAGACCAAAGACGTTTTGGGGGGAAAAAAAAACAAAACGACAACCCTGAACAGGATGCGACAGGCTGGAGGACGGCTGTATCCTCTCCAGCAGGCCTTTGTTGGTATGAGCAAAGAATTCCTGCTGCTGCTTTCTCTCCTTTATACATTTTATGTGCGACAGAGCGCTGGTAAAAATATCACCACAAAAGCCCAACAAGTGCATTTAGCTCCACACACTGCATTGTTGTGGAAGTTTTAAAAGAACAGCTCAGTAAAACATGTCTTAAAAGCATGAACTCGGCTGGTTGTTTCCATCTTTTGGTCTGACGGTAAAACTGTGTGTGAATCCAATACCGAACAACACTGAAATGCATTTTTTACCACTTTGGGGGTTTTGTAACATCGCCTTAAAGTACAAAGGAATTGCTACTTTTGGTTTATTGGCAATGCTGGCTTTAGATCGATCACAATTTTCTTTGCCTAAATCTCTATTTTTTCCAGTTATTTTTGTCACGCTGGGAGAATCCCTGAATAACTGCTGGTATGTGGATCACTCTCTCCACCAGTCTACGACTCTGACATTTAGTTTTTTAAAGATGCTGAAAAACACCTATGAGCCGCACATCTGTTTCTTTAATAAAAAAAAAAATCATGGTTTTGTCTGAATGACACAATGATTTGCATCGATCTGCTCTTCCTGCACTTATCGTTGAAGTAATTGAGATGAAGATCTATTCCGCAATCAGGCCAAGACTGCAGCCAGTATGGAAGTGTCATATCATCAAATGGTGCGTTCAGTGACTCACTCGATGTCCAGGGTCATGAAGGGGTTGGCTTGCTTTCGGTCCAGCTCGCTGTTATAGAAGAGGATCTTCTTACTGCTCACCACCACATACTGCAGAGGGAACGGGAAAAAACTGTGACGGGCAGGAAGTGACTCA
Source organism: Salarias fasciatus (assembly GCF_902148845.1). Classification (NCBI taxonomy): domain Eukaryota; kingdom Metazoa; phylum Chordata; class Actinopteri; order Blenniiformes; family Blenniidae; genus Salarias; species Salarias fasciatus. The sequence continues at coordinate 15,638,660 of NC_043759.1, forward strand.
GTGACAATGGTGATTACTAAGAAAACCAATCTGTAGATATAAGAAATAAAGGAGGACGCCTTACTTTTTTGTCCCAGCCGAAGCGCTTTGTGTTCTTGGTGGGAAGCGAAATCCAGCCCTCCAGCCTGGAGTCTGGCGGAGGGAAAGCAGGAAGAGGTCCGAGTGAAAAAAAAAAAAAAGGGGAGAGCGGCCTTTAATCATGTGAATCACTTCAAAAGAACACCTTGACATTTTTAAGGTTTGCTGGCATTTTCACTCAAGCAGGCATTCAGCACTCTGAAAGGAAACCATTCCTCTCTGCAGCCCAAAGGGCAGGAGTCACACAGTCCGGCTGCTTTCTTTGACAAACAGCGCCGGGCTCTTCAGAAAAACAACATGAATTACATGGACTCAAACAAAAACACAGCAAGAAGAGGAAAAAAGAAAGAAACCAAGAGCTGAAATTATTAGTAAAGAAAAAAAAAAACTGCACGCATTTTTCACTCCACATCTTTTGTTGCCGAGTAAAATTGAAAAAAGCCGGGCGGCATCAAGCTGTGAGCATCAGTCACACGTCCAGTCGACATGAAGGAGGATTAAAGCGCAGCAGAGACACAGTCAACTGGGATTAGCTGCAACAACAGTTGGCATTTTTCTGTCTGAACTGAGCCCATTCAGGACAGAACGGACAAAAACAATTAAAGGAAACAAAAAAAATGAAATGTTAGAAAACGTCGTTTATTCCCTCCATGCAGGGTCACCTTCGGATTCGGGCTCAGAGGGCTGATCATAGGTCAGGGCTAGAGGCCGCCGGCCCGCCTCGTCAAAATTCTCTTCGTCCTCAGAGTCAGAGTCAAAGAGAGAGCGAGCCGAGCGCAGGTCGGGCCGCGTGTCGATGCAGACCGATTTGTGTGTGCGCTGGTAGGTGAAGGACATTGACTCTGAGGTGTGAGAGTGAGTGATGCGCACTGCGCCGCACCGCAGGGAGAGGAGGCGAGGTGAGATGAAGAGCAGATGAAGATAAGGGAAAGTTAAAGACACACCAGAAAAATAAAGAATACAGGAACTGAGAAGAGTCCCAGTTTTTAAGATACGGATGTTGTGACAGTGAGAGGGAGAGGTTTTCTGTACCCGGGTATCCGTCAGCCGGGTCCAGGTCGTTGCTGCGGCTGATTGTGGTGGAGTCCAGAGAGTGAACGCTGAGGGAGGTGAGCTGGCAGCGGAGCTGCTCCAGGTCGCTGTCCTTACTGTCCAACGCCATCTGGAGCTCCAGGCGGACCTGGTTCTCCTCTGCTATCAGCTGCCAGAAACACAAAGACAGACTTTCAGCGAAACTGAAATGTCAGAATACTCTTTGATATATTTTAATTAAACTGGTAATGAAAATGTAGTTTCCCCACAGACGCTTCCCTGTATACTGTGTGCGTGTGGGGGCAGCGTGGGCGTACTGACCGCCTGCATTTCCGTCAGCTCCTTCTGGTATTTGTGGATGGTGCTGTTGAGCTTTTGCTTCTCGGCTCGCAGCTCCTGCTGCAGCTTCCTGTTCTCCTTGTCCTTCCTGTGCGACTCGGTGTTGGTGCTCCGGTGGCCCCCCGGCACGGTCCTGTTTATCACCTCGTGCAGCTTGTTGACGGCCTGCGAGGGGGGGAAATAAACCGGCAGCGCCGAGACGTGCTTATGACAAATGTGAACTCGGTAAGTTAAGAGGAAAAGCCTGCAGGAATATCAATGTTCCTGCAGGAAACTATTTTACACTTGGTTCAGATCTAAGTGGCTTTGCCCAGAGTTCAGCGGCGAGCCGGTAGCAGAAATTATTCTTAACTACGAATGATGTGGCATAACAGTCTGGGAAAAAAAAAAAAGTATAAAGGTATATAAAAAGTATCTCAGGCTTTCCAGACCTGTGTAGGCGCCCAGACACGCACCTGAATTTTTAGTGTCCTTTCATTCTGCAGCTGCTTTTCAAAGGACACTTTTATGCTGTCCATGTTCTTCTCCTCCTCCTTGGCTTTCTGGAGCTCTGTAAACACAACCAGCACCAATGCTAATTACAGGATGCATTTTTTTTACTGCGTGTGACGAAATTGGGGCAGAAAATATACAAAAGTATTTCTGTTTTATCCATCTTTTATCCTATATCTAAAGTGAAGTGAAGATCTACAGTTTTATTGACAGTTACTATTAATAAAGACCTCAGTTACAGATGCTTTTAATAATACTTCCAGTTTTCTGCATATAAATCATGTGGATTTGTACGTCAGCTTCCAAACACGTTTTCTAGGATTCAGCGAACGTGTCAGTTAAAAAAAAAAAAACCCCAAAACCCTTGCTCCGTGCTTCATTAATTCAAGGTGACACTCACGCTGCTGCATGTCTTTCAGCTGGTTGTTGAGCTCTTCCTTCTCGCCGGCCAGGTTGGCCACGTCCACCGTCAGAGTGCGGTTGGACTCCTCCAGCTGCGAGGAAGACGGAGGAATCGTTTTAGTGAGTCATTTCCAAACAGAGGCTGCAATGCTTGAAAGAAAGAAAGAAACGAAAGCATAGAAATCGCAAAGCATCTGAGCACGTGCAGCATGTGGAACCCTTGTGTTCGGTTCATGCTCTGATAAACGGCTGTCGGGGGGCGGACTCACCGAGCTGATGGTCGCCTCCTTGTCGCCGAGCTCCTGCTTGTGTCGCGCCATCATGTCTTTGATCTCCAGCTCCTTCATGATCTTCTCCTTCTCCAGATCGGAGTACTGCTCCTCGGCGATGGAGCGGGCCAGCTGCTCGGAGTCCGCTTTGGTCAAACTGGCCTCCAGCTGAGACGTCAGAGACTCCCTGCGGAGGGAGAGAGAGTTATCATCGCGTTACTGAAACCACCAGAACTGGATAAATCTTTGAATTATACAAACTCCCTGCTGCTATCATGCCTTTCAGGAATCGACTGCCCGTAGCACGACAATGCATCAATAATTCAGTGACCTTTTTGTCATTGCGGGACTTGTTTGAATACAGTTAATCTTTGGCCGCGCATCTGAGGCGGCCGCTAATCTCCTGCAACTTCATTCAATTCATTAAAAGGTCACATTCGGCTTTTTGGCTGCAGTGAGATGAATTCACAGAGGAGCTCTGATCTGAGAGGTCTGTCGCATTGTCAGAAACACAGATAATATGAGTTTGACTCTGCATCTTTAACTATTGCCGTCAACAACTTTTCAGTGCGAATTCATTTCAGGCCTGGAAAGCCTCTTGCTGCGATTCTTCACTGGATGATGGTGATTTTGATTCATGAATTTAATTGATTTCCTGTGTGTGGGCAATAGCAAAGCAACAAAAGCAGTCAGGACAATCTGTTCAATTAGAATAATTACTTCTTCAAATGAGAGAAAGAGTGATTACATTTAACAATAATAATAAAAAGCAGAGTTTCATTAATCGTTGTAGGATGAATCGCACATATCTTAAATCATATCTCAAGTCCCCCAGTCCATGAATAGCTTCTGGTGTAAAGCCACATTTCCTCATGTGTTTCACATTGCATGTTACACTGTATTTGTTTACTGCTGAGACCCTCGAACACAACATTTCTGATGCTGCTTTGAGGCTTTCAGTTTGAACCCTGGGTGGTCTGCACAAGTCAAACTAGGATAACCATTTTATTAACAAGCGCATTAGTCATAAGTGTGTTAATAATTACACTGAATGAATAAATAAACAAACAACCCGCACATCGTTTTGTGCTTGCTGAGTGGATTACTGTGATGAAGATACAAGTCAGAAGATAATGATCACAGTTACCTTTCCTCCTGATACTCTGCCAGCCGCTGCTGAGCCTCTTTGTATAATTTATTCCTCTCATCACACTCATCCTTCAGCTCGCGGATCTGCGTCTTGTAAAGCGTCTTGAAGGGACACAACATACACGTTTCATGAGCTTCACACACGTGAGCAGCCAGGAATCTTCCTCTCATCGCACTCAGGCCGCACATTTTAAATCCATGATATTTCCCTGCTAGGTTGACATTCAGATATTTTACTGCAACAGGTGTTTGCGGATATGATGCATGAAAATGGAAATAAGAGAGAGAGAGAGTTACTGTGAAATACTGCTCAGCCTCCAGTTGGTCCTTCAAATCCTTTAACTGGCCGTCAGCCTCCTGCTTCTCCCTGAAACGACACCAAAAACCTGTCAATCACTTCTGCAGCCCAGCTCGACGCCCCGGCCAAATGCATCATCCTCCAATCAGATAAAAATATAATGTGATTTGCCACCATGTAATACAACTGTTATCTATTCTGATGCTCAGACGCTGCACATGTATCATCCATCAGGCCCCGTGTTATCAGATTCTCACATGTGGAGACAAGTTCAGCGTTGTTCCTAAAATGTATTTACATCCAACGTGTAGAGAGGACACTATATTGTGTTGTGTCATTGATAAAGGCTACATTTCCTCTAAATAATATTAGTGAAATCAAATAAAGACAAGATGTATCACAGGATTAAAACTGTCATTTGAAATAAATCAGTTTAAAAAGTTTCAAATTCCTAAATGATTTGTTTTGATTATTTAGATTAAATAAACCAAACAAAACTCTGCAAGTATCTGCGCGTGTCTGACCTGCGAAGCTCCTGGTTCTGCTTCTCCAGGACCTGCTTTATGTCCAGCAGGTGGTTGACCTCCTGCTTGAGCTGCTTCTCTGAGGAGCGGAGCACAGACACCTGCTGGTTCTGCATCTTCAGGTCGCTCTGGCTCAGGCTGCGCTTGTGGGCCTCCTCCTCCAGACGCGCGTTCAAGACCTTGACCTGCGCAACACGTGACAAACGCATACGCTGGAAATCAAAGTGGAACGCAGGTCATAGCTTGTGAAGTACCCGGCAATAAACGAATAAAAGCACATGCTTTGGAAAGTGCGTGTGCGTGTGGTGAGCAGCTAATTTGATCAAATCTCTATTTGTGGTGAACTCATACAGAAAGTAAGAAAAGAGATCGATGATTAAAGAGCTGGGAGCACCTCCTCAGCAAGTCTCTCCTTGTGCGCGTGCAGCTCGTCCAGCTTGTGCAGCGTCTGCTTGTAGTCGCAGTCCAGCATGGAGTGGTCCTTCTCCAGCTGCAGCAGCGCCGCCTCCACCTGCAGCTTCAGGCTGCGCTCCTCCTGCAGGGTGCTCTCCATCTCTGGGCCGCGGGAGAGGACAAAGCAAAGTCATGAGGGGGAGTTGTCTGCGGGACAGTATCGACAAAACCATTTGCGGCTCTCATTAAACTCGCTCGAGGCACCAGATAATGGTGTGAGAAGGACAACCGGGCTAAATATCTGAGGGCCATGCTCTTTTCTGTCAAACTGCTGGAACAAATGAGAATCATTTGTAAAAGCTTTTCTTTATTTTCAAAGACAGACACCATCAATCAGAGCTTCTCTGAGGTCATTCTAGTCCAGCCACTTCGAACTCGCCAGCTCGCTCACCTTTTAAAGCCTCAGATTTTGCGTCTTCGATGGACTGGTTGATGTGGTTCTTGTCGGCGAGCTTGGCCTTGGTGGCCTTGTGCTCCGCCTCCTCCTGCTCCAGGCTCTGCTGGAGCAACTTCAGCTTGAACGTCAGGTCGATCTCCTGGTTGTTCTTTTCCTACAAAGCCATTGTTAAATCATTACGGTCCAAGTGAAACCATCCACATTGAAAATGATCCCCCGGGAAGGTGAGCTTACCTTCTCAAGGTCATTGAGCTTCCTCTGAAGCTCCTTCCTCTGACTCTTGACCTTAGAGAAAGACGCCTTGGCCTCTTTGACGTCTTCTTCCAGGTCAGCGATGCATCCTGAGGAGGAAGAATTGGGAATTACAGAATAATAATATCAAAAATAGTAAAAGAATACTTATATATATACTTCCTGTGTATAAAAATACACAGTAAATGTTACATTTCAGAGCCTTAGCTCATTCACAGTTCCAAACAAACAAAACCTAAAACAAAATAACATTTATTTTCCTTTTTCCTGACTCCACCCACTCAGCGTTCTACTACGAGGGGGAAAATCAGGAGGCCTTACAGCGAACAGGTAGCCCTGTTGTTCCAACACACTCCCTCTGATCTCAGCGTGGCTAACTTTCCACTCAAGGAACCCTGGCTCTGCTCTTTTACAGCCTCCTGCTTCACTCGCCGCCTTCTGAGCAGATGTTTCCACCTATGATCAAACATTTCCCGAGGACTGCTCCAAAAAACGATTCACATCTAATAGCCTGCTTTTGCCTCGAGCGTCAGGCTGTGTAAAGTTTTTTTCCCCCCTGCTTCTGAGGTGATGTTTACTGCAGGAGCGTTTTAGCAGCCCATGAAGATCCCTGTGATTACTTTACAGATACGGCAGTAAAGAAATAACAGTCTCTTCATCATGCTGTTTGATAAATTTGTGACGACTTCCTGATTTATATACTAAAAATCAAATCTTACCGTTTTATTTTCTGCTTTTAAAAATTTCATTACAATTATTTAATTAAGAGTCTCTCACCCTGCAGGTCGGCGATAGTTTCTGTTCTCAGGCTGCGATCTCGCCTCTCCTCCTCCAGCTCGGCCTGCAGCCCCCTCAGCTGCTTCTCCAGCTCCGCCTTGCTGTTTTCCAGTTGGCAGCACTTCTCCTGCATCTCCCTGAGGCTGGCCTCCAGGCTCTGCGCTTGTTTCTGCGCCTCTGCCTGGTTCTTCTTCAGCCGCGCCGCTGCCTCCTGCTCAGCCTGAAGCACGGCGTTGGCCTCCTCCAGCTACACATTTAAGGAAAAAAAACCAAAACACACACACACACACACACCCAGAAAAGATGAAACTTTTTTTCCCCCCTTAAGGCAAATCTTGGTCAGTGCAGCAGGAAGGAAAAAAAAAAATGAGAGGAATAATTAAACCTGTGGTTACAACTGCTCGCTGCCCAAAAGTATAAACACTTACAAAACCAGTGAGGTATACGCACGGATGAATACAGGAGAAACACAGCTCTGAGTAAAAGCAGCGACATTAAAAAGATCCCCCTCCTCACTTGTTTTTGTAGCTGAATGTTCTTTTCATTGGAGATCTGCGAGTTCTGGTTCCTCTTCCTCAGATCCTCCAGCTGGTCCCTCAGGTTGTTTACTGACAAGCGGAGAGTCACGGAGAAAGTCAATGCAGTGTTTTACATAACACATTCAGTAGCACATTAGTTTCAGTGGACTCTGGAAAAAACCAAAACAACTGAACTGAAAGCTTCTATTAACAGTTATGAAGCACTAAGATATTTTTAGACTTTTGATTTGAATTAAAAAGGGTTGATTTCACATGTTAATAGTTCATCTTTGACCCTCAAATTATAGCAGGATAAATAAAAACAACTGAGGACTCTCTAAACGACTTTCTTTGGGTTCAGGAACAACAGTTTGAGCTCATCTAAAGGCGAGAGGTATTTCTTCATCGCCGCTCACGTTCGTTCTCCAGGACGCGCTTTCTGTCCGTTTCGATCTCCACCCGCCGCAGACTGTCGGCGCTCTGGTGCTGCAGCAGAGCTCGCTCTCTCTCCAGCTGCCGGAGCGAAGCCTCCACCTTCTGCCTGCTGTTCATCTGACAAGAGAGAGAGATCCACACTCCGTGTGAGCGGAAGCAAACTCTCACCTACTTTGTCAGATTGGGAACAAGAATGAAATTCAAATTAATCCACTCTTACCTCCTGGTCTAATTCTTTCACCAGTTTGTCTAAGCGGTTTGTAGCATTTCTGGAAGAAGAACAAACAGTTTTATACAGTTTATCATTCGGAGCTCGCTGAAATGTAGTTTTGTTTAGATGTTAATTTGAACATACGGATAAAAATGTCTATAACTGTGTACATTTCTAAAATTAAACAAACTCAACAGTATTTATGTTGTACCAGACAGGAAAGAGCAACCACATCTTTGCTCTGTCTTTTGTTTCACTCCATTTCTTTTTTAACATCTTCCATTATAATAGTTTCTAAAACGCTTAAAGGAGGAATGGACAGTTCCTTTGAATTTCGCAAAACAATCCTACTTATTTCCTGACATACGTGACGAGCAACATGAAATTCTGCTCAGTGGCTGAAAGAAACCGGCAATCTTTTCACTGATGGCGCTTTGTTTTTAGCAACTATACCAGCGTCTAAAAATGCAAGTGGTTATGAGGAATGTGAGCATGTCACATACGGCATCATTAACCCTGCGCATGTGAACTCAACCACCAAAATCAGATGCATTCATGTGATCAGTAAAGCAGCTGTCTTAAATTACACAGTAATGAGACGTAAAGATCATCTGAAAGGTTTTTCTTTAAGCTTTAACTTCATTTAAAAGGTTGTAGATCTTAGACAGAAATGTTTTCAGTCTATTCACTACAAAGAGGAAATTCAGCATGCCATACTGAATCACACCGACACTGAATTTGTCTTCTCTGTTTACATAAATATCAATCTTTTGTGTGTCATTAAATGTTTGCAAGCTTTGTACTGAGTTAGTATGACTGGAATATGAAGCATTCATGTGCTGCTGACAGCTTCCGCTGGACACTGATGTCCTGCCGATCAAGGAACGATGGTTTCATTTACACTCTCATGTGTGTTCATGTTTCAGCACCATTGTGTGAAGTAGTTTGATTTTGCCATGCTGTTTACGCCGTATCTTTGTTCAGTATGGTCATGAAAAAACCCATATTCACTGAACTAAAAAGTTTTGACTTGAGATGAATCATGTTGTGTTGTCCAGAGTTTTGAAACAGCTGAACTCGATCACATTGTGTCCTTTCCATGCTTTATGGCAAAATTTCACCTTTAAGTTTGTAAAGTGCTTCATTCCAGTGGGGCACTTTATCATGAATGGAAAGTTGAGATTGTACATTTATTGCTATCATTCATCATGAAAATGTTTGTCTGTGTGTGTGTGTGTGTGTGTGTGTTGTGTGTGGTCGTACTTGCACTTCTGCTCCAGCTCTTCTTTGGCTTGCATCTCATGGTCGAGCTGTTCCTGCAGCTGATGAAGCTTTTTCTGCAGCTGCTGAGGTGAACACAGAAACACTCAGAAAACGCCCCAAAACACAGATTTAATTCACCATGTTCCCTCTAACTGGAGTGATGGCCTAGTGGTAGAGCATTCGCCTCACAACCGGGAGGTCATGGGTTCGCGCCCTGGCCGGGTCATACCAAAGACCCTAAAAATGGTACCTACTGCCTTCTAGCCAGGTGCTCGGCATATATAGAATGGGGTAGGGCGTCGAACACACAGAGCTACCAGAGGTCTAACCCCCCTACTGTAGCTTCCACTACTACTCACAGTAGCTGTGTGGCCTGGGGTTACGACTCGGAGATAGGCACCGCCCTACGCACTTAGCACGGGAGACTTTGACTTGACCCTCTAACACAAATCATTTTATCACGGCGGATAAAAACACTTACATCTTTCTTGTTGTGCGAACTATTCTCCTTATCTTTAGAGTTGTCCTCGCTGTCGTCTGAATCCTCCGCGGAGCTGGTGATTCTCGCCTTCAGCAGTCTGAGGGGGAGACGTGCCGAAATGAAACTTACATGTTTACATTTCAATCATTTCAATGTGAGACCTTCCACAGACTCAACACAGGTGAGATCATGAGGGGGTCTTTTCACGAGTCTTCTCAAGTGTCTCCTTCAGCCACACTGCATATACAAATATTGGAAAATGAGGCTAAAGAGCAACATTACGAATGAGATTACACACTAATAAGGTGCAATGGTGCAAATATAGGACAAATATCTGGGATATAAATTAATTTGATGATTAATTTTCAAGTTCTTCAAGGTTGAAAATATGATTATGGTGGTGAAGGAAGCATAAAGCCGGTAATCATGTTTTGTGGAAGAAGCAGCACGAGTTCAAAAACCTTTAAAGGCTTCTTCTTACGTTTGAATGGGTTTACTGCTGCAGAAATCTTCCAAAAACGCACAAAAATTCTGTATTACATTCTCAAATAAGAGTCTGCCGCTTTCTAATCATTAAAAAAAAATGTTCACAGCAGTACATATTAATTTAACGCACACACGGAAGAACAGTGCGAGCTGTTCAGTCCATATTTGTGTCTTGAAAGAAATTGCCACTTTATTCAAGAAAAAACAAATTGACATAAAAGTAGCTGGACGTGCATTTCCATCTTCAGAAACGCAGCACAAGGCTAAGAAAAAAAAAAGTCGATTTATATCTTCAGGTAACAACAGCAGGGCGTAGAAATGGAGATATTTCATAAGTAAAGTGGGCACTTAAGGGGCTGTCAGAACAAGGCAGCAGTGTGGAACAGAAACAGACGTACAGTGTGTGTGTGTGTGTCTGTGTGTGTGTGTTTAAGATATGAGAGTGAAGCCGTCTTTTCCTCTCATATTGAAGGCACAGAGCTGGCTTTCCTTCAGCCACCCAAACGTAATCACATGTACATTTAATGCTTATCCACTTCAAATTCAAGACTTACTCACAGAAGTGAACAAGTGTGCTCAGAAACGAACAAGCAGAGTGAAGAAAATGTCTGAGATACTTACTGATCCTCTTTGAAGTAAGTAAATCCAATAAATGGCAGCTGGTTGCCCACAAAGGCTCTGGGAGGAGGAAAGGTCTCCGCATTTCCTTTTTCCACTTCTATATTATCGAAGTTGCTGGTGTCGATGTCGCTGTGCAGCTCGGGAACAACCGGGGCCACAGCTGGAAGGCAGAAATGGAGAAACCAGAAGGGTTTGAGGAACGAGGGAGATGGTGGGGTTAAAATTATGTGCGGCAGGTATTTAAATTTAAATGCATTTTTAGAAGTTCGGGAGCACGCCGTGCCAAGTTTGGCAGTCTGGAGTGAGAGTGAGCTTTCTGCAGGTTGGCGTGAGCCTGACACCACTCCTCCTCCAGTACAGTACTCGCTTTATGCCCCGCACACACACAGCGCCTTTCACACACCGAGTCTAGGCCACGCCAGGAGAGTATGATCCTTCTGTGCACTTTAAAAAGCCCGAGCGGCACGCAGACACAAACGTGTCAGAGGGGCCAATCAGATAAAACTAACTGAATTCTGTTGCCTTTAAATAGCTTCCAATTGAGGAAAGAAAAAAAAAAGCAGCCATAATAGGCACGAGTCCTCTGACCAGTGACTCTCAGCAGAGCTGGTTACTGTTGGGTCAGGTCTCGGCCCCCAGCGTGACGACGGCGGCGGAGAAAATAGCAGGAGGCGATCAAGCAGCGCAACGAAACAAACACGGGGGGTGCGAATAAAAACAGAGGGAGAGGGACAGAAGAAAAAAAAGCAGAAATGTGGCGAGACGGAGAGAGACATACACCGCTGCTCGGAGGCCCTTGTGGCACAACTTCCCAGAATGCTCTCTGATAGCGGGCGCTTAATGACAGGCAGCCGTGGCCACAGTGAGAGTGAGAGAGCGGGAGCAGCCCTCCAAACCAGGGCGCCCCTCTCATTAGGGCCGGTCCGCACAGGCCGCACGGCCGGCCCCGCCCACCGCCGCCTCCGGCCCATTCATTCACTCATCTATTCATCCATCCATGGAGCTGCTTGCTTCGCCCTCAACCAATCCAAATATTTAATAATAAAAAAAAAAAAAACCCACAAAGACAAATGGCGGCACACACAAAGTGTCCCAGTGGAGTCGCAGCCACGCGCAGCGGGGAGTAATGTCGCTCTGAAACAGACACCGAGGCGTCGGGACCTGCACACAGCTCCGCAGGACGCCAGGATGGGAGCGGGCGTGTGTTTGTGTCACTGTGTATGTGTGTGTGTGCGCGACAGGACGTGCATGTGCAAACATGATGAGAGCCGAGCGGCACAGCAGTGGCTCAGCGGTGGTTTCATGTTCCAGACCGCCGGGCCGTGATCAGAAGTTCTGTCTGTTGTCTTAATCAGAGCCAGGTGAAGCGCAGAGACGGAGGAAAAGGAGTCTGAATGTAATTATATACGGACACAGAGGTCCTGTTCTGATTCCTGATATATCTTTTTTTCCCCTCTTTTCACTCCATCCTGTACAAACAACCTGGTATAAAGAGTCGAGTCAGTGGTTAAAGCTGAATATCATCACTTTAAGATAAGTATAATATTGATGAAATCTCTGATAAGTATCAGAACAATCTCATTAATGTAAACTTTCAATATCTTACAGATCTGGTCCTTAAAAAACACTAACATATGAGTTTCTTCAAGGCAGCTACTGTACTTTTTTCTTTTTTTAAAATCTTCATCCGTCATTGTATTGTCTGATCTCTTTTTTTTTCTTCACCTGTTAATCTCATCTTGCTTAAAAAGTGACTTCTTTTTTCTTTTTACTCAATGCAAAGGTGGTTCCATAGATTTATGCAGATATTTTCTTTTCCAGTGACACCCTCAATAACAAAAAAAAAAATCTAAAAATCCCATACAATGCATCAGCACTGCATTCTTGATTGGCTGTGTGCAGATTTATTATTCATTTAACAACACTAGTGTAAAATAGTATCACAAGAGGTTTATTATTGCTGTGACCCACGAGATTATTTGATATGACGACCGTAAGATGATTAAACATTTTGGCGTGATTGGAACATCTGAGGTTATTTGCTACAACTCATACTTAAATTTATCATTCTTTTTGTTTCAAGACTCGTGCAAGAAAAACATTACAACATTCAAAAATGCAGGAAATGTTCCATTTGTAAGCACTTGCACTTCGTGTTGACATTTTGATTGCATATGTACCTATGTACTGTATATACTGTACGTCAACATGAAACTTATTACTGTCTATGGTAAAAAAAAATCTAAAGCAATACTTTTGGAGTTTTCTGGTGAATCGGGGGCTTTGGCAGTTCTCCCCATATGCAGCTGGTTATCCTGCAGGCTTTGTGCATCATGCGGATTCCTGTTTCCAGGTTCCCGTCATATAGTGGACAAAACGAGTGGGCAGCATATGGAGCACATGTGCACCGTATATGAAGGCTTAATGGCTCCGGAGCTGGAAATAAACTTTGACTTGAAGCTGAGGCAGAACAGAGCTGCAGAGGAATGGGCTGAAAACGATAAGAGGAGCTCAATAAGGAGAGCGGCAACGAGAGGGAGGAAAGAGGAGCAAATCACCAGAGATGCAAAGGAGAAAATCTGCACCTGTGATCTGGTGACTTAAGTGTAACAGTGAAGATTCAAAAAAACTAAATAAAAAAAAAAAAGAAGCATGCATGTGGAGACACTTACCCTCACGGATGTTGTCAAAGGTCCACTGTTCGTTCTTGAAGAAGGGGTGACACTTGATCTCGTCCACTCCCGTGCGGCCCAGACGAACCGTCCTGCAGAGAGCGTCAGGAGCCGTCAGACTGGAAGGAGTCTCCTCAGCGTGATGACAAAACACACACCGCTCCTCCCCTCCACCGCTAACATCTCATCCCAGACACGCAGTGGGCCGGCCACTCTGTTCTGACCACGCTGACCAGCACGGAGAGCCGCATGACCACGAGTGAGCACAGGAGAACCTCATCCACACCGTCAGCGCCGAGATAATGAAGGTTTCGGGGAGTGACGACAGCGAGGAGCAGAGAGCTGGAGGTAACATCCCAACACGACTGCCAGTCCTCCCCACTTTCTCCCTCCTCCACCTCTGGGTGCAGGCCTGAAGGGGTGTGGCACTTCGGGCTTGCCACGTGTGGGACATTCCAGATCCAGCCAGGACCAAGAGAGGGCAGGGGGGGGTGGGGAGGAAGGAAGGAGGAGAAAACGGAGAGCAAGTCGGGCTTATGAGCTGCCCAGGAAGCAGCAAGGGGCCCCGGAGGAGAAAGTTACAGCTTCAATGAAAAGAAGGATGGATTGAAGAAATAAAAAAAACTGACAGAGGGGAAGGAGAGGTGAGTAACTCCTAAAGGAGAGAGCGGCGGTGCTCAGAGGAGTGATTCAGCATGATGCAGAGACAGTGACGGAGCATGTGGGTTCAGTGGCGAAAGCAGTCAGTGGTCAGCATCCAGAATGTGTGTGTGTGTGTGGGTGTGTGTGCACACATGTGAGATTCTGTCTGTGGTGAGAGAATAGTGAGAGAGAAGGTAAATAAACCCAGGGAGGGAAAGTGAAAGGCTGCTCTGTGCAGAGGCAGAAAGGGCCTGTGTTTGAGGCACTCGGAGGGCGGGGTTACCAGTGTAAACAGGAAGTGCTTTCTTCCAGGGGGACGGGTCAGACCTGAGCAGCATGACCCACCCATCCATTCACTTCAGCTTTAGCACTCAAGTTTGGATTTAAGCTGAAGCTGTGAAAAGCAAAAAGCTTTCCTCTAATCTAGTGACGTTTCTGCTGAATAGTTGAGACGATGGATGAAACCCCAAACGAGTCACTATTTGTCTGAAATTCAACCGTCATTTCTGAAGTGAGAGTCCTAAATGAGCTAACCTTGTTTAAGCGGCACGGAGACAGTTACTTTTAATGTACACTTTCTTTTTAGAGAAATTAATATAACGTAGATATTGTATGCAGGTAAAGTGAATCAATGTCTGCAATTGAAAACGTAGATAAACTAATACTAGACAACTTTTACAACTGAGGACACACTAAGTCATGAGCAGTCCCTGTACTGGTGAGCTGAGACATTGTTATTCTACAAGGTTAAACTGTTTCAAACAAATGACCTAAAATAATACAATATTTTATGTACAGCTGCATTTTGTGATTTGTTACATTTGGCACATAGTATATCTGTCATTAAGAACCAGTTACTTCCTGTCTGTAACTTTTTTCTTTAATATAACAGTGCATTTCCTGAAATGTCAATATAATGAAAAGTGGCATTTTCATCTAATTTAATTCCAAAAATAAAACTTCAAAATAATTATCTATTCTATACTGACTTAAATATTTGAAGCCTTTAAAATGACAATGTAAACAACAGAAAAATATGAGATGCTCCTCCGCATGAATGGACAGGAAAACCTTTTTTTCCCCTGAAGAAATTGTATTTGCATGTGCGAACCTGTCAGTCAGAAAGGCACAGATGAGATCTTTGGCATCGTGAGATATCTCCACATCATCTGGGAAGACGAGGGAGTTCTTGTGGTTCATTATCTTCCCATAAGTCCCGACCAGGGACTCTGCATAGAACGGAGTTTCACCTCGGGAAAGAAAGAAAGATCAAATCTGTAAAACAATGACCAACACTAAAACACGTCTTTTTCAACCACTGATGCCAAGCGTGTCAAATTTTAACCAAAAAAGACTCTACTATTATGGACAACCTTGGACAACTTACCAACAAACATCTCGTAGATAAACACTCCCACGGACCACCAGTCACACTCCCGGCCATAGTAACCATCTCCACCCTGAGACTGCAGCACCTCGGGGGAGATGTAGTCCGGCGTGCCGACAGCTGTGTCACAGTGCACCATGCCCGTCTGCAAGCGGACGGATACACAACAAAACACGCCAGAGAGGAAAGACACAGCAGAGGAAAAACCTGGTGAGCGTGAGAGTGTGACCTGTCGGCCAAAATCATCCCCAGGACTGTTCAATCAGCCTATGAGATGACTTTTAGAGAAGTGTAAAATATAAAAATTACAGTGACATTAATGAAAAAGTAACTGCTGTTCAAAGAAAATTCATTTTCATTAAAGACTAAAAAGAGCCATAACTCAACAGCAGATGGCAGCAATGCTTGTAGCGAGAGAGAGAGAGAGAGAGAGAGAGAGAGAGAGAGAGAGAGAGAGAGAGAGAGAGAGAGAGAGAGAGAGAGAGAGAGAAAGAGAGAGAGAGAGAGAGAGAGAGAGAGAGAGAGAGAGAGAGAGAGAGAGAGAGAGAGAGAAGTGCTGCGGCCATGAAATTTAGATACAATATCATGAGCAAAATAACTTCAAAGACAAAGTTTAAGGATTAGTTTGTGAAAACCTTGCATGCTAAAGGCTGCAGAAAACATTGGTTCAGCACAACTGGGTGAGCTGTACTGAGGCTGAACTCCCCGACTGCAGAGCAACCAACCCCTGAAACAAGGAGACTTTGTTCTAAGTGGTCTTCCTACGACTCTGCAGTCCTTCCTCAGCCTCAAATTCCTTTCAATAATTCATCATATATATATAGAAAGTGCATAAAGTCTGCTTAGTCTGTTTTTTTTCTTTCGGGGTTATAACTATACCCGATTGTTTGGACAATATATTTGTTCAAGAGATGTAATTACACCGTGCGCTCCGTCTAATGGTAGATTTTGAGAGTGTGCAGGCAGCTATTCTGAAAGCGCTGTGGCGAAAACAAAAAGGGTGAAAAACACTTCCTGGCCCGCAGCACAGACGGGACTGCTGGCTCACTGCGGATTGGTCGCTCATGTTGATGACTTCTGAGGCCTTTTAAAAACAGCATGAACGCCTGATGGGCGATCGAAGCCACGGACACACGGCTCCGCCTACCGAGTCCATCTTCATGCAGGTGCCGAAGTCGGCCACTTTGAGGTGTCCGTGCTGATCCAGCAGCATGTTGTCGGGCTTGATGTCGCGGTGGATGAAGCCCATGGAGTGGATGGTGTCCAGCGCCAGCACCACCTCCGCCGTGTAGAAGCGGGCCCACTCTTCAGGGATGTCGTAATTCATGGTGAGCGTGACCAGGTCCCCTCCAGGCATGAACTCCATCACCATGTAGAGGTAGTGGTAGTCCTGGAAAGCGCAGCAAAGCTGGGAGAAAAGGCGACGAGCCAGTTAATGATCATGTCAAGATATTAGTCTCAAAATGTGTCTCTGGTCAACGACTGATAAAGCCAATGCAGACCTGAACGACCCAGGGGCTGTTGGAGAAGGCCATGATGTTTCTCTCCTCCCAGAAGAAGGCTGAATCCGACCGCTTGATCATCTCAAACTTGTTGAGCTGCTTCATGGCATAAACTTTCTTCGAGGCCTTGTGACGGACCTGTATCAACCAGGAGAGCGGGACGGGTCAGAGACACGAGATGTCCGAGAGCACTCTGATAACTCTACAAGGACAGCGAGAGGGGAGACTCTCAGAAGGTCACTGTGGCAGAGATAACAGCCGCGGTGCAGGGAGAATGAGAGACGGCCGCGGAAAAGCTGTAATTGTCGAACACACCCATAGAGAGACATGCTTACACAAGATTTCAAGCACAAACGCACCAGGTCCCCCACCTCCACACCCCCACACCAGACTTCACACTCGTCTCCCACACACACACACACATACACACACACTGAGCCTGTCCAGACTCGTTTCCACCACGAGACGCTGTGCAGATAGCAGATAGGAGTACACAAAGAACAAACTGGGAGTTGGGGAAAGTGAAGAGTTACTGTAAGCCTGAAGCTCCATAAACAAAAACTGCATTTATATGAGAGAAACAACAAATAAAAAGGAACCCAAATGTGACACATTGTGTGTTTCTGTAGATTGTTGCACCCTCTAGTGGTTTACAGACGATTCAAATGAATGAATTCAGGAACAGCTGGAGAAATCCTGTTTTTTTTTTGTTTTTTTTATCACTGCACTACACTGCAGCCTACAGGCGATTTCGAATTAAAATGTGCGAGGGAACAATCACACACTTATTTATCGGCTCTGCGCAGAGCGAAGCGGCTCACCAGCTGCACTTCTCCGTAGGCGCCTCGGCCGATCAACTTGATTTTCTCAAAGTCCTCCAGCTTCACCTGCAGCTCCCGCAGCTGGTTCACGGCCTTTTCATCTGAGAGACGGACACGGATGTTACCATGGAAACATGAAGGTAAATCAGCAGTCGTCTGGGCTGGCACGCATCCGCAAGACCTTTGTTTTTGTATAGTCACCAAGATATTACAAGGAAATGGTTTGAAAATAATGTCAGGACACGAAACTGACGCATAACAGCATTTAAAAAAAAATTGAGCGCAAAACTTTTCATCAGCTCTCAATTTAGATATCACATTTAGTGAATTCTCTTAGGCAGTTATAGTGTTAATCACATTTTGTACCGCTATTGAATATGAAAAATCAAATTGAAGAATGGGAATACATTTAACTGATGGAATAATGTTGACCGTTTTGCTGTAAAGCCACATTACGAGTCACTAAAACTTAGTATTACACTATAAAATAGACTGAAGAAGAAACTAGTATCAAAGACACTAATTCCACAGAAATGCTTATCTTCTCAGAAACTACTGGAATTCAATAGTAATTTGAGATAATTGTATGTATCTCTTTCAAGTATATGAATATGCTCATACTTAAAAAAATATATATATATATAAGACGTAACAAAATAGACATGAAATCTCTAATTTAAAATTGTCTAACAATAGGCAATTGGATGTTTTATCAAATGAGTCGAAACTTATGCTTTGTATTCACAAAACTTAAAAAAAAAACAAAAAAAAAAAAAAAACAATACAGATTATTTGTACATGCATGCAGAACAGTACACACAAACACAGCGAGGCTCTTACATCGGTTCAGAAACGAGTCAATGTTCTTGTTTTTCCGCATAGCTGGGTGGTTCAAATCATGAGCCAACGCACTCATGGAGTCCTGGAAGACAAAAGGAACGCAGGAGTTAATGTATGTAGTAACAAAACAAAGAGAAGACATTTTTCTCCAAAGAAATATTCAACTACAGGGTTTACTAAGAGTTTAAAAGACACTACTGTACCTACTGAACTAACTTCTACAGCTGTAACAGAACACTATACACTACTGGCTGAATTGTGACTATATTGTAAAGTTTTCCAAACTTGTTTGAATGTTTTATTTATGGTCATGTAAACTTTATGTGACGCTTTTACATGTGTCCAAAATGTGAGCGCGGTCCAAAATCCCACATAATAGGGGGAGAAACCCGGAGCGGCGATGCACGGCAAAGTCAAACAACCAACAAAGGAACAATGGAGGTTGGATACACAGACATAACAAGCCATGCAACAACAAGAACTCGTCACATGATGTTGTTACTGCGGCCGACCCATCAGGCAGGCCCACCGGCACCCACCGGCCCCTCCCTGCAGCTCGACATACTCGGCCGGTGGCAGCATCGGGCTAAAAGCCGAGGCCTCGCCAGTGTCATCGGCGCTTCAATCGGCGGTGTTGAGTTTCATGGAAACCCAGAATGTCTCCGTGATCCCAGCGCACGGCGCTGGAGGGGCAGCTGGGCGGACGAGTGGGGCGCAGGAGGGGGTCCGAAGGTGTTGCGGGACCCTCTGTTCCCTAAAAACAGGGGGTCAACTGGAGTCATCCAGTGTGTGTGTGTGTGTTTGTGTGGAAGCGGTTCAACAGGGCCAGTGTGTGTGTGTTTTTTTTTTCTGCTTGTTCGGGTACATGCGGGCGGGCGGGTGGACATGTGGAACAATTCTGCCCCTTTAAATAGCAGCAGTGAGGAGAGATGCCCCTCCAAACTGTCCCCCCGCCCGCCCCCGCCCACCGCCGCCCCTGCAGACGGTGGAAATAGACCTAAAGGCTCAGAAGCTATTGTGGGACAAACAGCTTATGGGTCCGGATTGAGACTGAGCGGGCGAGGATCTGTGATCATTTTCCACCGTGTGTGTGTGTGTGTGTGTGTGTGTGTGTGTGTGTGTGTGTGTGTGTGTGTGTGTTTACTGCAGTGGAAACTGTGTTTTCCATGAGTGTGAACGGAGGTGAACCTGGCGATATCTGAACGATATGTAAATACAATCTAATTTTAGGCTGCATCTGGAGACAGGGGGAATGTGTGACTAAAATCAGAAATTTGTTCAGGTCGCTGCAGCCTCGTATCCGACACCGGTTTCTCAAAATAATTTAAATCCATCCATCCATATTCATTAAAGGGAAGCTGACATGGAAAATCGAGTTAAGTGCATTAAAGGTATAGAGTTTCCATATTTCCATGTTTCTCAACTGAAACACACCACGCATGCAGAATTAACCCGAGGCTGTTATTCAATATCCACTGAAAAAAGCATCCCCAAGGAAAACTGCAAACTTCCCATGTCTCTCTAGACCAAACTGAGGTTTGAAAAACTTCAGCAAAGCTTGACATTTTTATTCCCACCTAACAAAAACTGTGAAACGACAGACTCATCGCGGTGCGTCACTGAACGCTGCTCTCACTGAACCTGTTCTCTGCAAATCCACCAAAATCTATGCAAATAAGGCAAAAAACACTGAACCCATTTCAGTCACACCAACTCCGGGCAGGGCCTGTTTGTGTGTGGTGTTGGCATATCCTCCCCATTCCTGACAAAGACACACGCAGTAGGTGTGTGTGTCTCTTTGTGGCAGCCTTTTGATAACCTGTTCAGGGCAATATGAGGTTTTCTACCAGTGTGAGCACAGACTGGCTCCAGCCACCGTGACCCTGACTCTGGGGTTAGCAGGTCTGGAAAACCAGGAGATGGATGGTACCAAGTGGAATATACAGATCAATAGCTTAACGGCAAATGGATTTCACACATGCAATGCTCTGTTTACTGCTTCGGCAGCCCTAAAGCGATTTGCAATGTCGCATTTTACCGATAAACACATCAATAGTGACGGGTACGTGAAGGGATTAAATATCGATCCATAACAGAATACCCTAGAGGATTATTAATTATTTATCTATTGATCAATCTAATATGTCTTAAGATTGTGAGGAAAGACCCGAGAACCTGGAGAAAATCACCCTTAGGTGTGTAGAAATCCTGCAAACGTCACAAAGAAAGGCAACAGTGCAAAACTACACAACTATCCAACACCAATCACATCATATTTAGGAAAAACTAATACAAGTGTAACATTAGACCCGTTTGCTAATAACTTAAGAGAAAGAAAAACAGCCTCAACCTCATGTAAAGTCTATGGCAAAGGTGATGATCTTTGTGGTTTGCAAGGATTAAAGAAAATGGAAACTCAAACAATCATTGTCAAATATCAAAAAAAAGAGCTCCTGTAAGTGTGCCAGTAGATTTTCAATCTAGTTAGGTAAAAGCTGCTTAAGTCATTACAACGTGCACCATGGACATGGTTTCTTTTTATGAGCGTCTTTTCTCAACTCGAACAACGGCCCCCACTGGAAGATTCAAGATTTAAACAAGCAGAGTGGACTCTCATTTAGCAGCAGATTGATTTTTACGTTTTACAGCTTTATTTCTGTAGCACTGTTATTCAGATCCAACAATTGAGTGGGTTTATAGGTGGTCTTAGGAAAGCCATCGCTATTTATTTATAATCTGTTGGTTCACAAACACTTTGTGGAGCAGATGATTCAAGATTTGAATCTCTTTCCTCTGAAGTAAACCTCAGACTGAAGACGAGTAGAACCAACTTGTTAAGAGTTCATGCGGAATCTGGACAAATCTGAACATGATCCTGCACTGCAGACCCGAGCAGCCTCCACCTCCCCACCGCTGTACTGTGAGCCGATACTGTAAAGGAGCACAGTCAGCAAGAACGTGTTGATCTAAGTGCCCAGATGCCAAACACCTCCCGGACTTCTACTTCATATACATACACAACAGTGTCTGCCTGAGAGAGTTCAGTTTTGTTTGACGGCAACAGCCTCCCGGCCATTGCTGCTAACCATGCCCATCTCTTTATGAGTACAGTATATTATGTCATAAGATTCCTTTGACCAGCAAGATAAAGCAGCGAGTGACAAAGTCCAAATCATCTCAAACTGGAATATGACTATGAAATGGCTTGATTGAAATGATCCTCACCCAACACAGCAACTCAACCCCACATTCTGACTGTGTCTCGTGTTGTGGAACACTAAAGTACTCACAGTTCCACCACATATGATATAACTCTGCATTAGACACTATTATTAGAGGTCTTGCTCTAACTTGTTTTTCTGAAGTAGAGATATAAAGCAGAAGCTGCGAGTTAATTGCAACGATTTGTCCCTGCTGCATATTTAACCAGTGCCTTTCCTGTTTGATCATATCATCATATGTCACACATGTTAAGCATTACTTTCATTGTGTTTTATCATTCTTTGTTGTTATTGTTTCTAGTTATGTTATGTAAGTAATATTGAACTGGATTTTTTTTTTTTTTTGCTAAAATGTGGTTTATAAATAAAAAGGCTTTCTGTTACCGTGTGGTGTTTGCATGTTCTTCCTGTTCCCCTCTGATAATTCAAACACACGCCTATTCCGTGAGCTGGTGTGTGTCTCTGTGTTCGCTCCATGATAGGCTGAATGGCGTAGCCTTCTGCTGTGGACTGACCAAATCATTAAGCTGTTTGTACGGCTGTTTCACGATTTATTTCAACTGATTAATCAATGAAACACTAGTGATTAACCAACGCCTGCAGTCATTCTTTGAAACTGTGCCGTCATTATTATCCAGAACTGAGACAATCATCAGTTAAATCTGATGGGGGGGAAAAAGGGGACATTTTTCTCAAAATGAAATAATTTTCAAAAAAAAAAAAAAAACACTTCAAAAGATACTTTTATGGCAAAACAACAAAAAAAATTCCTACGGACAAACAGGAAATAGTGATGTGAGGTCATGGGAGGTT
Source organism: Salarias fasciatus (assembly GCF_902148845.1). Lineage (NCBI taxonomy): Eukaryota > Metazoa > Chordata > Actinopteri > Blenniiformes > Blenniidae > Salarias > Salarias fasciatus. The sequence continues at coordinate 15,661,035 of NC_043759.1, forward strand.
ATCTCCATCTCAATTCCAGGACGTGAAGTCAGCTTCCTGTGTGGTAGCTCTGCACCCAGCAGCACGGCGGCTATTGTTACCTCCAACACGGAGCGGTTTAAAAAACCAGATGTAGCTGACTGCAGTGATACAAATCAGACACAATGAGCAGTGAGTGCAAGTCCAACACACTGCATGGCCACATTCATATCACTTTGATGAAGTGCCAGTGTGACAGAGGTCAGAGTTTCTCCGGCCTGGACTTTGTTTCGTGACTCACCGGCACTGAGAATACGTACAGAAGATAATACTGCAGACAAATGCTGCTGTGTACAGTGAGGCTTATGATATTAAACTGCCGGCTCGCCTCAGAGATGATCCCAAACACGTGTTTTAATTTGCCCTGAGTGTCACCAAGACCAAAACCAAGTCACACTCTGTCATCATTTGGTGGAGAAATGCACCAGCCAACACGTCACTGCAGTGTGCATACATTAAAAGCAGGTTCATCCAGTCCACACTTTTTCCTCAAAGTCATTTCTGGATGCCTAAGACAAGAAAAATCACAGGGTTGCTTTGTATTATCAGAAGCTCAGCATTGCGTGGTGGCTTTCATTCGGCCTGGTGTGAGTTCCTGTCAAGGTAGTTGGTAAAGCCCCTCCGTATTTTATTTCCTGTAGAGAAGCTGAGGTGCAAAGGCTTAGAGGTGGCAGGAGTTGCACATTCTCAGCGCAGGTCAGACAGCGGGCATGTCATGTCCAGACCAGACCAGGAGATTCAGCAATTCAGCAGGTAAACACAAACACACATTGATGGAGTGGATTAGAACACTGTACTGTGGATTTCAATAAAGGCTCTGACTGATTCAATGGGAAGACTGTCACTTTAAGAGAGTTCAACAAAATGAACTATTAAATATATCACATTTTATAATAAATGCATTAATTTTCCTGATCCTATACTGTGAATGCTTAGAGGAACATACTGCATTCCATACAGGAAAGGCTGCAGTTTAGGCGGGGTTTCCTTCTACATTTCTGATTAGGAGTCGAACTAATTGCTGCCTTTACCTTTATTCTACTAACAGCCACACTACTTATTATTCTACCGCTTGTTCGTCACAGCTGTTTTCAAACGTGTCTTTTCATGTAATCCCTGATCGTGTCAGAATAATTGCTCACAAGTATTTGCGTAACTCATCATCTGAAGCATTATTGACAACAAGCGCACGAAGAAGAAGAAGAAGAAGAAAAGCCTGGGGGTAAAGAAAGGGAAACTTACCAGCAGAGTTTCCAAGTTCAGGACCGACTGCGGGTTCCTCATGAGGGACTCCAGCTTCTTCAGCCGGCTCTCCAGAATGCTCTCCGCTCCCAGCATGGTGGCGGCGGGCTGAATCCCCCCCAGGTGGAAGAAGAAACGCGGGGAAGCACCTGTGGCCTCGGCCTGCCTTTTGTCCCAGACGGTGGAGGCGCACTTCGCTCCTGCTCGGCTCAGCTCCGCATGTCAGCTCCTCCTGTGAAGCGCGGCTCGACTTCAGCAGATTAATTATTTATCCCGCTGCCAAAGTCAACAGTCTGACTGCTTCTATCATTAAAGCCTCGGGAGGAAGTGGAGGGAGAAGAAGCGGCGGGGAGTCGAGGCGGCGGCGGCTTCCGTCGCTCTCAGGTGCAGCGCGTCCGCCAGGTAGGTACAACAAAATCTGATCCGGCCACAACGTGTCCAACCTGTAGGACGCACGGCGCGTGAAGGAGAAGGGGCCAGAGCGCCACTTCCGGTCGAGACTATCAAAGGAAAAGCCTGAGCGCGTCGGCTCACAAATGAAACATGATAACAACACTATTTAAAAAACTTCTAGCCCGTGTAAAGACATTTAAAAATAAATGAGAACATTTGTTCCAATCTCTCTTCTGAAATATATTTTCCTTATCATGATTTGTATCTTCAACAACTTATCAAAAATATTTTGGTTTTTGTAAATATATGTTTCAATCTACCTGATCCTCCCAAAATATTGTTTTCTTACTGAAACTATGGTCAGTGGTTTTTAATTTGTATTTTTTTTTTTCATGTAGTTTTACTACATTATAAAATATTTTATGATGTGCAATAAAAGTTGCTTTTTCAAAACCGGCCCCTATTACAGATGTAAAACGGACTTAAACAAAACAATACCATGATCATAAGCCAGACGTACATACCATTTGTGACTTTGTGAATTACAATCAATTATATATGGAAATACTGTTGTTAAAAATACTTGTTATTGTTACAAAGAAACAAATCTTTTTTTTTTTCAACAAATCGAATTCTAGGGGTCAAGTAGCAAAGTGTGAATTGTATGTATGAGTTACGTTACATTATTACAATTACTTATAACAAGAACCCAAACATGTATCTCAAAATACTGTATTTACAGAATATTCTGACATTTCATTCATTCATGGTTTATTTTAGAGGGATCCCCAGACATCCGGTTGTGTGCTGTCTAATTACCATAACTTGACCATGATAGAGTAACTTGTTGCATTATTTTTGAAAACCTGTGTGGCAGTGAGCGTCTAACTTTGCCTCGGCACGCGGCCCAGGTCGGGACTCCGCTGCCCTCTGCAGTCACCGCTCCCAGGCGGATTCCTGCTCTCTTATCTCATCCATCTGCTTTACCGTCATTGCTCAGACGCTCGACCAGCTTTCAGTATTTTAAGAATGCTGATGCACTGGGCGCCACTGAAAATAGGCACTGACACAGTGCGTTAAGTTAACAGACCTTATCTATAGCTCGATCATCAAACCAACACTCAGCTATTAATTGACTTCATTTATATGGGTACACTGGAATATAGCATGAATTTAAAATGTGTATTTGCAAATGAAATACAAAAGTAGGATAACACAATGGAAGAGAAAAATACACTAGAAGTTTCAATGCTCTTAGAATAACTTTTATTTATCTTATTTTACAAAGAGGTCTTCTCCGCAACTCTTGGTTACTTCTTCTTCTTTTTTTTTTCAATTACAAACAGTTTTAATTCAGTAAATGTTTGGCATGGGGATTTCAGAAAGTACCTAAAAGCATTTCAGGCAATAATAGCAAACAAATAACAAAACAAAACAAAAAAAAAACTCTGACATAAAAGTATGTTTGTCAACTTGATGTATCAGGCGAGAAACGACAATGCTGATAAAAATCAATAATGGCAGTCTTAATTATGTGACATTTGACCTTTGCCATCACAGGGGAGGACCACTTGTTGACACTGCAGCTATTTGTATGGAGCCGTGTCATCAGTGACTCACACAGGCTGTGGACAAAATCCCCTCCCCGGCCCAGGATGACACAAATATAATGGCATGATCTGTGGTGAGGGTGTAGGCTGGAATGAGAGGGGTGACGGTGAAGGTATACACACACACACACACACACACACACACACACACACACACACGCACACACACACACACGCACTCACACAAACCGATAGGCATGTGATTGGTAATTTTGGAATGATGGCAGGCAGGTGGGCCGTATTTGGAAGTGTTCTGGGTGAATGGCCATGAATGAAGAGGCTAAGCGGGGGACACTCTCAGCGACCTTGGTATGACACTGCAGAGATGAGCAACATTTCAGATGAAATGATGGCAAGGCGTGAAGGAAAGCCTGTGAGTTTGGCATTAGTTTTCAGTCAGATGGCACTGAGTGCAGGGTTGTGTTCAGTGAGATTATATGGTTCTGCCTGTTGGCCTCCAGGTGCTTTCTTGTCAGAAACAGACAGGTGCAAACTTACAAAGGCAAACACTGCTCTCTAGTGGAGATACAGCATATAAACACATGAAACATGGGGGCATTTAAGAGCTTCAGCACTCAAAAAAAAACAAAAAAAAAACAACAAACAATCGAGACAAATGAAGATATAAAGCTTTTTTTTCTGAAACTCTACAGATGCATCATCCATAAGTTAATATAACATCAGATAGTTTCTGAGTACAGCTTAACTAGAAAACTGAAATCTTACAATGGGACAAGTGTGAACAAGCCTTTAAGTGATCAATCTGGATCAAATCTTGCCCCCAATAGTGGGAACTGTAATACTGATCGCTGCATACTACTGCATTTGATGCTTTTGCGTATAATACCACATTTGGTAATATTACAAATGTTTTCATTTTCAGAAATATCTGACAGAGCCAATAATAGAAAAAAAAAATATATATATATATAGTCAAAGTTCGGATCAGTTCAACTGTTCTGTCTCATGAATGTTCAGGGTTTCAACGTAAACATGCATGGCACTCGGTGCTACAGGTGACACAAACTGTGATTTAACATCAAAGCTTTGCTGGATCAGGTGAGTAATGAGTGTGTATCTGTAAATCACACATTTTAGTACCAGCGTCATCAAGACGACTAAAGTGTTCACAGACCATCCTGGCTACTGTGTATCAGTAGGCGTACCCTCATATATATATTCTGTGTACATTGTTTTAAAAGTGAAGAAACTCTCCTTCAGGGATTGTCCTCCCTAGCTTGACTCTCTCTGCAGAGTGAGTAAACTGCTGGAGGATAAATCTCGGCAGAATTTCTCTCCTCTCTTGAAGGAAGTGAGCAGAGGAGGGAATCACAGGCAATCAGTTGTGAGAGGATAAAACCTCAGAGCTTGTGTGTGTAGTGTGTACCGTATTTAGATTGGGCGGATAGGTGGAGGAGAGAAGGGTATACTATATTCCTGGCTGTCGGTCAAAAAAATAAAAAAGCTCCTGAAGTCTGAGCCCCCGTCGGCCAGGTAACCCAAAACCTGGAGTGGGGAGTCAGCGTGGGATATGGGGAGAGGAACAATGTGGCCCTTTGTGCAAGCCGGGCAGAGAAAACAAACCGTTTCCCCTGGAAAGAGATCATGTTCAGGCTCCATCTGAGAAGACCACACAAGGCTGATCAGAGGGCTGTCTGCTGTGAGGAGCATGGAGAGGAGGAGGAGGAGGAGGAGGAAGGAGAAGAGGAGGAGGAGGAGGATCGCATCTGGGCAACCGCACACACATACACACACACACACACTTTAGGGCATTGTCAGACAGGAAGACGATCTGAGATGCTCCGTTTCAAACGCTCACTGAATACAACAAAACCCACTAGCAGGCGACGCTCTTTGGTCCAAGACAAAATGTGTGGCTGCGCTGTGTTCTTCCCCCATGTTGACTCGTGATAGCTTGGCCATCTGGACTGCTTCCTGGGCTGGCACCCTGCTGGTCTACAGGCAGAGTGGCACTCTGGTGGGCTGACAGGCCGAAGGACAGGCTGGAGGGCGGTAGCACTGGCGTCGTCCACAAGAGGGCGTGGCACTGAATCTGGCACTGCCATACAGTGTTGAACAGGGAGTCTGTTCATTAGGTGGTAAGAGGGGGGGGGGGGGGATGCAAAAAAAACAACAAAACAAAACAGAAAAGCAGAAAGAAGGGGAGAGATGTTAAAGATTCTTTGTAACTTCCAGTTCTGCCATATCTTATAACAGCCTCTCATGCACTGGACGCTCATTCCTTAATCCGCCCTTTCTACATAAACACGGCGAATGAGGCTTTTTAGTCATGTCAACACTCAGATAACTGTTGCGCAGGGCACAATCAAACTAAGAACATCTGGCCTCTTTTCTTTCTCACACACTTACACAGACGTTCATTCAAACGTGCATATTAAATGCAAACAGACGCGCACACACGTAAGGGCCAAGCCGGGGTTCTGTACTCCCTCTGTCCCATTGCGTCTTAGTTTCAAAAGCTCAGCGAATACCCATGTGGTGGGATCAGATTACATGGGGCTATAAAATATCCCAAATAAAGGCAGGGAAAACTGAGACGAAAAAACTGGCTGTTTCCTGAGGTGAAATCCTCCAGTTGGCTGCTGACTCTGTCAGTGTGGGAGATTTTTTTTTTTTTTTTTTTTTTAAGAAGACTTTTAGCAGAAGAGACAATAGAACAGGACAGCAATGTTCAGCTCAAAGCATAGAGGTGGCAAGCTAAAGTCATTCGCATACGGCAGCCAGCTCCCATTACACACAACGCGAGGCCGTAAATCCGTCTGCACGACACAGGCAGCGCGCTGTGATTTCATATGTATTGGTTACTAAGGCGGCGCATGAAACCACAACAAATGACAACGAGCAAAGTGGAGCTGATTTAGGGAAAAGATACTTGTTACATATAGGTAGAAAACATCTGGGCTGCAAGATAAAGGCTAATGCTGTAATTTCTTTATCGGGAAACATGTTTTTGATACGATTATTAAATTAGAGACTTAAGCTGACAAATGGAGAAAAAACATACAGTAAATACAGTAAATTGATGAAACGGCCTTGAGATACTAAGAGGAAAGGATGACAGGTGGTGTTAGAACTATTTCTATGTCTACTAAAGAGTAAAGTGAGGAGCCTTTTAGATTTTCTTCTGAAGCGAAATGGCATTTGACTTTTGCGATCTCACAACATCTGGTTGGCAGTGGACATCGGTGGTAAATGAAAAAAAAAAGGGAAAAGGATTAAAGAAGGAGAGGAAAGCAGAAAATTTATATAAAGGAGAGGGTTGAGCCAAAGTCAGAACAGGGTGTCATTATGACATGTGTAATCGGATCGCACTGGTTCTGCCCTTGTGTTTTCCAGTGAAACCCCAGAGCTCTATCACAGCTCAAGAATGGCTCTTACAGTCAGACTTGCTTCACAGTATGCCTGATAATCACTTCTGTCTGTACACCAACCTCAGAAACGTTCCAACTCTCTCCCAGTCCATACTACAAGTAAAAGTTTGAGTTTAGGGACATGCTGAGATATGATCTTTGTCTTTGTCACTTTGGATGGACTATCGAGTAACCTCAAGGTGACACGTTCGATTCAGTTGCAATCTCTTATGTTTGTCCAAGGTAATGAACCTTATACCTTTGCATGTGCTACTTCTGTTAAAAATTAATGAGTGAAAACAATAAAAAATAAAATCTCCTGCCCTCTTAATCAAACACTCGTCCATATTTCTTTGCAAATCTGAGCCTACAAAGCAGGCAGCCATGCAAACAAAGCATTGTGACAGTCAGGCTGTGGCAGAGTGATCGGCTTTCAAAGTGACTCTCACTGCCTGTGCCCTCGACCTCCTTCCCCTGCTGTAACCTTAGATCACTGAGGAGTGCCAGGTTACTGGGATTCTCTCTCTTTGGCGCCATGCTGTTTAGTGACCATGTGTACACTGTGAGACCTGTGATTAAGCTTGTCCCATTTGCCAACGGCTGTATGCAGACAGTTTCCCATTCTTCATTAAATTGCATTTAACAATGATTACAGGGTTTGAATCTATTTCTTGAGAAGTAACGCAGAAAGTTTCAGAAAAGACATTTAAAGTCCACAGAGTGCATGATAATATTTATATCATTATCTCAGCAGATAGACGAGTAAGATAAGGAGGTCCAACAGTTGTGGGCCTTCTACTATGTGCAACTCCGTGATACCAGATAATGAAAGCTATTGAGAGCAGTGCTATCTATAGGCTACCTTCCCTAACACTGTAACAGAATCTCTTACCTCCATCCTCTACTTATTCTGATCTCGGATTCGTAGGCATCGCCTTTTCAGAGCTGGCTCCATGTCTCCTGTGCTGGGCACATTAGCAGGGCTCCGCAGGTTACCCTTGTCCCTGAGTTTGGGCAAGAGCAATGGGGTGGTGGTCCCACCTGTCTTTGGTGCTGTGGGCAAAGCATAGGCATGGTCCTCATCGGGAACATGGGCGTCCTCTCCCGCGTCTCTGACAACCGACAAGGGCTCTTCAAGCTGACTAGCTGGCCCTTCAACCCGTGCTGGGCTGACGACAGAACACTTGTTTTCTTTGATGGCCTCCAGCTCATTCGCTGCAGGTTCAAGGTGAGGTGCTGGTAATCTCTGGGGTTGGGAAGAATCTGGACTGGCAGGTGCGGATGCAGAGGACAGCCCATTTAGACCATGGTCCTGAGGTTTCAGGGCAGAGGCATCATTCAGGTGGCTGCTCTCCATGGAGCTCGTAGGGGAGCGGGAAGGAGGAGTGTGGGAGTCGTAGTGCTGGTAGACAGTGTCCTGTGAAGGTGAATGTGGCAGCGGAGGGGTGGGCCTGATAATATCATGATGCCCCGATCTGTCGACCTGCATGTTTCCTGACTCCTGCAGCCCCGAAAGGTCCACCACTCCATTGGCACTGGGTTCCAACTTCACTTTGGTTCTGTACAGAACCCTTTGAATGACTTGTCGATCTGAGTGCTGCTGCTGTTTATAGTCTGTCAGCATGTCTGACCCTGCGGCTGAGCAGGGGGATTCACTGCACTGTGCTCTTGGTGAAGACGTTTCACTTTGGGGCGTGGATGCTGGAGAGAGAAATGGCCGCTCTGATTTCACCCAGTCGGTGTCCTTTGAACCAGGCTCACTTGGTGAAGACAACCCTTGCATCAAGGTCCCTCCAAATTTGTTGGGTCCCGCTCTGTTGTCCCCTTCAGCGATCCCCGGTGACGGTGGTCTGGCAAGCCTGGATCTGCTCCTGTCTGCCCCCTCTGGCACTGGCTGGATGACGCCGCTGTGACTTGGAGGCTCTTGAGCTGCTTTCGGGGGTACAGGAATGGGGACTGGAATGGGAATGGGGACAGGGAGTGGAACAATTACAGGATAAGGCACCAGGACAGTGGGCTGAGGCAGAAGAGGACTAAATGAAGGAATACCAAAGTTCATCATAGGGGGCATTGGGACCGGACCTCTTGGCATCATGTTTAAAGGAGGTGAATGCAAACCGGGAAAGTAAGACCCTGGGTAGGGATGCATCAGTCCAGGGGGATTCATAGAAGAAGGGGTTGGGGGCTGCAGGTGAGGGGAGTGTGGAGGTCTGTGAATAGGGCTGGAAGGGGGGCCTGGATGCCTGGGAATATTGGCAAGGGGGCTTTTGAGGCCCTGGGCGTGAAGAGGAGGCCTTATGAAGGGAATGGGGATCTGGGATATGGGCTTCTGCTCCAGAGGGGGGCGTGGTGGAGGTGGATGAGGAAGGGGCGCAGGATGGGGAGACACATCCACAGTAGGGGGAGGTGGAGGAGGCTGAATGACTCTCTCCAGGTTCCTCAGACCAGAAACAGATACTTTGGAGGACGAGGAGGAAGTTGCTTCTGAGGGAGAAATGGAGGTGGATTCTGCTGAGCCATGGATTAGTGCATGCCCTTTAGGTGAGAGGTTTCTATTACGGGCTTCCCCTGTGCCGCTGTTGCTGTTCCAAGACTCAGGGGTGAGCAGCTTCTGCCCAGTCACACTGCTGTCCATACGTCCCTCCTGACTGCTTCTGTTTGGGCTGGAACTGGTGCTGGTGAGAGCTGCTCGGGCTTCCCTGTAGAAAACATCCATCTTGTACTGGTTCAGACACTTGGTGCTGCAGAACTGCAGTCGTTCTTCACCAGAGCCGAAGTCCAGGTATTCTTTCGTGTGACGAACGTGCTTGCACCAATCACATACCTGTGGTACAGGAGAGAGAGACTGTGGGGGGTCATTGAAGTGACAAGATTCGAGAGCCAATCTTTAAGATTTTTACATAAACAAGAAAAAAAAAACTTTGTTATTTTATAGTGCGTTGATACTTCACAACTGAAAACAAAAGATACATTTATAGTCTCCCCTTACTCTGACATTGGTGTTTATCTTCAGCACCAGTCTGGGCGAATCCTCTGTGTGGGCGTGCTGCGGGGATCTCTCACCATGGAGATCTTCATCTCTGGCCTGACAGGGGAAAACCACGCTGTCACAAACTTTATGTAAAACAGGCTGGAGTTCATCCTGAAGTAGCTGCACCAGAATCATGCTTCAGTAAAGTGTCACCAAATTTGTTCCATCTTACATAAGACCAAGGAAATAAATCTGCAATTAAATTTTCCTTTTGCAAATACTGGAAATAGTTTGGTTTTTGATCTAAAGGTCAGTGCAACCAACTAAGAACAACTATGTTTTAAAACAGACACGGTCCTCCAACCAAGTAGGGAGATAATGCAGGTGATGTATTGTCATATTATTAATGGCCCCGCCAGTATTAATATAGGAAATTCTTCTTGATTCATGTAAGCTGATCTGCTGCCGATCTAAGTGCTCCCCCATCTCTGTGACCCATTGAGTCGTGTTGAGTTACGAAACATGAGGCAGCTGAAGGTAAGGTATGCACTGAAAGTGGACACCTCGCCCCAGGCCTCCTGGCCTTCCTCTCAGACAAGAAGCAACAAGCCAACAGAAATGCTTTCCTCCCCGCCTCCAAAAAAGTGGAGGGTTTACTGCACACAGTCTGTTCGGTTCGCCTTTGTGTCTCTGTTGTTGTGTGAATAAACCCGGAATAGTACAAACTGCAGTAAGGAGGAAACTCAACGCAGCTGCTTGTCACCTTGCACCTCTGGAGCAGGTATATCTATGTCAGAGTGGATGTTGAAAAACCACGGCAGCAGGGCACTTGTGTGTTGTTGAATCTTTCCTGTCCTCCGCACCGGAGCCACTTAATGGCCGGCCCCTTCTCCATTAACGGGAAACTGATACTAAGCGTCTTTCTCAAACTCTGACCTCCCTCCCACCATTCCTAAACTGCCTCCTCCAGAGCAACTAGGAAGTGTGTTCTTAGAGATCCTCCCTTTTTAAATGCCTGTAAATTAATCCGTATGACCTCACTAGATCAGGAGTGTCTGCTTCGGAAGAGCTGAGTACCTGCCAGAAAAACCACCTGATGCCTGTTTGCTCGCATGGAGAGGAAAAAGGTCTGCAAATAGTTTGCATAAGCCATGCATGAATATGACTGTGGAAATGTACATGTACCTGTCTAACAAATATATAAACATAAATCTACAGCTTATCACTATGCAAATATCGTATACCAGTATACAATCACAGCATGTTCATGACCTCCGTTACTAATGCTCATAAATATCGGATGAGTTTTTCATTCACCACCAACCTTATTGCGTTTGAAGTAAGCCCGTCTGCAGGCGGCAAAACACTTTTCGCTGCAGAAGCTCTTGAGCTCTGAGCCCATACACAGAGAGTAGCGTTTCACACCTTCCTTCTGGCACCAAACGCAAACAATCTGCACGTTCTGGACGTCTTCAACTGCCGGGGAGAAGATCAGAGGAAAGGAGGGCGATTAAACGGTACAATTTAAAGGTGTGAGTAAACAGCACAGGACAGAAGAAGACATGTCACAGTTAGGTTTAGAAAATATTTCAAAATACGGTCAATGAGTTGAGTAACATTCCTATGTTAGAGAATGGTAGGACCTCTGAAGAAGCTACATACGGCACCTGCACTCAACATTAAAGTACTTGACGGTGATCCTGCTGTGCCCTTTTTATATCTTAAAGTTAGTTTTATTGCCGTGCAGTACAGTTCATGAATTGTTTTGGTTTCATGTGCTTCAGCATAATCAATGAAGCAATGTACAGAGGTTCTATCAGAACTCAAGGATCCTCCATCCATATGTAATGATCACTATAATAATGGGCTAGGCACAGCAGGACACTGGCAAAGCTGTGGTTCTTACACTCGTTATCAAATGTGGATGCCAACATCTTCAAATAGACCTAACTTGTTCAGAAACAGTCACTAAACAGACAGTATGTGACATTCTTAAAACTGCCAGACAGAAAGAACAAGTAGAGGCCATAAAAAAAAAACTTTTTTTCATTTTGATGATCTGACTTTTATTAAGCGCCCATTTGTAAAGTATTACACTGTCACGGCGACAAAGTTTTCCAACCTAATTTATTTCAGATTCTTTATACAGAGTTTAGCCTTGGAGCTAATTCTTAATTTAACTTGAAAGAGTTCATGTTTTCAAGGCTCGCAAAACAAATAAAAAACAGTATTTCACTGTTAAGAGTGAAAATCTTGTATATGAGTTCTAAAAAGGGCATTTAAGAAAGTAAAATGATGGCATCGGATTACAGGAGGACACGGAGACCTTTCACATAACTTCACCTTCTCTTCACTTTTTACAGCGCTTCAATTACTGCTCAGGAGCTAATGAGGAAAAAGCTGAAACTAAAACCCGCTCCATCGCCTGCAGCTGACCCTGCACTTTGACCTCTGCACGTAAATCCCATGCCAATCATCTGTTATGTGTTTTTCTGAAAATTGGGAAAAAAAGCAATGCTTGAAAACTGGAATATAAACGTGAATTACGTATAATTCTCCCACCTGCTGATGGCTTTATGAGAGGGACAATGACAGGCGCACTCTTGTGCTCCTTCGGGGTGGTCAGCGATGAACTGGTTGAGGAAGAGGAGGGCGAGGAGGAAGGAACACTCGAGGACTCTCTGTCTCCGCTCTTCATCGCAAGGACTGAGTGGCCGACTTTGTTTTCCATGCTTTTGGGTTTTGGCAATGAATTTTCTGTAAGACAAGCAAAAAAAACAACAACGTTGAGAACTTGGATTTGTGATGTAATACAATAGCAGGAACCTATACAGAGCAGCTAATATGACACTATGGGTTTTTTTTCTTTTTTTGCACAAACAACAGATGCATCTGAATGAATGAAATTTGAGAAAGTGCAACTCCAGGAGATTATGTCTGGCAAATGTGTGTGCAGTGACTCAATGTCTGCTGGAAAACCTGCCGAACCTGTTGGTTATAGTGTAAATTCACGATCGCACTAATAGCGAACCGTCGGCACCTGCCCTCACCTTTGAGCACAGACACATGCTGGCGTCTCTCTCTGTAGTTCCTGATCTCATTGGCCTCCGAGTCTCTGAGATCAACCTTGTCGTATCCGTACCACCCCAGCAGCTCGTTCATGGTGCTTTCAGCAAACGTCTGCATGAGGAAAGGAAGAAAACAAATCGGTGATTAACGTCCTGTGTAAGGGGATAGTGTAACTGAGCTGTAGTCCACCTGTGAAAGGGAAACTGTGAGTACACACTGGGTTATTAGTGGAACTTTTTATCCTATGTTAAATATAATCACAGCCGGCTACTCTGAATCAATGTAAGGGATTCTTTCTCTGCCCCAGCGCTGTTGAAGAAATGAATAGGGGCACAGAGGAGTACAGTATGACGCTTTTTCCATGATGTATTCAAGTTGTTTACCCTTGCTAAATCTGAGACGGAAAGGTTTAAAACCTAACACCAGTGTGAAATCTATGAATCATCCTTTGTTTATCTCTGTTAATTGGAAAAAAGCGGGGGAAAAGAAAACTGTTCTCCACAGATGGGATGTGTGGTCTCCTTTTTTTTTTTTATTACGACCAGATGAAAAAAAAAAACACAAAGGTCTCTCTCTTTATCCACCCACCTCTCTCTGTGGCTTTGGAAGAACCGGATTGGAGGAGAAACTTGATCCAGAACGGGCAGAAATCAGAGCGGGACACCCTACACCACAGCGAGGTCCCACGGTTCTCGGAAATGCCCCACTCCTCTCTCTGCGTCTCTCTCCAATGTCCACCACTCTCCCTCTCTCTCCCTCTCTCTTCAGCTTTCCCTGTCCCACCCCTCACCTCTTTTTTCCTCTCCGCTGCCCCCTGCACCTCCCATCCTCACCATCCTCCCCTCCATCCCGGCACCTTCCAGGCCTGACACCCGACACAGGCCTGCCTCTCGGGTTTCAACCTTTTCCAGCGCAGCCAGTCTGGTGTGGCGGTGGTGTTGTAGCGCTGTAGTACCGACTGCACATTCTTTCCCTTGCTTTCCTCACTCCGACCTCTGCTCTGCACTAGGGCCTCAAAGCAATGGATCTCTCCCCTTGCTTGCTCACTTTTCTGCTGTGTGTGTGTGTGTGTGTGTCTGGGAGAGTGTGTGTGGGTGAGTGCAAGCAGTGGTATCATATCCAGCTAAATATGCCTAACGATGATTAAAGTTAAGTATCCGGTGTCTGGTGCGGCGCTCGGGTCTGACGTGGAGGGAGTAGGTCCGAATGTGGTGTTGAAACAGATGTATTACAGAGACAACAGCAGGACGGGCCTCAGCTGGGCTTGGAACCAGTTTGCTTGCCGTTCCTGGCCACTTCTCTCTTACAGTACATTTTTCTCGCGTTTGACTCATCTTTATGGCGCACCTCTTTCACATTTATCTTACATGTTCTCCATCATGTCTGATTTAATTATCACGGTGATCTCCATACTGATGACAGCTCTGTGCCACTTTGTCTTTTTCTTGTTAAGGAAAGACGGGCAGTTTTTTTTTTTCCTGCACCCACCCCTCCACTTCCCACAATGTTGTTTTTGTTTCTTTTTGGCAGTTTAGACAAACATCTGCTTTGTGAGAGTGACAAGCCATATCCCAAACCACAGAAAGAGTTGCAGCCAAAGGCAACAAACTGAGGCCGACCCTGAGATCCAGCCCAGGCAGGCTTACATCAAGCAGGGATAGCGTTTCACATGTTTTGATTAAAATTAGTTAAGATGTAACACTACACCTCCCCTGGATATCAAACGCTACAATCCAAACCACTTACACAAAAAGAGCACATTTCCTCTCTCACGAAAAGGACAGAGTCTCCCCCCAGAAAACTGCTTGTCTTTTTGGATTTCACCGCTTGAGCTTGAAGGAGCCTCGAATATCCCTTACCACCACAGTCAACAGTCTCAAATAGCCAGTGTCCAAACCCAAACAAAGCAGCAAAGCAGACAATCCACGGATTACTTTCCATGCGGTAATAGGCTCATAATGGTGGGAGGGAAACATGCCTGTTACTGTGATTTCACTTATTATTGCCTGTTCAGGGTTATACTTTAACCCAAGGAACAGAGGAGACTCTTAAAGGAAATCAGTGTTAATGTAATGTTTGCATCATTTTGAAACCTTGCTTGAGTGTTTTCAGAGTTTTCCCATTTGAGGTTAAAACATCTATTTAAAGCTGAGAAGCGCTGGATGTCTCTCTGCCGTGCGGGTAAGGGCTCTGTGGTACATCAAGCGAGCGCGCCGCAGGAGCGGGGAAGAAGTGACGCACATCTGGATCTCCGCTGGACATCCAAGTGTGCGCGTCCGGCCACAGCTGGCCTGACATGGCGTCACCGTGAGGCAAAGGTCAGCCTCCTCTGTTACCAAACTAACATTTCTAATGGAAATGGAGACGTCCTGTGTCTGTCTCCAGAGTTTCTTCTTTTTTTTTCTCAAGTTCGCGATGAAAAGTGTTTGTGGTCTCCCAGAGCGAGAACTCTTAAAAGCAAAACGCTTTTATTAAACCTGCTGTAAAATCTAATTACTTATCATCTACTATATAAAAACACAAAGAGCGCTCTCATTGAAAACAAAGTGTGTGATTATTCCCAGCGTTTATTTGTGCGCAGTTGACTCGCTGCGTAACAGGACGGTGTGTGCGTAAAGTTATCACTCTCAACAACACTTCCCTCTGGACAAAACAACAACAACAACAACATTTAACAGTGGCATCAGATCCTCATCCTCACCTTCATCTCCTGGTTGATCTCCCTCTTTACAGGGTGCGCGGGTTTCCTGCTGCGTTTATTTTCCGGCGGTCTCCCTTTCTCCATCTCTGGCATAGTCCTGGCTGTTTTCTGGATCCGATCCGGATCAGTGCCTGAGCGTCAACTGGAGCAGTTTCAGAGGAGTCGCTCAGAGTGAAGGCTGTCACTCCCGGTGACAGCGGCTGTCATTCCCGGACGTCCGAGTCCCTCATTTAGGGCTTCGCACCAGCCGAGTCCACTGAACATGCGTGCGCTCCAGGCTGGAGGCTCTGCAGCTGAACAATCCCCACTCTCTACTCCCCGCTGCTGTCAGGCCTGCACTCACACCCAAAATACAGCTTCCTCTCTGGACTTTCAAAGTACAGGCGCACACTGTTGATATAGTTGTGCATAATAAGAATAAAGGACAATCAAAATAGCCCCACATTTAGACATTACTTCAGTGTTGGAAAGTTTCACTTTATATTTACACAACATAACTCTGTAGACTGGGGCAATAAGGAAGAAACTGGAACAATGTGTGGTTTTGGTGTTCATTAAATCAGGTCAGAATTTGCTATAACATGAATATTATAACTTTATGTAACCTTTTCCTTCGTTTTCTTTTTTTTCTTCCAACATCGGATCCAATTGATCTGCCAAAACAAGGATCTTTTATGCCATAGAGATCTGACCATTAGGTTCCAGTTAGGAGTAAATGTAATTGTACAATACAGTTTTAAATACAAAACAGAGATCTCAAAACATGGCAGAATGACTGGAAGTAAAAACACAGTTCCACGTTCCACCTCTGGTCTGTAAGAGCGACTGCACAGTTTCTGGTTTTATTATGAAAGGTGAATCACCTGGGTGCCGGTCTGATTCCTGCGCTCTCCACGAAGGAGGGACTCTCTGATTTGATGTAACCCAACACCTGGCGCCCACCCCTCCCAAATCTCAACAGATACATTTCATAAGGAATGCAAAGACTGTGTTTTATCTGAGGGGACACAGTACAAACACTGTCTGTATACTCTTGTCTTAAAATAAAGAGATGAAAAGAGCACTGCGAGTGAAATGATACCGTGGCAGAATGCGGGGAGCTTTCTCCTGTGGCATCTGTTTGATCAGGGGGTGTGCGTGCGCGTACGTGTGTTTATTTGTGTGTGTGTGCGCGCGCGCAACGCACTAGAAACACCTGAAATGTCCACATTTGGCCCCTGAGCCACCCTGGCCCGAGGAAAAGTACCAAACGCCCGAGGGCAGGATTTACATCCAAGGAGGTGTGTGTTCCTGTCTCTCGTGCGCAAACAAGGGCTTCAAACGTAAACATTTGTCCAATGGTTGAACGCCAGAGAATTTATTAGCGCTCCATATCGTGTTGCTCCACTGCTGTTGAAAGTATGGATGATCTGACATAGCATATGTCACATTTTTACGCAACTTTCATCGCTCACACACATTTTTTTTTCTCCCTATAAATGAAAGGCAATAGGGTTCCTATTGCACTGCATCCTCATCAGTCTCCTTCTGGCTGAGCCCCACGCAGAGAGACGGACAGGTAGACGGGCAGGCGGGACGGGAGGGCTGTTTCAGAGTCTCTTTCCTCCCCGTCTCCCGCCTGCCTCGGTCTGCTCTGGTATAGGAGGAATCCAGGGTCCACGCTCGTGTAAACAGAAACCCGATCCACATGCGCAAGGCTTGGGTTTCGCCCCCTCGTAGACCCGCTGATGACACCCGATCCGGCCCGGCTTTGGGAACAGGGCTTATCTGATGCCTCACAAAAGGCCCCTCTCTGCTGCTCCTCATAACAGAAACACATCTGGTGCCTCTGCAGGGAGCGCGTGTCCCTTTGGGTTCCTCTGGGGGCGGAGGAGGCGGGAATAAGAGCGTCTCGCTCTTCCCTCAGAAAATCCACTTACACCAAACGGCAGAGGACTGCAGACAGTCTTCAGGTCTAAAGTTACAATCCCCAACATCTGGAGCGAATCAGAGGAATTGGCCACTTTATGTACGATTGCTTGAAATATTGAACTCGGGCTCGTGATTACAGTGAACACAGCCTGCAATTTAGAAGATGAAAATGTTGATGTCGGTGCTCGGGATTAATACAGGGATACAGGGTGATCCTCCTGCGGTCTGGAGAGGAGAGTTTCCACCGACAGGGGGCGACGTCGACCCGTTATATAGAGGGGTAATTGTATCAGAGAATAGATCCCGGTGTTTTCCCTGCATCAGATTTCAGGCAAATATAGTCACGATGAGGGCAGCAGTGTCTTGTGACTGAGGCTTGTTCCACAGAAATCACTTCACACGGGCCTGCTGGTCAGATGGGATTCTGAGTGAAGTTCAGGAGGCTTTTTTTTTAACTTCGTCAATAAAAAAAAATAAAATAAAAAAATAAATAAAAAATCTAAATTTGATAAACAAATAATTTTGTTCTTTCATTAAGTACAAAAAATAATAAAATAAAATAAAGATAAACAGCAGGGAATAATTAATCAATTTATTTGTTTGTTTGTAAATCCAAGCAGTTCCATTTCCCCCTCAAAGCCCATCAGATTCCTCCCTAAGAGATGAAAAAGGGCTCAAATCATTTCTAACCCACGAATCTTCAAAAGCAGAAAATTTCCAAATAAATTAAAAGAAGCTTTCTTAGATTTAGTCTTGACTCTATACAGTTGTATACTCTGCTTCTCTGGTGATTTTGACAGCCTCCGAGCAGGGAACCCTCAGCCTCCACTTCTGACCTTTGGTGACCCCACAAAAGGTCTTTGACCGCAGGTTGGGAAACACTGCCGTAAAGAAACTGGACAGCGGTTTTATGTTTTGTCCCAGCAGGCAGGGTATTTCTACTAATTCATGAAGACTTGTTGGGATTCCTGACTCTGTATTGACCGGTAGGTGTCACTGTTGTCAAACACATGGAACCCGGGGCTGTTCAACAAGTGGAGGGTTATTAACTTTCCACATTGATGCTTAATGAGATTTTTGGATGTCATGAGTATGATTGCAGTGTTGTCCAACTAAACGTCCAGCTTAAAATATATTTTAAAAAAAACCCACAAAAATATATCGTAGGAATGCCTGAAGGAGAAGTGGGCTGCAGGTGTGTTCAAATTATTTGACTATAGTTCCCTGTATTGTTAAGCTGTTTTCACAAGAAATCATGTCCTTGAGCAAGGCATTTAAATGCATGTTAAGCAGGAAGGCTGACAGTGTTGAGCATGCGCAATCAGGCTTCCCAAACATTATTTTTGTTTGAAATAAACAGAATTAACCACGATGCCATTTCGAGCTCGTGTGGTGGAACGACTTTATATTAAGGTGTTACATTGGAGTGTTTGTTTCCCGGCGTGCCCGGGCGCCGCGTGCGCCCTATAGGCTGCGTCACGGACCCGCAGCCGGTATAAAAAGCTGCGCCTGATGCTGCGTCCACATTAGTGACAAGCGGCGTCCGCGGCAGGCTCCTCCATCTGGCCGAGTTACTGCAAGAAAAATAAAAAAACAAAAAAGAAGGGGGAAAAAAAAGGACGGGAAACATGTCGAAAATGACTATCTTTCATCTGGGAGTGATTGTGTTCGCCATATGTTTATCGACACAGGTAAGATGGACATTTCTGATGAGCTTCAACTGTTTTCAGCCGCAGTTTAGTGAGGAAGGAGTGTCAGGCACTGGGAAGGATCTGGATGATTTACCTCCAGTCATCACAGATGGACATTAACTGTGTAGTAATAGCTGGCTTAACTTCAGCTATGTTTCTAGACTTGATTTAAACTGAGGAAATAGTCTCGATAATGATGCAGCAGACTAGAGAAAGAAAAAAAAAACAGTCCTGGGAAATTAACATGATCCTCTTTTTTATGTGAGTCCCTTTGAAAATGCAGCCTGCGCTTTTAATTACACCACATTCCCAATTTTCCCCCTCATTTAGCCCCTCCATTGGCCTACACTCCGGTGAATTATTGATTCAGGTGCTGTGTGTTGTCTACCTTTACTAAGGTGGAGGAAGAAGCTAAAGTTTCTCAGCGGTGCTCTGTGCCAAGCGTAACCTGACACGCACGCGCAGAGACTTGGGCCCCTCTTTACTCTACTTTTTTTTTTTTTTTTTTTTTGGCTGATAATCCATTATCTTGTATTTTTCAGTGCTGTGTAAAATATTAGAAACACCTATTGATGATTGTTAAATGCTTCTGTTCTAGTGATTAACTTTAGTGTCTTACTCTGACACCTGGTGGATGATCTGCTCTTTGTTCATTTAACTGTAAAGTCAATTAAAATAAACAAATAGAGACTTCATGAACTTTAGGACGTAGTTTGAGCCTCCGTCATTTCCCCATCCTCTCCTCCTCTCCTCCCTCCTCTGACAGGTGGTCTCCCAGAACAGCACAGACACCACAACGGGAAACTCAACCTCCAACGCCACCACCATGGCCCCGGACCCCTTCAGCGGTTCAGCCAGCACCACCGCCTCCCCCACCGGAGCCGGCGTCTCGCTGCACGCCGGCGCCTTCTCCCTCCTGGTCCCCGTGGCCGTGGCAGCGTCTCTCCAGCAGCGCTACTGTTGAAGAAGGCTCCGCCGGCCGCCTCCCTCCTCTCTTGCCTCAACGCTCTTCACCACCTTCCATCTGGTCATCACACGCAGTCCAGCCTCTCTTCTCTCCCTCCCCACCCTTGAGACCCCGTAAATCACACGGATGGACTTTGCGACCCCTTTTTTCCCCTTCTCAAGCAAAGCTAAAAATGTGTAATTGAAGACTTTTGCTTTATTAAAGGCGGTCTAACCTTCCAGTGGAGGTCGTCACCAGGCCGCCTCCCTCTCCACCTCCAGCCCTATGCATACGGAATCAGCAGGAGCGACGGCGCGCCCAGCTTCCCTTTTGGCTTGCATTTCCATAGTCAACGCCATCAAGTTTGGGAAATGTTCAGGGCTGCAGCTGTCATCATGTCACGTGTCTTTGATTATAATGCGGACCACTTGAGTGTACAGAGGTTTCTTTTTGTGGCTTCAGATCCGCCTGGCAACCAACATCACAATGGCTTTTTTTTTTTAATTACATTAAAGTTTGGCACATACCGTAGGAGATTGAAGGAAGACGTGTAAGCCAGATGACCTTTTTAGTCCCCCCCCATCCCCTCACCTCTTCCCCTGAAATTGGGCTCCTCTGTCTTTTTATTAGAAATGTACCTGAGATGTATGTAGCAAATGAGTTGCCACAGAAGTTGTGTCAGTTTTGCCTTGTGATTTTTAAAGAGTTGTGGTCTTTTACAATGAGGGTTTGATTGACACCTTTCCTCCCTTCATCCATGGGTTCCACCCAGGGAATGATTGTATGTACAACCATATGGGAAGGGTTGATGTTAGATTTATATTTCCCCCCCTTATAGTTTATATTTTGTATAAATGGACATGTTGTACTCTTTATTAGTTTGCATATAAGATAATGGAAGAAATTACTAATGTACAATAAATTATGAAAAATGATCACAGCAGCAGTTTCTTTGATTTCTATTTGGTTTTACCCGTTTGGAAGCCGCACCTCTTGACTTTTTTCCAATTTTTGCATCATTCTGTGTGAGTAAAATCATCCCAGAAGGGCGTGGCGACGCTGCGTTCATCATTACAATGCTGCCAGGCAGTCTAGACAGGCAGCTGCTGAGCTGCAGGCCAGAGATGGACTCAGCATTCCCTGATGCCCTCGCAGATCTCCTCTGGATTAGTGCCAGAGCAGCACTGAGCGGCGGGATTTAAAACAATATATCAGAATCCTCGGTGCTCTTGCGATGAACAGCTTTACGAATGTTTAATCACATGCGTAAACTTGTGAGTTCAGCGTTGAGCTTGAATATCAATGTCATATCTTCCTATCAGAAGAATAATAATGAGTTCCCAAAGTGCCTCACGGGACACGGTGTTTGATCAGGTTATTAAAAAAGTTTTTCTTTTTGCCGTTACTCGACACTGTGTTTATATTTCGCTGGTAATAATTCTCCAACAGCTGCAGAGCAGAGAATATCACGTCTCCAGACATGCCGAAATATCAATACAGATTTCCAGTGAGATATCTTCTTGATATATTAAATGAAAGAAAAGTTTTTTTTTCCAAAAAGTTCAACAAACTTTAGACAACCCCAGTATGTAAAGTCAGCATAGTTAAAAAGATGTAAGGTTTTCCAGGTTTACATGGATAAAAACGTCTTTTGCAAACGAAACATGAAACCATTGCAATGCTTTTACTCGTTCTTTGCGTTTTTCACTGTTAGCCTGCGAGTGAACACAGAGAAGTTCACGACAAGCTATCAGCAAAATGTTAAAAGTGCCAAATGCACCAAACGCATCGCTGCGGAGTGAACCCTGTGACAGCAGAGTGAGTGGCGTGGGGCTCGGAAATGCCTCAGCACCAGTAAAGCCAGCCTCATGACTCATTAGCTCAGGCTATTGTCTCTCAATCCTCTTTGCACTATTAACCTCTCCTCATACTCCCCCCTCCCCACGGCCAACACCCCCCCCACCCCCTCCCTTTTAACATCCCTTTTCCGGATCCATCCGTTTATTGCCCTCTGGCAGTCTGGCCTTTAAATGTGTGTCTCACAGACTGAACGCTGCTTTTCACATGATGCAGCTGAATCATGTTTTTTAATTGCAGTATTATGACATTGAAATTTCACATGTATCGTTAGATAGAAGAAGTTTTCTTTGATTGCTGGCTTGCACCCCATTTCTCTTTGTGTCCCAAACCAAACGAGATCGAGCACCATGAATATCAGTCGTCACCACTGCTGGATGAGAGCACGGATGAGTGAGTGAATGTGATGGTCTATGCAAAGCACATTTAATCTGCCGAAGTGTCAGCGGCATTGGTAAAGTCCTTTTATGAATGTGATGGCACTGTTTTAGTGATATCCCTATTTTGAAATCTCTGTCAGTCCTCTAATTCAAGGGAGAGTATTTCGTGTCTCTGAGGGGATAACTGGCTTGAAGGAGGTAATGTTTTGTCTCTGTGTATTCCTCTGTAAGTTTTCTTAGATGACTGCAATTTAAATAATAATAAAAAAAAAAAAAAATCTTACAAATTCCAGACCCGTCCGGGAGCTCGTCCAGGGAGACGCTGGTGGACGCCGGCGGTCCAGGAAGCTGTCAAACTGAAAAATGAGGCCTTGGGAGGTGCTGAGGCAGTCTGGAGAACTGGAACCATCACTGCGGGATATATTTTCATGGACAGGGTAGCGTCACTTGAGTTCCTCCAGCGTCCACTGGAACAGTTCACTGAGTGTGAAGCAGTTGGGATGTGGATTAACGCCTCCAAATCTGAGTCCATGGTTCTGTCGGGGAGAATAACGGCGTGCTGTCTCCAGGGAGTGCCTTTTGGTTCCTCTGAAGAGCTGGAAGGAAGTTGAGAAGGACAGAGACCTGGATGGATGAATGGATGGATCTTCACAAATGACATTGTTATGGATACCAGAGTATGTTGGAAATAAAGAAATCAGTTCTTAAGTGTCCACATCTTGTCATACACTCTGCATGATTTTTTTTTAAATTCTGAGGCATAATTTCCTAAAGACTATTCAGTCTGACAAAGAACTCAATATTATTATACAGTGCACTGATTTGTTCTAACCTGTTTTTCAGAGGATCCTTATGAATGAAGATGAGTAATGAAACAACAAACACTAAATGTCCCATTTGACATGGAATATCAAATAATGCTCACCAAATATTCAGTACAATAAAACTGACAGCATTAAAATTAATTGAGGTTATAAAGCAGATTTTCAAAGGAGAGTCGCGATCAGTCACGATATTACATAACTACGGCATCAAAATACACATTAAGACATCCCCTTGCTGTGATTCACTCTGTAAATACACTTTAGTTAAGCAATCAAATCGTCCATTATGTAATCCTTTGTGGCTTATTCAAAATATTTGCACAGATTCAGCGCAGATCTAATTAAAATAACATGGATTTACATGCAGAAACATCAAATTTGCCTGAACAAAAGTCTCTCTAACAAGAACACTCTGAGCTCCAGGAAACAACATTTAGAATAAAATTCCACTTATTCTGAACACTCTGGAAAGGTGATCTGTCAGTGCATCTTTATTCATTCACTGCCCTTCACATAAATGAGAAATGTTTCTTTCAGTTGAAAGATCAATTCCTCACAAAAAAAAAAGTTGCTGGTTGGCATTTTTGCACATGAATGAATCAGCACAAAAAATGAACTGCAGCATGTACAGAACACCTGCACTGTATTGACTCACAAAAATGTGCTTTCCGTCATCCAGTTTTCCTCCTGTCATCATCTCTGCTCAGTGAAACTGAATCATTGAGTCATTTATCTCCTCTAAATATGCTCTCAGGAGTGTCGTGTATCGATTGTCTTTATCTCTAATGACAGCATTCTGGGAAAATAACACATTTAGAAAAGAGATCACGGTTTAAAACGGTGGTTCAAAATATTAATGTATTACTTCCATTTCTTGCCTGTTGGTGATGACGACCGCAGATGCTAAACCATTCAAACGATCTCTCATTGTATCCAGTCTCTCCTGAATATTCTCAATAAACCGGAGATGATGCTTCCAGTAATATCAGAGCAATCATTTCTCGTGTCCCAGAGGACGATTTTTTTTTTTTTCCTGGAAAGACTCACCATCAACATTACCTCAGCTTTCTTCATTTAATAAAGAAATGTATCAACACCAGTCACAGTGGCAGTTACTCAGCTATTTTATTCTTAAGAAACATATTTTTATTTATTTTATTTATTTTGAAAGGCAATTCTTCGATGATTTGGTAGACTGAACACTCAGCTGTCATGTTGTTGTTACACTCCACCTTGACTGCCAGCTGTGTGTGGTTCAAATGAATCCATTCACTGTTTATTTATAGAAAAAATTCTGTATAATCTGAAAGTTTGAGGGCTTTGTTTTTTAACTAAATAATCACGTGATTCTCAACAATGGTCAACACACTGAAAACACTCGGATGTTTCAGTGAAGAATCGAGGCTGAATTTCCCTTTAGCTTTGCGTCATTTTCCCAGACGATGCTTTGACTCACCGGCTACTACGACTTCCACGCCATTCGCCTGGCGCAGTCACCTGCCCCGTGGCGTGAGGAGTGACACCCAGCAGACCTTTAATCATTGATCGGCTTGATGAATAATTCAGGGATCCACCACTGTTGCAGGGACAATGTCACACACACACACACAAACACACACACACACATATAATGCTCCACTCTCCTGCCCACATGGACACCCTTCTCTTGGGGGCCTTTCATGAGCTTCTTTGTTGTGCAAAAACAAGTGTGAAGATCACATGGTTATTATTTATAATCTCCACTGTGACATGAGGGATGAGTGTGTCATTGTGTGAATATTCATCATTGTGCCGTGGATACAAAAGGGAGCGTGCATTTTTGTGTTATTGTGAGTTAATGACTGATATTATGGGCAGCACGTTTCCGCCATCATGGGATAAGCCTCCCTGACTCGGATCAAGTTTCAGGGCTGCAAACAAAGGAACAACACAGTGGCTCTGCAGGGAAGTACATTTTCGATCTAAAGCCCGAATTCTGGCCGAACATCCACCTGTCACCTGCATGTTGGAGTTTAAATTCCACACTGCCTGGGAGTTTGTTTTGAACTCATGAATGATCCAATTCACACCTCAGACGAATGTGCGGCTGGACGTCGCACCTGTCTCCTGTCTCTGCCGGTTGCCTGGTGCACAAAACACTCTCAAAACTGATTCATGCATGGAGAGACGGCCGAGTTCGGGTCAGAGCAGCAAGCAGCGTTGGTTTCCATAGAACCAACCTTTAATGCGACTGGTGGCAGCAGCATTTGAGCTTCAAAAGAGGCTTTTTATAGAAACTGACTCGTCTTGTGCACTGTAACTGCAACAGATGCTTTTTGTTCTGCTTTTGAAAATGTATGTGGAGAATTAGTTATTTGACGTAATGAAGCGATTTTTAAAGTCAGCAGGTAAAAAGCCAAAGCATGTCAGCTTTGACACTGATTGATGAAGATCATGTTCACCATATGATTGCTTTTAGTAAAACATAAACAAATCATAAGAAAATACACAACGAAGGCAATCGAAGGAAGAGGAGAGCCGATGCAGAGGGCACACCTTCGGGAGAAAAGCAAATCACTGAAATGACAATAACACAAAGCCATTCAAATCACAGGGAGACCTGCTGCAGGAGCAAAAAAAAAAATTCCAGTGGAAAGATCCTCCAGACACCAGCCTAGAAAGGATCTCCTGTTGGAGGTGTTTACTTGAGGAGAAGGACAATTTACACAGATTTACATTTTTGCAAACATGGAACATCTCAGATTTGCAAGGTTTCCATTTACTCAACATTCGTCACATGTTATTGTGGGACACACTGGAGTTATGAAGGCTGCTCTGACTGTGAAAGAAGCATCTTATTCAAAACCAGATCCCCATTTTATTGCATACATAATAAAATTACACCGATAACAATTGTCTGTGATCTAAATAACCTATTTGTATGCTAATTCCAAAAGATTGCATCATGTTACTCATGTTACAGTTGGTAAAACCCACTCTGCCTGAGTTTTTAGTGAAAACGCTTGAGCTGTAACGGTCATATATTATGCAGCGATCAGATTATCCCTTTTCAGTTTATCAGGCTTGTTCCCTGTTTATGCAAATCGTCTGTGCCTGTCAGCATTTGACTTTCACGACTGGAACAAGCTGTTGTCACTTATCTGCCGGGACATTTTCCTAATGTTTACAGATAGGGTCATACAGCAAAAAGCTATTTACAGCTTGTGGCACATTTTCTCATCATCATCATCATCATCATCATCATCATCATCAAAATAAGAGCATAACTATGTATTTTAGTTTAGTTTAGTTTATTAAGATCCCCATTAGCCACTGAAATCTCAGTAGCTATTCTTCCTGGGGTCTTTCCAAATTCATTACATAAATTTTATTATAATATAGGCACACACACACGCACACACACACACACACACACACACACACACACACACACACACACACACACACACACACACACACACACACACGCACACACACACACACACACACACACACACACACACACACACACACGCTCAGTCTTGTATTTCTATCCTTGTGGGGACCGTCCATTGACTCCCATTCATGTCTAGCCCCTAACCCTGACCCTTACCCTAACCCTAACCCACACCACAACAAAGCCTAACCCTAAAGAAATGTTTTTGCACTTTTACTTTTTTCAGTAACAACAACATGGTCAAGAAAACACTGTTTCTCCTACTTAGGACCGGAAAAAGGTCCCCACAAGGCACGTCGTTCCACGTTTTGCTATCCTTGTGGGGACATTTGGCCCCAACAAGGATAGAAATACAAGAACGCACACACACACACACACACACACACACACACTGAATATGAAAGCCCGATGTCAATCCTGATCCCATTATTTTCAACTCTATGGACACACAATATAAAACATAAAACGTCAAATACAAAATATAATACAGCTCATTTTAAATATGTAATGTAAATACATACATGTAGCGCTAAGTAAAATACATACAATAACAAAATTCATCAAATCATTGTGTAAATAGGAAAAGTTTCAACTTTTTCTGAAATAATATTTTGCTTGTTTCCGACAATAAGAAAAGAGGTAATGCATTCCATGCAACCATGGCCCGATAAACAACAGTGCGCTGCATTTGACTGCTTATACACACAGGGAGCAAGCCTCTCACATTACTGCTTTGACGAGTTGCATAATTATGAACATTAGAAAAGAATGAAAATTTACCATAAATAATTTCTGGTGTTTTGGTTATAATGAGATTTCTAATTAGTGTCAACAAATGATATTTCAGCCGACTCTTTACCATCAACCAGGCAAGCTCACTGTGTATTAAAGGAATACTCCACCCAAAAAACGATTTGGCCTCATTTTCTACTCACCCTCATGCTGAGAAACACTCTGGAGCACTTTTTTGACGTTTCAAATGCAGTTGGAGATGTTTGGGGATTTTCGTTGTCAACAAACAGGGACCGACAGAGCCCGACAGAAAAACTGGTCCATAAAATCCACAAAACGTTCCCATTTTCCTTCATACTGCTCGTCCGCTGTAATCCAAGTGTCCTGAGCGCGTAACGTCCATAATTAATTCTTAACGAGGTCATTTAGTACATTTTAAGAGCCCAAACAGGGCGCTCTCACACAGCGCCATTGCATGTCTGCGCGCGCACCCTGAACTACGGAAGCCGCGGCAGACCAAGCCAGACGCTTGCGCGCTTTCAGTGACTACTTTTCTAAATTGCAAGCGTAGAAGAAGAAGTTCCGCTGTATATATTCTGCTGTGAGTAACCGAGCTGTGGACAATCACAAAAGTGACTGGCTACTGTTTTAAAGCTTTGAATTCGGTGTCCTGCTGAAAGGGCACAAGCGTGTTGCTTGGTCTGCCGCGGCTTCCGTAGTTCAGGGTGCGCGTGCAGACATGCAATGGAGCTGTATGAGAGCGCCCTGTTTGGGCTCTTAAAATGTACTAAATGACCTCGTTAACAATTAATTATGGACGTTACGCACTCAGGACACTTGGATTACAGCGGACGAGCAGTATGAAGGAAAATGGGAACGTTTTGTGGATTTTATGGACCAGTTTTTCTGTCGGGCTCTGTCGGTCCCTGTTTGTTGACAACGAAAATCCCCAAACATCTCCAACTGCATTTGAAACGTCAAAAAAGTGCTCCAGAGTGTTTCTCAGCATGAGGGTGAGTAGAAAATGAGGCCAAATCGTTTTTTGGGTGGAGTATTCCTTTAATGTTACACTGGTTCTGTAAGGGCAACCCAACACAATGCGTGCTGCTTTATTCTGGGCAACTTGTAACCTGTGCAAATTATTTTCACTAGTGTTTGACCACACAACAGATGCATTTCTACAGTGTCTAATCATGCCCATACTTCTACCCATTTTCTGCAACATGTAATTTACATGACTGGTCCATGTTAATTTGGAATCTACAATTACACCCAATAACTTCATTTCTTCTATCTGTTCAATTTCAGTTTCTTCTAATTTTAAGTGTAATTTTTCTTCCACTGTTTTCAACATATATTGTGATCCAATTAACATACATTTAGTCTTCTCTGCATTGATTACTAACTTATTATTTCGAATCCAGCATGCTACTGTTGCCAACTCCTCATTTAAGATGTTGCTGAGTTGTTGTTCAGTAGGTGCAGACGCATATAGTGTTGTGTCATCAGCATATATGGCCATGGTTGCATGTTTTAATACAAGTGGAAAATCATTTGTAAAAATAGAAAATAAAAGGGGTCCCAAACAACTGCCCTGGGGCACTCCACAACTCATTCCCTCAGTCACAGAATAACTACCATTAAAGAAAACGCTGTACATACGATTATTTAAATAGCTTCCCATCCATTTTAAAGCTGATGATTCAAATCCATAACAGCACAATTTATTCAATAATATATTATGATCTAACACATCAAAGGCTGCGCTTAGATCTAAAAATACACTTCCTATAAGATTTTTGTTATCCATTTCATTTAACCAATAATCAGTAATTTGAGTGAGTGCAGTTGAAGTGGAATGACCCTTTTTATATGCATGCTGATAGATTGTATTTAACCCGTTCATTGAAAAGTATGTTTGTATTTGATCATATGCCACCTTTTCCATGATTTTGCTTAACACAGGCAATAAGCTAATCGGTCTGCTGTTTTTACCTGACAACGGTTCTTTACTATTTTTAATCAGAGGAATTGTTTTAGCAGTTTTCCATTGTGTGGGAAAACAACATTTAGTCAGACATAAATTAATAATGTGAGCAGCTGGCAGGTCAATAACCTCAGCCACCATTTTCAAAAGATTGCTTTCAAGATTATCAATGCCAGCCGGTTTATCCTTACCTGTTTTGATTAATTCTTTAATATAATTTTGTGTTACTTGATTAAACTTGAATTTACATTCCTTCTCTTTCATAATATACTTACTTATTAATTCATAGGAAATGTTCTGCCTTTGTCCTGTCTCCATGCAATTTCTTAATTTCTCAATTTTATTTTTAAAAAACTGGCTCAAATGATTTGCAATTTCCTTTGGTTTTGTTAGGTAAACCCCGTTTGATTCTAAATATTTAGATGTTAATTTTCTCCTTCCTAATATTTCATTCAATGTTCCCCAAATTTTTGCAGGATCACATTTTGCGTGTTCAATCTTCTTATGATAATATAAATATTTTTTCTTTTTATTCAATTTGGTCACATAATTTCTTAGTTTACGGTATTTGTTCCACTGTTCAACATTATCAGTCTTAAGTGCTTCCTTTTTGGTGTTGTCTCTCTGTGTCATGTACTCCTTAAGCTCTGGATCTAACCATGGGGCGGAAATATTCCTCACAGCTTGCTTCCTTATCGGAGCATGTTTGTCCATGACTTGTGACATCATTTTATTAAAAACCTCCACTGCTCTACTTGGGTCCTGTTCTTGTGTCACCACTGACCAATTAATGCTACATACATCGGAAACAAAGCTATTCTCATTGAAATGTTTGAAAGATCTTTTACTAATAAATTTTTGACTAGGTTTAGGTATCTTTGTTGTTCTTACCGTCGCAATTAAATTATGGTCACTGAAGCCAACGGGAATAGAAATAGCCTCAGTACATAATTCTGGAACATTTGTGAAAATTAAATCAATTAAAGTAGCTGAGTGCGTACCATCAGCTCTCACATTTATCCTTGTGTATTTTCTGACAATTTGTGATAAATTACAAGTTTTAATAAAGGAAGATAATTTCTCTTTTAAAGTACAACTTTTTGTTTTGAAATCAATATTTAAATCTCCTAAAAAATAAATTTCATTTTCACTATCACATACGTATTTGTTTGGCTTAGTTACAGATTACTAGCGACTGGAAAGTAATTTACAGTCTTAGTTAAAAGGATTAACTGAGTCGCCCACAGCGATGTAAAGACATCGGCAGACCAAACTGGTAATGAATCTTATGGCGAAATGATAAGTGACACCAGCAAATGCAATGAAGGAGAGCAGGCATCACATACAGGATGTCACTATTTGTCAATTAATGGCAGGAAGATCACAACAACAAGCCTCGTCTTCATAACAACAAAAAAACAAGATTAATTCAGGAAATAAAAGCCCAATCTAATTTTTACTTTTTAATATTCAATATTAAATTTGAACTTTGTAATGTTTCACTCTTGGTTTTATTTTATCTATCATAGCGTGAAAGCAGGGAAAAACTATTGTTTCTTTGTTTCTGCCACCTCAAAGAAACCAAGCCTGGACTCGATAACCAGCATCGATTGATAGATTCTTGTCTCTCTGAGAATAACGGAACTGAAGATGGAATGAAGCTGCAATGCCAATGAAATGCCCAAGTAAACCACACCAAAGGAAACTCATGTTAATGTGTATGAACGAATCAATTGCAAATCCATTTTGAAAAGATCCGCAGGAACATTTCAGTGACATTATGTCCCTAATGGCATGAAATAGAGGAAGGAAAAGAAGAAAGGAAGACAAAAGGCCGCGGATCAGCAGAAACAGTTCTTCCACTTCCTGACAGATGGCCAGTTCCACTCTTTTTCATGCTGTAATTTCTTTACATGTTGCTCTTTGCACACAATGATGCTCCTACTTGATGTATCAGCAGGAAGCAAAAGTGAATCAGTTAGCATCGATGGAGACAAACCTCCTTCAAGCTTTTCGAGTGCGGTTTGTGACCTGCTTAATATGACAGGAGCGACAGCTTTATGCAGCTAGCCTGATTTCATTAGCAAATCAGGTTGGATCCCAGATATATAGCGCTTCTCTCCCTGCTGTCAGTGTCAACCAGACCCAGAGCGTTCTCCCGAGAGCGTCGCGGATCCGACCAGCCGCATATCTGGGACAAACCAGCTTTTAACATTTTGGAAGGACACCTGATGCCACACGATGGCACCTGTTTGCTGGGAATAGCTCCCACACACTGTGTGTGAAAAGCAGGCTATATGAGAAGCTCCAGACTGAAAATCTAACATGTACACGAAGTGATCCTGCACACAATGACCGCTGAACACGCTGATGCTTTGAGAGACACCGTGTCTCAGTGCCATCTGGTCTGCGAGTCATCAGAGTCCGTTTTTTTTTTCTTCTTCAAGCTCCACTCGCTTGTCAGAAACATCTGACAAACGACATGCTGAGTGCAGAAATTTTGCACATTTGAAACTGGTTTTTGTGTCAATAAAGCTTGTTTAGGAGGATTAAATGACAAGAAACACAAAAGTTTGGTTTGTCTGTATAAGATGGGTCTATTTTCTGTCTACACAATACATATTTGTTATGGAAATAGCTGTAACATGGATAAAAAGTAGTTTCCCTCAAAACTTCACAAGCTGACAGAGGATTTTATTCAAACTGACTGAATCTGTGTGGTGATTTATACAACATCCTGTACAAACAACATAAAACAATATTGTGTTTCTGTGTTTATCTTTTTATAGCTGTTCAGAGATGCGGCTTCAACATGAGTCACAGACACAGAAGTGGTCGTACATCTTAATTTCAGTGTTGCCGCTGTGTGATGTCTGCAGTGACTCACATTCTTCACACAGGAAACTCGGGAAACCAATGCCACAATATCCAGCTGAAGCCAAACAGGAAATTTTGGCGTAAGTGCTGCTCATTTTGCTGTTACTGAATGAGTCGATGATGTTAACTTCCCTAAAAACCTTGTTTTGTTGATATCTGATCATCTATGAACTGTTTTTAGAACAGAACTGACCGGCTTTAAGGGTGTGGATCAGAGAGTCTATTCAGATTCGGCTTGGTCACACTCTGCTTGCCCTTCCTGATGCTGCAGGAATTCGAACTCGGGTCCTCCACGCTCAAAGGCAGTGAACCACCAGAGAAAACTACGACTGAGTTATCGTCCCGATCAGGGAGGTGTAGTGGTTAGTGCTCTCACCTCACAGAAAGAAATCCCCTGTTTGAGTCGTTGTGGACCAGTGACCTGGATGTGCAGTGCAGTCAGCTGGGATCAGCTCCAGTGCCCTTAAACTGAATGAAGCAAAATTCAAGATAGACTGATGGATTCTAAAGATCTTTATAAGCGTGTAGCCATCTTTTGGTTCATATACAAGTTACAATGAGTTGATGTCAAAGGGAGAAATCAAATGGAAAATTTCTCACCGACAGATCAATATGAAGACTCCCAGAGACTTGATCCATAGGCTTCCATATGTCTATAGAACCATAGGCTGTAGGCTTAAATTACAAATACATAGTTTTGGCTATAAGATTGGTTTAAAGGCATTTACTCTTTAATTTCTGATATATATCATGATTATTTCTGCTTATACTGATTGCTAATCGAGATTTTCTTTCTCTGAGCTAATGGGGAAAAAACATGTAATATAATAATGAAATATAATCAATCCAATCTAGGGTTTTTTTGTCCTTGACAAACAAAAAGACACATAAGTCAAGTAAACATGGGGTCTGGCTAATTGTTTTCAACCATCCATCCATCATCCATCATCCATCCATGCTGTCTGTATTACAGTTTTTCCTGTAAAGACTGATGAACACCACCCCACCCCCAAATACCCTGGAGGCTGTTACACTGCCACAGTTCACAGTGCACACGACGCTAATAAAAAGTTCAGCAAATGTTTTCTTTAAGTCAGTTTCCAAGTCAATACTGAGTCACTCATCATATTTACACAACAGTACTTTCTGTGGTATTTTCCAACAGAAGGTAAACACACAGTCAAGTATCCTACTGTGAAACAGAGGATATATTACCCTGGGGGTGTAGGCTTTCTTTTTACTAGACAGTGCGGCACAGTTCATTCCTTACCACATTTACTTTGTAAATAGCGAAATACTAAATGGCGAAAAGCGATGAATGAACACGAAAATCAAAAAGGATGTCAGACAGCAGAGAAAAACACTGAAAACATGTTTGTCTCGTCGTTTGGATTGAAGCATGTCGCAGTAGAACCTAGAAAACCTGCTGAGAGGCATGCGTGTGTGGAAGGAAATGTCACATGCTTCCACAGCGAGTCTCATTATATCATACACCCAGCTAGTACGGTAAATCGTGCCTCTTGACTGGACCGAGGAGCTTTTTTTTTTTCCTTGATGATGTCTCATTAGCGGACTGTCAGCTCGCCTTGCAGCTCCTCCACACCTCCTCCCAGCTCTCTCTTCTTCCTACACTCCACCAGCAGGCACTGACATTTGTATAATGAATGTGGCTCATTTTCAGAGGGCTGCCCAATTAGGTGCGAGACTCCCAGAGCTGTGGCGAAAGTTTTGTTAACATTCGTGTAAGCGCAATGTTCCCCGGCAAGCGAGCGCGGCGTCTGTTATGTTTAATCTCTGCATGAAAAAAGTGCACTGAAAAGATGATTAATTAATTTCTTTGCGAGCTACATGTGGTAAATGCAGCGTGGTAATCGGCGGCATTCACCCACCCAGCGGTGGCATTGTGAGGATCTAGCAAATCAAACCATAGTGCGAAAAGCATTATAGCATTATAGCTGATCAATACTGCCTACCTGCATTAAATGAATATGTATGTATATAGATCAAATACTCAAAGCGCGTAACACACACTGGGAAGGTTCTTATAACAATATAAAAGCAGAAAGGTGCTAGACTTTATATTTTTCTTCATATTTCTATGTTTTCTGGCCATGGCTTAACAACTCTGTTGTTTCTAAATTATAATATTTATGCTTTAGGGGAACAAATACATGAGTAGTGTTGAAACGACTGTCACCAGACATCCCTGTTGAAGTTATCCAGCGGGTGTTGTCTTCGTCTTCTTTAGGTCAGGGGAGGGAGATGTGCAGAAAAAGGGTCAGGTGGTGCTGAGGAGCAATTATTGCTAAATGGTTTTAAACATGCAACTTTGTCATTTTAAAGGAAACTACAGCAGAAAAATGTAAATGCAATTCACAGTCAAGCGGATCAGTTATGTTGTAAACAAATAACCCAACTGGATCAGTGTGTATGTGTGTGTCAAACAAGCGGCTGACTTTTTCAATGTAAATAAGCTGAGGTGGTGTGATGATTAAACTTATGATGATATCGTAGTTGGTCTAAACTAAACCTTGAAGCAGTATTTAATATTCCTGTAAGATAAAATAAACTTACATTTAGTCGAGTAAATGTAGAAGAATGATATATCATTGTCAGTTTCTCAATCTGACAAAACCGTGAGCTTTCAAATGAATAAAAGCTTAAAATTTCTTTATTTCCATGTCAACATCGTTTGCGTTTGTTCCTTGCAAAACAAAATGTGACACGTGTCCGTTTGTCTATTTGTAGTGATTATTAAAAAAAAAAAAACAGGTTCGGTGTAAGAAGAAGAGGAAGAACAAGTTTAAATGTCAATATTTTAAATAGAGAACACTCAGAATCTGAATTATTTGACTCAGGCATTTGTATGTTTTGACCTGAATAGTATAAGAGTACAGTGAGCACAACCCAAGCAATGAAACAGCAGCTGAACTTAATCGCAATGCTTCCATCTCTGTTATCTAATTTCTACAAAACACCGTTCTCTCTTGCAGACCTCAGTTTGGGTGGGAAACAGCGTGGATTTGTGAATCAGAGTTTTGACTAACAGCATTAACTGGCATCAGCATATACAGTGTAGTTTTCTGTAATCCCCAGGATGAACAGACCGAGGAGTGCATTATATTTATAATGCTGTCCTTGCAGAGTGGAGGAAGCCTGCAGATAAGATGCTATCTGCGAGATGAACAGGGCACATTGTGTTTCCTGTGTCGCTGCTTTAAGCACTGCTCATAGTGTGTGTGCATGCATGCATGTGCGTGTGTGTGGACAACCCTGGCAACACAACGGTTGGTTGATACTGTATGCTGTGTCAAAAGTTGATTATGTTTAGAGTGTATGGAAAAAAAACAGCGTTCAGAACTTCCTTTCGTTTTTTTTAATCAATCAGATTTTAATCAAATAAAAGAATTTATCATTTTAATGCAATTTCATTGGACAATAAGGTTTTATGTAATATAGTTACGTACATCCTTAGAATGTAACCTATTGAATTTGCTTACATCCAAATGTGCTTAAGTTGAATTTGCAAAACTATTGAAGCTTTTTTTCCATATTTACATAAGTTTATCCCTCCAGGATCTTCAAACAACGTCAGACTTAAGCATGAACACTGAGCAGCGCAACTTTATTTGCATCACGTTTCAACGAAACTCAAAACGCTTTATTAAAAAACTCCATGTGTCAATAAGAGACATTTCTAAAAACCTAGTTTTGTCAGAGCATGTATTTTTGATCTGAAATTCTATAAATTCAAATAATAAAATACGTCCAACAAGTCCAGAGAGCCTTCAGAGCAGGCTTTCCTTTTTCTTTTTTCTTTTTTCCCCTGGAGTGATAACAAGCTTGGATGCATCAGGTGGGTTGGCTTAATCTGTCGTCAGACCCCTGCTGTGAGCTCATGGATGCACCTCTGAAGGAAACACAGAGGAAAACTCAGTCTTACTGCAAATCTTTTGGTCCATTTAGTTACTGTGAAAACTGTAGTGAAGCTCGTTCATCATCCTCCCAAAAAACAGAGTTTGTTGAAGGATGAGAATGAAAATAAGGATACGTTTGTGGAGTTAAATATAGGACTAAACTGACAGTTTTCCTTCACCTTGTGCATCTCAGTTGGTGTAAACTGCAGCACTTGACCTATACAGGGAAAATGGAGTAGTGATCAAGGAGAAAAACCAATGTTTCATTCTAAAAATATCTTATCAGTACACAGTGAAGCAGAGAGAGAGAGAGAGAGAGAGAGAGAGAGAGAGAGAGAGAGAGAGAGAGAGAGAGAGAGAGAGAGAGAGGAGGGTGGTGCTCATTTTCTTTAGTCTGCATGAAGCTGGATTGTCACACAGTAAACAGGTCTCGTGATCATTATCCAAGCAACGAGAGGCCACTGATGCCCAGTCTCACCACAGGCTCGCTGTCCAGCCAGGCATCTGGAGATTTGTCCGCTGGTTAGTGAGCGAAGGATGACAGAGAGGGAGAGGAGCTGATGGAAATCAAAAGCTTCACTCTGCAATCACGTGCGATCTTATACCATCATGCTCCTCATGCACGCACAGCAGATGACCCTGAGTGTCCACAAGCGAAACCTCGACAGTCGCTTTCTACGAGATCACCAGATGGAATTAGATCACAGACATGATTTTTAGAGCAGACTTGTGATTTGGGCCACAGGTCCCAAGACAGAAGGAGTCCTAGAAAAGCTACACACCGAACCTCAGTGACAGAATGACCCTCCAGAAAATACTAATGTCAGCTCTCAACGGTTGAGCCAGTCAACAAGGAAATTTCGATTGTTGGTTATTTTTGTTCCTGGGTGCTCCCTGCACGCCCTCTTATGCAGAATTGAAGCTTTTTTGAGCAGCAGCCAGGGGTTGAAATTCATTAGACAGACCCACCGTAATGAGGCAGCAAAGACAAAGAGCCCAATTCCCACTGTGTCCCCGTTCCCCTGAGAGATGTGATCATAATGACAGAGCTGTTTGTTGCCTGGCTTCATGCTGAATCATGATCACACAGAGACAGCCAGGCCCCTTTTTCTTTCATGTCTCACCTCTTTCCCTTCGGTATTTGGACCAGGAGAGCATGAATCCCTCAGGCGGCCGAAGCAACAAGCCTCATTTACCTCATTCAATTAGTTCTACATCGGCGCGGGATCACGATCGTCATGTTACAGCAGAAACAATGATGTATGCATGACGGGAAGAACCGAATTTGTTGTTTTTCTGGGCAATTTGTCATTCAAATGAAGTAACTCTAGCAAAGATTTACAAGGACACACACAAGAGGATGTAATGTTGATGACCGCATTCCACAAATGAATTTGAAGCACGTAGTGAGGATATAATTTCTTGTTCTCAATGCAAGGGGTTACATAAACAATAAAACAAACCAGATTATTGTGTGTATGGCCAAGCACAAAGAGATGAAGTCTGACTGCAAAGTGTTCTGTCCATTAGTCTGTGCTGCATGTGTTTGTGTAGAGTTGATGGTGCGCTCAGCAGCCGTTTCAGTGTTGAGTGAGCCTCTCAGGCATATGGGGTTTTTTTCATGTATATTTGCAGTTTTGTGATAATTGGCCATTACTGCTACATGATGTTTTGTATAGATTTGTGGAGCAGAGCAATTTGCTCCATACATTTTTCTCTATTCATTTCATGGTACAGTTTTATATGAATATACTTAGAAGTAACATTGATGGTTTTTAACCTTTATTAAGTTGTTTTGCATACAGTTGATCAATTTGTAGTATTTTCACAAAAAGGTGAACAAAAAACATAACACAACAGAAGTGAATTGTTTCCTAAGTGCAGACAAAATGTATTCATACTATTCAGTATTCAGAAAAAGAAATAGTAAAACACACAGCAGCTGTTGTTTCTCACTGAAAGGTCTGGGAGACTGAGTCAAGCCTAAATGGAGCTTCACTTGATAATAAAGAAAAAAATTGCACATTAAATGCAATCAAGGTTCTTCACAAGTGATTACAAGTGATTGACAAAATGGAAGGGTTGGTGAGCTTTTCACTGGGGAACAAAAGCGGAGCATGATTGAGACCAGACTGCAAAAATAAAACAAGGTGTTGTGAAATGAAATCCCATATAGATCAGCAACACATTTAATTTATCCTTACTTCTTCAAACTCTTTCATAACAGAACATATCATTTTGACATAGTATTGCAAAAACAAAGAAGTAAAATCACATATTTCTAATAAGGAGTGGTAAAAATGGTGCAAGGCAATATAAGATATAACCAAGTGAGGTTATTAAAACTTACTAAGGTCGAAGAATTTAAAAAATGTGAATTCACCAGACCAGACAGTAGAAAATGCTTATTGAAATGATGTTGTCATTCCAAGGAACTTTATCAAAGCACATTTGAACATAATTACATAAAATTACAGTAAATTAATGCGTTATCATATCTAAATCATCATAAAATAAATTAATAAATGATAATGAAAAATTTCTTAGCGATGTAACGATAATAATAATTCACTATGACGTCACAGATCGTTCTTGGCTGCTATTGGTCAAATCATCAGCATGCCAAATTCTGATTGGCTGCGAGTGAAAGTTCAGAGGTCAGCGTGTTTGGTAACTCGAATGCTGTTGTGCTACAAGTTAAAAACAGCTACATCTTCTGTTGTTTTTGTCGCAGCGGCTCCCTTTTCAGTCCACAGTACAGCGGATTTAGTGTACAAACGAGTTCTTTCTTTAAGCGCTTTTGCACGTGCATGTTTCGAAGCGGTTTCCGCCTGGACGTGCTAATGTTAGCCGTGTAGCTTGTGCAGCTGCTGGTTAGCTCGGTGCTGTAAATGTCAAATTGTAAAGAAAACTGACCCCGTCCAGTGGATTCCGCCAACTGACAGACACCTCGGATGTCTTCTGGAGGAATTATGGCGTCGACCAGGCTTCTGCGGTTATTTTACGTGAAAGTGGCTGCAGGCTCGAGCAGGACATTATTAGCCAGAGCAGGCTGCAGGAGGAACTTCAGCTCTTCACCTTCAAGACAGCAGAGCTGCATGTCAGCCTGGGTCATTGATCAGTATGGCACTAATGGAGTTTTGAGATACACAGAGGAAATCAGCATGCCCACTATTAATTCCCCCAGTGACATCTTGATTAAAGTTAATGCTGCCAGCCTGAACCCTCTTGATGTATCTATGAGGGGTAAGTTCCAACTCGTGTCATCCAAAAAAAGTTCCCAAACGGATTTTGTGCTTTATTTTTTTGCTAACACACCCTCTGACTCTGTTTCAGGTGGCTATGGAGCGAAGCTGATGAGGTTACGGAGAAACCCCTTCACCGTGACAGACAGTGAGAGTGAATTTCCTCTCATCCTGGGCCGGGATGTGTCTGGGGTGGTGGTTGACTGTGGGTCAGAGGTCACTTACTTTAATCCAGGGGATGAGGTAGGTGCTTCACTGAAAACACATTTTAAGAGACATACAGACTGCCAGAGGTTGGTGTTGGTAATATGGATGTACAATATGTATTCTCTGTGTAACATGTCAGCTTTTAGGTTTCAACAGAAGCAACAGCATTTACTTTGTGGTATCAGGTCTGATCTGTAAGGGTAACCCTAAGACAAGGCAAAGTAGTTTCAAAAAAACACCAAAGCTCTCTATCTCATCTGTTGACATGACTGTGTCAGGGCTCAGCTGTCATCTGAAAACATCTCAGCATTAACATGAAGAGCTTGAGTGCCAGCACGTTTCAGTCCTTCATACAGCTGTATTCACTCATCACATGTGGGGAAAAAAAGGAATAGAAAAGCCTTCATTAGAATTATACAATGCATAATGATATTAGAGTCATAAAAACAACACAAGGCAGAAAACATTGCCTAAGTAGTATACCATAGTCAGCTCTCCTTAACATTTTAGCATGGTGTTTATTCTGTGATGTAATGTCATTAGATTTTACCTTAACTTTTGGTTTAGGAGTATTTGCACTCTAATTCAGCTTCTGTCAAATCCCAGTTGAACTGCAGGAGGGTGTGAAAATGGAGAAATTTCAGTTCTTTTGTAAACAGTCTTGCTTTGCTTTTCTGATCATAGTTCATCACCAGCTCAGGAAATATCCAACAGTTGAGAGGTCTTTGGCTGTTCCTCATTGGCCCATCAGTGTTTGATGAGGATGCATATATTTACATAATTCATGCTAATGTGTGTGAAATTATCCATCTTATCTTTGTTGAACAATAATTTGGATCACCATTATCAAGCATTACACAAAAAGAAATACAATACAAATTGAGTATTTATCATATATCTATCATTTGTTTAATATTTTGCAAAGATTTCTTGTTATTTGTGAATATTTGGTGAAAAAATTGTTCTGATCTAAAATCCCTGAACTCAATATAGAATATACAAGATGTGTAAAAGCAAATTTTTAAGGATCACAAATATCCATTTAAGAAGTTACTGTTTTGATGGAGCCCAAAATGTTCCAGTATTATAAAAGTCAAGATTGCTGATACAAGCAGGCACATTTTCTTGCTGCGCATTTTTTTTTTAAATGTATTTTGTATAAAACATCAGCCCTTTCACAGTTGAAGATTGTTTTGGATGAAATACACATACACTTTTTGTGGTGAGTCATTATAATCTGTG
This sequence comes from Salarias fasciatus, assembly GCF_902148845.1. NCBI lineage: Eukaryota > Metazoa > Chordata > Actinopteri > Blenniiformes > Blenniidae > Salarias > Salarias fasciatus. The sequence continues at coordinate 15,701,662 of NC_043759.1, forward strand.
CACTGTGTCGTCTCCCACGTATCCACATCAGCAGCTCCCTGCAGGAAAAAATGTCATTATACAAAAAATGAAAGCAAACATAATTACATAATGGAACAATACATAAGTGAAAATGTCCACATATTCTATGCTCCTCACTGCATTCCACCAGTTTAAAAATGTCTGTGGAAATGACTAATGAGAGAAAACGACAGGAGCAGCTCTCTGAGAGCTTGATGGCTGATTAGCCAGTCGGAGTCAGCGACGACACGTAGGTGGTTAATTTTAATGCCGTTCAGAATGTTAAATGTCTTGTTTGTCTTCCAGGTGTGGGCTGCAGTTCCCCCATGGAAACAAGGCAGTCTGGCAGAATTTGTGACTTTAACAGAGTACGAGGTGAGCAGCCGTGTCTGCAGTGATTTATGATCGCCGTCCGTTCAATTCGTATTGATTCATACTGTATCATTTAATTGGAATTTCCTTAATCAAACCTTTAGCCATGTTTTTAAACAAATACGAAAGAATTAATTGGGAAGTCTTGTTTGATTTGGAAAGAAAATACACAAACTGAACAAAAACTTGGATGAAGTTCACCCACTTATGTAATCCTGCAGTGTAAGAAGTAATTAGGATTGGGGTTGTCGGGAGCAGTAGCCACTGTGGCAGCAATTATAGTGACCCACAAATTGCTCTGTGTTTTCCTGCAGCATTGCTCTTCATTTATTCAGCAGCTCAAGTTAGCTGCCCTCACAGCGGCTCTGGTGATTAGGCAGCCGCTGCTGCTTTATACAATGGAAGCACTGCCGGCATGCAAATACGTTTCACACCGTTGATGTTATCTTTTCCAATGTCTTCACAGGTCTCCCTCAAACCAAAGTCACTGAGCCACATAGAAGCAGCATCCATCCCTTATGTAGCCAGCACTGCTCTGTCGGCACTTGGTAATGCAGGTGGTCTCTGCAGAGACAGCTCTTCAAATAAAAGGCAAGCATCAGCATGATCCTGGACAGCCTTTCACCCCCTCTGCCGTTTGTACGCTGAACACGAGAGGTGTGAGTCTCTGAGTGCTCCTGTTAACCGCAATCCCCAAATTACCTTTTTCGTGTGTTTGACAGGTGTAAAGTCCTTTTTTTTTTTTTTCCCCAGCCATGCAGACTTGCACTTCCCTTCTGTAGTTGAGCTGCTTGTGGATATCATTCTAATTGGTATCGAACAGAGTTTCAAAGTTGTGTCTCTTTATACCAGAGTAAATTGGAGCTTCCACTCTTTCAGTGGGATAACTTCTACTCCTGGATATACCCTCTTTTTTTTTTTTTTTCTTCCCACCCTCGAGGCGTTTACTTCCCTTTATAGCTTCACTTAAATGAGCCCCGCACTCACTAATTGACCCACCGGTTGCTGGGATTTCTCCTCTTAGAGTTTTGATCACTGGCGGATCTGGAGGCGTTGGAACATTCGCTATTCAGGTAAGGCAAAGCGTTTCCCTGCGTGTGGATTTGAGTCTTTTAAACCCTTCAAAGGCCGCTCACTTTGTGTGTCTGTTCTCGCTTCCTCAGCTGCTAAAGGCTTGGGGCGCCCACGTAACTGTGACCTGCTCTCAGAACGCCGAGGGCCTCGTCAGAGGGCTGGGGGCCGACGAAGTGGTGGACTACACGGCGGAGGACGCCGCCGAGCAGCTGGAGACGATGGAGAAGTACGAGCCGTGGGGCTTTCGCTCGCAATACCTTGTACTTTTGTCACGGAGACAAGGACAGAGCTCACTGATTATCAGGCTTGCATTTTAGAAGCGTCGTCGTGTTTTTTTAAAGGCATCATTGGAGTCAGTGCCGGTCCAGTGAAGGTGTTAATGAAAAACAGCCATCAAGGACGACGAACACTTTGTTCGCTTCACTCCTTTATACACCCCAAACATGGTAAACATCTTCCTGTCAGCGTGGCACACCTGCTCACTGGCTTACTTTCCAGTTTCCATGGAAACCGGGGCTTAAGGTCTGAGTGGATGCCGGTTCACTTATTTCCCTGCTTCCAAAGAGAAATTAGTAAACCTCCTCTTTAGCCTGTGGATCCATGGGGCCTCTGACAATACGTACACGACCGGAGAGTTTAATGAAGCGCGGTGGATTATTCACGTTGGTTTAGTGGGATTTCAGCCTCTCTGTTGAGACTGTTTTTCTCTGCGCCTCCAGGTTTGATGTTGTGCTGGACAACGTGGGCGGCGAGTCTGAGGAGAGTGTGATGGGCCTGCTGAAAACCTGGTCGGGGGCGAAGTACGTCACACTGGTCTCACCGTTGCTGCTCAGCACCGACTCCATGGGCCTTTTAGACGGGGCCGTCCACGCCGGCTTCACCCTCCACAGCAAGGCCGTCCAGGTACGCATGGTTTAGATAAACCTAATCAGGCAAAGCGAATGTGACAGATTCCGCTCCTGTTCGTGTTCTAACGTGGACAGACTCCTTTCTCACGAGCAGAACCCATCCTGCCCTGTTGTTTATTTCACACGAGGCACTGCGCCCTGTGTTTCTCATGAAGTCATTATCCTGGGTGTGGAAGTTACTCCCAACACGACATGCCTCACTCGATCCCTGATGACGGGGAAGGACGGCAATGAGTAATGTGTGTATACGTTCTCCTATAACTGTAAATCCCTGCATAATGTCATTCAGCTATCCAGATGAATGTTTTTAAAAATCGTGCTCTTATTTGACGTTCTGTAATATCTGCCATAGGGTGTAATAAATCTGACTGGGCGTCGGGGGTGGGGGTGGGGGGGGGGGTTAGCAGTATGAGTTTGAGTCTGAGTGCTGAAGTCTCGTGTTTTAGCCTTCAGGCATAGTGTACTTGTTCCACTCCTTCAGTTTCTCTGCTAGATAGATAGATAAATAGATGAAGAAGGCCTGGAGCTGCTGTGCAGACGGAGTCCAGTTGTTCTGCGTAGTGCAAGCGTTGGTGACAGCACAGCTGGCAGCACTGGAATATGCTGCCTCTGTGCGTGTGTGTGTGTGTGTGTGCGTCCACGTGTGAATGTGTTCGCTGCTGAACCAGCAGTATTTGGTGTTTGTTCAGATTGTGGCTGACTATCTCCCCCCGGCAAATACCAGTGTTTGTGTGTTTCTTGCCAAGCCTCCGAGCCCCTTTTGTCCCTGGGAGCAGCCAGCTGGTCAGTTTGGCGGGGCTCAGCTGCAGCAGTCACACCCTCAGCGCCCAGCTCTGGACAGCGTGTCTTTTTTTTTTTTTTTTTTTTTTTTTTTTCCATCCCGAGAGATGACAGCGCAGCTGAGCCCTCTAGCGTTCAGCCTCTTGTCAGCACTCAGCGATTGGGAACATGTTTGTCTTCAAGCCGACCAGGGTCGGTTCTACCAGAGCTGAGGGTTTGGCTCAGCGTCATGACGGAATAGTATTTCACCATCAAGCACCAAGCAGGGTCGCATTTCTCAAATAGTATAATTCTTTTTACAAATATGGCTCAGATCTGTGGTTCTGAAACTATTTCTAAATGGAAATTAAATAAAATGGACAAAATTAATCTAACGATGATGGTAATATAACAGTTTTAGTCTGCGTACTTGCCCTTTTTTAAGCTGTGTGTGTTCTACATTAACACTGTGAATATCTCTGTCCTCACCTCTCCTGAACCTGCGTGATTCTGCTGGATTACAGAATCATGATCTTGAATGTTAAATGACAGAGGTTTTAAAATCCCACATTAAATTAGGACTCATTCATTTTGTGTTGCGTAACACTCCTTGTAGTTGCACTTAAATGAAGCAAACCCAGTCATTTAATTCATATTGTTCCATATTTAATGATCACATTGAGGAGATGAATACGGAGCTAAAAATACAAAGTGTCTCTTTATTATGTCACCTGTTAGTAGGTGGAATATATCAGGCAGCAAGGAAGAGTTTTAGCTGAAGTTGATGCTGTTTTTTTATGGAAATGTGTCAGAATACACAGTGCATCAGGTTATTTGTTGAATTCACAGGGTCTTGAGTTTATGCAGTGGTGCAGAGTGAAATCTTCTCAGAGAAAAATGAATATCACTCTGTTGTGATTCATAGATTACTGTTTCTTTTTTTTCTTTTTCCACTTGATTTGCTGAATATTTCATTAAATTCTCATGAAGCCCAGCTAAACATTTTAAGTGGACTAATGGTATTAGAGTAGTGCGTACAAGAGAATGCCTGTGCAAGTCTTTTCATTTTCTCTTCATATTATTCATGAGAAGTTGTCTCTCTTGTGTTTGCTAGATTGTGTTGTCATACTTGCCTTTTGAATTCAGACTCAAGTGTAGTTTTTCATATCTTAAGTCATTTTCTGACTTGTAAAAGAGATAAATTTTAAACCGTGAGCCATCTGTATGCTGTGATCTGCAGACCCTGTTGCAGCTTTCTCTCTGCTCTCCTCCCAGAACATCCTGTCCGGCGGGATCTTCTACAGGTGGGGGTTTTACGCTCCGGACGGTCCTGCCCTGGACGAGGTCAGCAGGCTGGTGGACGCGGGGAAGGTACTGGTTTCTCTTCTCTTTCGTATGATTCAACCTTCAATTCGATTCAGTTCCACGTTGATGGTATGACAGGTTGAATGTTCTCATTTGCACATCAGTCACAGGCCTCCGGGTGGAACTCAGGCCGGGTTTAGATCATGAATATTAGCATACCAGGGATTCCACACGGGCCCCCGCACTCAAGGCTCCCCTGCAGCTTTGTTAAGGAGCGAGCGCCGCGTTCCCGCAGCGCCGGCCGGTGGGTTGTCGGTGTGTGCGGCACGCCGCTGGCCGATAGAGTCCGGCGCCAGGAGGCGGTGAATGGATTTTTTTAAACAGTGCTGAGCAGCCATTAGCAAAAGCGTGTGGGACCTTTGTCCCTTTGTGCGGGGGGCTTACGGCAAGCGGCCGCATCCAGACCAGTGGCGGGAAGCTACGGACACACACGAGACCCCCCCCCACCCCACCCCCGCCCCACAAAACATCCACGCACGCTCACTCTCTCTCTCTCTCTCTCCACATCCCATTCGTAATCAGAAGCGCGGATGGTTTCCAGTGACGCCACCGCGCTCGCCATTCATTGTCCGCGACAAGAGATGCTGACCAGAATAACAAGCGTGGCTGCTTGTGTTGAGGGACTATCAGAGGATTGTTCAGCCTCATCACATTCTGAACCCCTCCCTCACGTCCTCACATTCACTCCTGTTCAGCACAGACGATGGAGCAGTCCAAGATTGTCCCGTCTGAATATATTAACCCTTTAAAGACTGACTGGTTTTCTCCATTCTTTGACTGTTTTATGTATTAAAAAGAAATGTGCTTATCATAGTCATCGTGCCAAATCCTGCCAGTGGCGACAATATTGGAATAAAAGAGCTTAATCTTGTCGTCTTTTCGCTTTCGGTGGAGAAAATTGTACTTTAAACTTTGTATTGGGGTCTTGGGTTATTAGAAAAAGGACATTGCTCTCACTCATTGTGTATTCTGTTTATTAACTTGTTCTCCAAATATTCTTAATTCCGGTGGAAGCGCCTGGTATCGGATGTGTTTTTACACTCTCCAATGCACTGGGCCCATTAGTGTTACCAGCGTGAGCTTTTACAGGAAACTATTCCCAACTGTGTTCACAGTATCACTCAGCATCAGCGCTCATTAAAGTAAATTGAACCCATTCACTTTTCAAGGCTGATAAAACAAAAGCTAAAATGTATTATTAAAGAGCTCCCCTCTTATGAGGTAAAAGACTCGAATCAGACCTCCTGACATTTCACACATGCTGCACTTTTAATCACACTTTCCTGGCTTTTTTTAAAAAAAATAATTTTTCCCGTTGTCTCGTCACAGATCCTGCCGGTTGTGGAGGCACAGTTTCCGTTCACCCAGGTGCCGCAGGCCTTTCAGAAGCTGGAGCAGGGCCACGCCCGAGGGAAGACGGTAGTCCAGGTGTCCGAGGAGGAGGAGGACGACGACGGCCAGACCGAGGCTGCAGACTCGGAGCAGGAGGCGCAAGAAACAACCAAAGAAAACTGAAGAGGGGCCAAAGCAGGTGTCAAGAGCGTCACTCCTGATCCCCCTCACCTCCTCGAGGCGACATCTAGCTGTGGCGGACTCTGTAATCCACAGAGAGAAGGTTCTGCTGGTGCAGCACGACCTGTGCTTGTAAAGGGAGCTAAAGGTTTCTGGGTCCGGAGTTTTTATATGTCTGATTTATGCTGCTTTCAAATCAAGCTGAAGTTACTGTAAATACCAACGTCTGGATAATAAATACCTTTCGGGTCAGCTTCCAGCTGGTAATGAGATCCAGGTTTGTGGATAACCTTGAGGTTGGAACAGACATTGGTGCCTGCATGCTTTGTTTCTTTTGCGTACTTAAGCCATTGGTCGACTCCCATCACCTTGTATCTTATTTTATGCGGGTGCCAGTTGTGAGTACAAATTAGCCATCTGTACAGTGTGTTTCAGAAGTTTATTGACAAAAATAGTGTTACGGTTCTGAAAGCAAAACACTTTGTGTTGTATACTTTGGAATAAGAAAAATAAAAGCCACAAGAGATGGTGTGTGTTTCTTTCTCCTCATGCATTCAGCGGAAAATAAAGCAATATATAATCAATAACATGACATTGCATAGAGAGATTCAAAGTGTTAACACTGTTTATAATAATTAAGATCAGGTAGAGACAGATTGTTCCATGAAAAGGCAAAATGTAAACTGAAGAAATCTGATAACAATTTCAAGTTAAAGAAGCCTCTGCTTGTTTGTTCAGTGAGTTCGCAGCACGTTCTCATGATCCGAGTCATTTCCCTCCAAATTGACCTCTTCATTGGACGCTTATTACTTCCTCCGCAGCAGCAGCAGCAGCAGCAGCAAAACATTGAGCTGCTCCAGCGACATCCCCGGTTTGCCATCGGATCTCCAAAAAGTCGTACCTCTTGATATCCAGGATCCAGTTCAGCAGCTCGTGTTCACAAAATCTCCACAGCCCACCTTTGTTGAAGTTTATTTGGATCAAGTGTGTTCAGAATCACTTGGTTTTTGTCGTAGTGGTGGCCCCCTGAAACACAAAGTTTTTATAATTACTGGTAGAATAGACTGCAAATCTGTTTCAGTCCATCTATCCATGTTGTATACTGCTTCAGCCAGTTCAGGATCATTGGAGGTTAAAGTTGATATGCAGTTTTCATCACAGGCCAGATGCATATTTCCTTCATCTGAAGTCATAAATTATTGAGATCAAGCTTTATTTTATTATTTTAAGAGAGTACACAGTGCAGAGCTCCAGCGATCCTTTGCGTTTGTTCACTTGCACCACTCAGTCCACAAGGTGTCACTAATTGACAGTGATGAAGCTGAAGTCTGAGCACATGCTGGGCTTTTTTATTTTGCCAGTTCTCTGCTTGTTGTTGGGTGTTTGATACAAAGTGGCATTTTTTGCAGCCTCCTGATAGAAATGTTTCACTTCGGAAAAAAAATAAATAAAAAGAAGCAAATACTGACTGCTGAATTCTCAATTGAGCATATTTACTCCTTCCCACATGGGTGGAAAAACAGTAATGTCTGTTGAAGTAGTGATCTCTGTCCAACCAGTCTGGCCGGCCTTAATAAATGTAATATTTCAGTATATAAACCTGAACCTGGACGTCAGAATCCAAGCTGAAGTGTTGTGTAACTGACATTTGAAGCCTCTGTGGCAAATTCATCCCACATGTTGTGTGTACACAAAGCGCCTGCCTGCACTCACCTTGCCTCGTTCAGCAAGTATTGAGCAAGAGAGGATTATTTTCAGGGGTTCCTGATGTTTGGTGGCCAAAATATTACACACATGCTGTTTTAATAAAATGTAGTTCGACACAAGTAAGTAATCTATTAAAAACTAGAATATAGAGCAGCTCCTGCGATGGCCTGGCGACCCGCCCGGGTTCTACCTTGCCCTTTCCCACAGTAAGCTGGGATTGGCTCCAGCGCCTTGCTGCGCTGCAAAAGGATTAAGTGGTATAGAAGATGAATGTATATTCTGCTCATACACGTTAGATTCACCCAAGCTTATAAGGTCTTTTGGCTCGGAACACTGAGGAGAGATTCTGATGAAAAACCCGCCAGATATCAGCTCTTACCTTTGATTTCCAGGACCAGATCGGAGGTGTGGGTGTAGCGGACGAAGCCCTCGGGGGTGATGCTCCAGCGCTGGGTCTGGTCGGCCGTCTCCGGGCTGAGACCCAGGCGGCTTCCCGCCATCGTGACACTGCCAATCGGACTCAGGCAGCACTCCTCCATCATCTGAAGAACAGAGCGCGAGAGATGGAAAACAAAAAAAAAAAAAACAAAAAAAAAAAAAAACTCAATTTACTTTTTCAATTTCCCTCCAGATGAGGTGGCGATCGGCTCTCGTGCATCAGAGAAAGACACACCGGTTCCAGAAAGGACGCATTCCGAGCCCATTCTCCAGCGTCCTCTCACAATCCGAAGACATCCTTGTTAGATTAATGTGGATGTTATATTTGTAGACGATTGTGTAACTCTGATTAAAACCTAATAAGGACTTGGTGTAACCGGTCTTTTTTTCCAGTACAAGCTTGGATGGGCTTCAGGCCTCATCACTCTAAATTGGATGAAGTGTATTGAAGACGGAGGGCAAAATGGATTTTCCATGTTAAAATCTGTGACCGGATAGATGTTTCACTACTTGAAAACATGTCCTCAATTTACTGCTATGTCAGTGTTAAAAGTTCTAACTTCAGCTTCCGGTCTTAAGACTTAACTCTGATCCACCCTTCCTGATTAGCCTAATTTTAGCTCTAAGGACTGGTTTGCTTGTGTTCGAATTGTGAGAAGAAACAGAAATTCATAAATCCACTGCGAGAACAAGCAAACTCGTCACAAAACATCAGATGACTCAGAATAGAACTGGAGTTTTTCTAACAGTGAGGCTGCAGCGCTGTCCACTACACGTGGCTACATGGACCCTAAGTGATCAAATTAGGTAAAAAAATCAGGTAACCGCGTTGGAACTTTCAGTCAGGTAAAGAGAGAAAGCGCTTTATAGGTATCCCGGCACCTTGCAGTGAAGATGTCCGTTGTGGTAGAACCAGATCTGTTCAAACCCGCCCGTCTCCTCCTCCTCTTGTATCCGCATCAGCTTGACGTCGCCCAGCTCACCGTTCACCGACAGCATCAAGCCCGTCTGCTTGTTTCGCAGGCGGAAGTGAACTTGTTTCTGCGTGGAAAACATATAAAAAAAGGCCACGCTGAAGTTCAAAGCTTAAACGGCAATAGTTTTTCAGTGCAGCACATAAAGGAATATATTCGATGAGTTCTCGTGTTTTTCGCAGCATCGCGTTAGCCTTTACCTGTGTCAGAGGGCGAAGAGATCCAATCTTGTTCCAGCGGCTGAACTCGTGCCAGTTGAGCACCTCACCAGGTTTCAGCAAAATCTGAGCGCCGCGATAGTTGATTCCCTCGTATAAAACCCATCTGAGGCAAAACACACGACGAAAACAGAGTCAGCAACACTTTCTCATCGGATTTAGATAGATACTCTTCCAGACTGTTTCTGTATACATGCATCGTTTCCTGATTTAACAGTCAACAAGTATTAAGTAAGATGTTTGAAACAAAACATCCTTCATTTATAATCTCTCTTTTGTGAGTTTTTCTGTTTCTTTCTCTGAGAGCGGGTCTTTAAAGCAACACCTGGAATCCTCTGAAGCACGCTGAACTTCACCGCCGTCCAATTTAGCTTTTAACTCCGGGCTAAATGCTGCGGCAGGAATGTGTCGCTCCAGAGACAGCTCGAACCCCTCTGCGAGCCTCGTATTTCCTCGGCGTGGAACTCACACCCACAGTCTGAATTTTGCACATCAGCAGCAGATTTCCATCATTCATCCATCTTGTCGGAGCTGCCACGCTGCAGCACCAGATGTGCTGAACCTGCATTCTCTCCCTAAACTTTCAGCAGCGATAAAACATCGTGCCAGAGCTTAGAGGCCCAAAACTGCTTTGCTTAAGGGAACTCCAGGAATCCATCTTTCTGTGTTTAAACAGTTCCGGCAGATCGCTACCGTCAGTTTGGGAAACAAAGACGGCCACTTTCAACCTTGAAGATTTCTTCTACTTCTAATTCAGCAGCCTGTTTTGTCTGCGTGAAATGAAGTGGTAACACTTCGCGGATGAGCAGTCAGAATCGGTGGAAGCTTTACGTCGGCTGAGCGGCGGTTTGTACTCACATGCCGCCCTCCACCAGCACGGACTGAACCCGGGCGCAGCCGCCCGTAAACGGGAGGTTGACTGATCCGTCAGTGAGGACCACCCTCTTCCCCCGCAGGCCGCATCGCTCGAAGAGAGTGATGGACGGCAGCGAGAACTCCTGAGAAGAGAGAGAGAGGATGGATGAGCGCCGACGGGTTGAAGACGGAGGTTATTTTGAAGTTGCCCTGGAAACGGAGCACACTTATACCTTTGTGCTTCCTGCCATTTTGGCATTTGGGTAACTGTCCTAGATGGGTTATTTGTAAAATTGAAACCCATTTCAGGTGACGCGGTGGTAGTTTCTCTGTAAAAACCATGAGAGCCTGCTGATCCTGATACAACGTGAACCCGATCCAGTCATTTTCAGTTCAAATAACGTTAACATACAGTGTCAGTGATATGGAAATAATTGTTTTAGGCTAAATAACAACAATCTTTCACACTAAACTCTTGAAACGCTTATTATTGAGAGAATACTCGAAGCATCAAGCAGAAACCGGATGGGCTGAAAATAGATTATTCTGGCCTGCTGTGTGTGTCATTATAAAAATTAAAAGCATTTAATCACAGAAATGAACATTTTAATTGTGTGGAAATGATTTCTGAGGACTGGGGGAGACATTTGTAATCAGCAGAGACGGTTATGTGCTTCACAGCTGATAGGGAGAATATTTCTAAAGCAACTTCATACAGCTGGCTCATTTCTTGACTTTATTTCCCACTACTCTTCTCCGTTTTTCCTGAACTTTTAGTGTCGCGTGTGTATGAAAGATTAAAAAAAGACTGAAACTGAGGTTGTTAGAATAAATACACTGTTGCATTTCAAAATAACATCCCCACGTTTTTGACAAGCTTGCATTAAATTGCATGCAGATGAGAAACGGAGCACAAAACTCAGCCCACAGGATGTCCTTGCATGGAAAAAAAAGAAAATGAATCCTGGGGGTTTCACTGCTTTAGTCACAGTCAACAAATCACAGCAGTAAAATGCGAAAACCGAACGGTAAACGTCGGGAACGGCCGTATTTATCCAGCGGTGAGAGCTGGGTATCTCCTCACCAGTGAAAATGAATTAGAATGAAAGCCACACTCGGTGGGTGTCGGTGAAAATATACTGAAGGCAGCAGAAATTGAGCATCAAAGGAAGCAACGGGCTGTTTCCCAGGTTTATATTCAGCTTTTTAAACAAAATTAATTCATTTCATTCATTTATGGGTACTTCTATAATTTTGTAATAATTCTCTGGACTGAAACTCACAGAGAAACTACTCAGTTGTCGTTATTTATGGGTTATTGTGGCATTTCTGTGACGCTGAGGCCCTGTGTGGCTGAAACAGGAGCACAGAACGAGTTTGGCACCCCATCTGTTTTCAAAGAACTGAAATGACAATCACCCACCCCCCCTGAAAAAAAAACAACAAGAAAAAACAACAACAGACTTACAAATCCAACAGGCTGCAGCGACAGGATGGAGGCGTTGGCGTTGACGCAGCCCATGGCTCTCAGATCTGGGTAGCTCCCCTCTTCCAACACGTACACTTTACCAGTGAAGTCGCTGCCCTCAAACGCCAGCCAGCTGAAAGACGATCACATTGCATATGAGTAAGGAGGGTAGACAAAACCTGACACATTCTTCTGTGCTGAGAATAATCTGCAATGTGTGCGACATGTGAGATTATTCCTGCATAAAGGGAAGAATTAAACCAATTTGGACGCCGAAGCGATGCACCATCAGCCATATGGAGGCTGGAGCAGCAGCAGACTGAGTCAGAGCCTTGTTTTTTTAAAAAATGAGCAGCAGCAGCCACCTCGGGAAAACTAATCCTGAAGGTTTCTCTGGGAAGGCTGGCACGACGGTGACTCATATGATATCAAACCTTACGAAAACACGCAGTGTGTGTGCCGTATTACTCACCTGCCAGCCAGCACTTTGCAGGAAGCCACGGAGAAACCGTCCTGCGGGGAGGCAATGCTGTCCTCCAGGGTGAGGACGGAGCCTTGAAAGCCTGGATTAGAGAAAAGCTGCACCTGCAGCACACAGCAGGACAATACAGTGAGTCATCCACCGTGAACTTCCCGTGCAGTTTATTAAATAACAAGGACGTCACAGCAGGACCATCACCATTATCGCTTTCGTCCTTTTCAATTCCCTACCTTGAACTTGGCCGTGTTCTCGAAATCATCCTGGAATGAAGCAAACAAATCATTAGTTCATTGATAATTATTATTGATTTATTTATAAATGTACAAATTTGCACATTTTGTCAAATCCCAGTACAAAACATGCTTTTTTTTTTTTTTTCAAATGAATTTGAAAATCTAAGCACAGCAGAAAGAAAATCGCACAAAAACCCAGAAGATGAGACGCGCCGTGTCGTTAGCCTCCTGCTGAGCAAAGCTTTTGTCCGTAAACAAGAAAGGGTATTCTAGTAGGAGTTTGAGGCTTTTCCTTGGGAAATGGAAAACGGGTGGCCAGGTGATTTTAAATATGCTTCAACAGTTCAACACTGTTTCACTTTATCATATTATGACAATTAAATTTACATCACATTCGGTGCAGCTTCTGGTCTATTTTTGATCATTCATAAATTCTCTCACCGCAGTGAGAGAAACAGTCATGTCATTTCTAAATAGTGTTTTACAGTTTAAAACAAACAAGCTGTGTCGTTTGAGCTCAGCTCTTAGAGAGCTGTATTTAAGTTTACATTTGGATTTGCAGCTTTAGTGGGGAAAGCTGGACTCCGACTTCAGAGCCAAGCTGGCGGACTTTCAGTGCAATCCTCAAAAAAGAAACAACTCCGCGATGAGTCACGTTTGTGATTTGAAATGTTTTCCCTCTCAGTCTCATGACAAGCGTTTTCCTCTCCTGACACGGGAAGAGTTTATTCTTGATTTGGCGGCGTCTCACGCTCCCAGAGACAATCTGCTCCCCGCCGCCCCTGAGATTCCTCAGCTCCGTCTTACAGTTAGATTTTGTCACAAGCGTGAGGGGTTGTGACTGGTCACATGAAATGAAATCATTTAAACGGGACTGCCAGAGGAAGCAAAACAGCACACACACACACACACACACGCAAAAAATGACATTAAAATAAATGTGCAGCCCATACAAACACGCCGACTGCTGCAGTGTTTAAATGTCACACAGCATAACCGCACATTTCTTTCCACCCAAACAAAACAGCAAGATTTTTTATGATTTTCTGAGTCGCTGGCTCTTACCAGCAGGACGGGCATCGTGGAGCCCAGTCTGTGCTGCTGCGCCCCCCAGTCCTCCGGGCTTCCATACAGGCCTTTCTCCAGGACGTAAAGCTCGCCGCAGAAGCCCGGCTCTTCAAACACAACCCAGCTGGATGGCGAGCAGGAGCAGAGGAGGAGGACAATCACCATTTCATGTCGCAATTCTCTGTAGTTATTTCATTTTAATTGGTCCGGAAAAAAAGAGTTTCTCATCTCCCAACAAGGAAGCCACAAGAATCTGCTCAAAGAGGCACTGAATTATCACGTTCGTGTGCCCACGAAAAACCAAAGCTCATAATAAGTCTGCATGTGACTGCATCTCAGCACGCTAACAAACATCTCTCGAGTTTTCCAAGTGACAAATAACTGCTAAACTAGAATAAATGATCAATTAATTTTTAGTTTTGTTTGATAAGTTGAAACTGCACTTTCCCCAGTGGAATTTTTTACATGAGTACTTGTACTTCTATTTAAGAAAAGAATGGGGAAATTTTTCACAGTTCTGTTTTTTTTTTCTTTTTCTTTTGACTTTCCCTTGTTGCTAAGAATGTGCCATGACTGTAAAGATACAAACGAACATTTCCCAGCAATGTGAGCATGAAGAAGACTGACAGGGGAAGCAGCGCCACATGGCTGAGCCTCTACTGTCTAATAACAGGCCGGCAGCTCCTCGTTTCAGAGCTGTGTTCCTCAGAGAGAAGAACGAAATGTTCCCCTCGACGCTGTTAACGCTTTATTAGCGTCTCTCTTGGGGGGGGGGGGAGTGATCAGCAATACATGTTCCATCTGTGATTATTCTTATTTGCTTCAGATTTCCTTCTGCGTCCTTTCAGAGAAGCATCAAGAAATTCGAATGTGCGGAGGAAGAACAGCGATCCTCGTTAACAATGTTTGGCATTTGGTCCGCCTCGTTGTGTGAATTTCACTTTCAGGTCAGCGTGCAACGACAGGAAACAACAGACTGAACACGGGAGGGCTGGGCGATCTGTCTTGACTTGTCGATGTGGGTGCAGCAGCCTGAGCACCAAACACCTGCACAGCTAACGACACCGGCAAACCACAGAGGACTTCGCAGAAGCCGGAGCCTCCAAACGATCAGGCCGGAGGCCATAAAGCATCTGAAAGCATGCATGTGGTCGGCGGGGGGCTGGCCAGAGGACGATCAGCTTACTTCACTCAATTTCATTATGTTTATACTAGATTTTACTCAGTTCTGGAGAAAATTAAGTCTTTAGATACTATACACACTGGTTTTCTTTAATTTAGTGCATTTAGTTTTTCAAAATAACAGCTCTTATATATTTTAATATCTATAGGAATATGCAATATGCCTGTCAAAATATTGCTCCAGCAGTTTATATCACTAAGAACTTTACTATTATTGCTATTTATATGTCCTATAATGATGCAAACTTTAAAAAACTGCAACTCGCTGACTGCAATAATCCCCTCCACCAGTGAGAGTGATAAAATTCATGAGCAGTGGCCAGTGTAAGCTTCCCCGCTGTCTTGCAGGCGGTTAGCGACAGGTGTCACTTACACTCCGCTGACGACGTCGATGGACTGTGTCTTCGTGCCGTAGCCCGTGTCGTCCATGTTAATAACAGGCACCGACAGGTCGATGTCCACTCCCAGCTTTCCAAAGTCTCTGTCGCTGAACATCTTCACATGTGGAGTCATAAAATCCTGCAGGAGGAATTAAATCACATTAGGACGATTGCATAAATATTCAAATCTTGTCATTCGAGTATTATGAATTAGTAATACAAATGTAAATCTTTTCACATTCACGGTTGCTGAGGTTGTAAATCAGAGGTGATCTAATCCGTGCTGCTTTTGAAGATGTGAGCTGTGTTTGAGCGGAGTTCGATACTCACAGACAGAATTGGACGCAGCGACAGCAGCTCTGAGCCTCCCCAGTCATTACAGTCCAGATATTCCCCTTCTTCCAGGATGAACTGCTGGCCCTCAAACCCAGGCTGGCTGTAGCCTACCCAGCTAGAGAGTAAAAAACAAAACAAAACTTTTGTTAGTTAAAGTTGTATTTGTAGATTTTTGAAGAGATCGAATAACTTTAAAGTTCTGTTAACTGTGGCAGGACTGTGACCGAACTCGACCCTATGCAAGGTGAAGCAAACAAAAAGGAGGCTCACAATCCTCCGATGATCTTCAGAGATCCCACAGACTTCGGCTTGTTTGTGACAGAGTTAGCTGCGTCTGTGGCCGTGTCTCCTTCGCCCTCGCAGAAACTGAAAACGTCGCTGTCGATTTCCGAGGAGCAGCCTTCAAAGCCTGGCTTCTCATACGCCACAGCCTGGAAACAGAGAGAAAAGAAGGCTTGCATTAATCTGAAAGCATGATTGACTCTGTGTGAGAAACGCTGAAATCCGCTACACCTTCTTCTCTTGAGGTCTTTAATCTTCCCTAGCGATCACTCATCAAAGCCTTTTCACGTATATAAACATGAAGAAGTGAAATTGTGAACAGAGGAAATATGAAGAAATATGAGCACTTCAGTGAGTCTCATCCTGAATGACCAATCTAAAGACTGAAAAAAGCTTTTATTTTTAACTTTGAAAAGGACAGCTCCCAAAGCGAGCCGCTGTCAGACTGGTATTTCCTTGACATCACATCTAATTCTGGCCGAAAACAGAATAAACACACAGCTGACGAAAATAAGTGGGTCATTGAAGGCAACGCACAGCTCTGACAGGCCGGCCGTCACACAGTTCTGCTGATAAACAAAGCTTGGTGGTCACAGTTTATCATTCGGTTACTTATAAACTGACAGACGTGACGTTTTATTGCCTGCGAAAGGTGAACTCAGAATAAAGGAGGCTGTATATACCTTGACTTCGTCGGGATTCTCCACTTTCAAACCACCCTGGAACAGAGAGATTGCCGTCATTAGCAACGTTTTTCTTGTCCACTTACATGCAAAAGGCAAGACTTCCAGTTCTCAGGAGTAAATGAGGAAATTAAAGGTACAGCAATCAGTCTTCCAGACCCAATGATTTTGATTTTGGACCGAAGTGAGGAATCAACTGACTGGCAGCCTGAGAGCGTTGCTCAGAATACTGTAGCAAACAAACTCCTTGTCTGAAGCTGTGGGCATCTGATGCACAGATTTACCATTTTCAGCGGTCTGAGAGATCCCACGAATGGCGACGGAAAGCCCCAGGACTCAGGGACAGGGTACACTCCTCTTTCCAGCACCGCCACCATGCCCTGAAAGCCCGGGTCGCTGCACACAAGCCACCTGCAGGAAGACAGAACGCCCAAAAAGCGCATTAATTACTGCGGCAAACAGTCTTTTCACATTATGCAAACCCCTATAAGTGCTTTTAAAATTGCTATGTGTCAAGACCTTCAAATGCGGTGAAGCGTCAGCGACAAATAAAAAAGAGAATAAACTCACTTTAGGCTTGTTTTCAGCAAATAGAAATCAACAGCAACTGTTTTTTTTTTCACTGAGCAGACAGCGATGATTAATAACGTTCGCTCTATGCATTCAATATTAGGTCAAGACAGCCTTTTATTTGACTTTAATGATATAAGTCTGCCTCAAGCACAAGTCATGCAGCGAGAGCCGAGGACAAAAAACATATTT
Source organism: Salarias fasciatus (assembly GCF_902148845.1). Lineage (NCBI taxonomy): Eukaryota > Metazoa > Chordata > Actinopteri > Blenniiformes > Blenniidae > Salarias > Salarias fasciatus. Next base: position 15,718,719 of record NC_043759.1, read on the forward strand.
GTTTTAGCATGAAATATCTTGGGAATGCAACGCTTCGCTTCAAAGCATTTTTCAGCACAGTTCAAACGTGGCGTGGGCAGCCTTTGTTGGAGCGATGCCCCCAGCTCTGGCATTCTGAGCCATTGTGAAGCAGCAACACAATGCCTTTTGCTAATTATTACATTTGAGCCCCTGGCAGGAAAAATAAACCCAGCGTGTCTGAGGAGGTCCTGAAAAGGTAAACGCCATCCTCATCATGTTAAAAGTCAAAGACTCCAAACCACATCTGATCACAGCCGCTTTGGAGGAGCTGCTGCAGCAAAATTCATTCTAATTTTCTGTTCAGCAAAGACGAGCTGGCACCTGAGAGACACCGCTTTTCTTGAAATGCTCCTACAGTACTGACTATGGGAAACGAGAAAAGTTGAACGTCACTCGTTCCGTTAAGGGGCAGGGCACAAAATGTCCTGAATGCCTGCAGCTCTGTGTCACCAGGGGAAACATTCTCCTGTAAGCCAGATTCCCTCCACACCTTTGTCTGTTTCTGAGTCTCCACCTCTCGACACCGCTCACCATTTGCCCCCACACCCTGTCTCTCTCCCTCTCTCTCTACCTCTCTCTCTCTCTCGTCTAACATGCAACAGCAGGACCGACATTCCTGAGCAGGCAGACGAGTGAGACACAAACCGACGACAAAGATAAACACAGAAGAGCCCAGTAATGATTATTATCTCTCAGCTATTTGTCAAAGCCAAACACCGGAGAATGTCCGATTTAAAAAAGAAAAAAAAATCTCGCTCTGCATGGAGCCCGGTGGGTTTCAGCTCGTTTCAGTTCTTCACTTCACCCGTGACTCCTCGTGATGAAACCTTCTCCAGACGCGAGCGTACTTACACCCCAGAGTGCACTTGGATGGAGGCGGTGTTCAACGGGATGCCGAAGGAGCCCGTCTCTATCGTATCATCGTGGTACGGCGTCACTCTGCCGCGGCCCTCCGGCTCGGTAAACAGATCAATATGAGGGATGCTGTAATCCTACAGAGAGGGTGAAACAAACACGGCAATTAGCGGAGATTCACAACAGTCTTTCGGTAATTCCCTCCAGTGAAAACAAGTGAGAGCTTCCTTTCCTGAGACTCATTGTTTTCTAAGGCATGGACTGAATATCAACAAGTGAAGGTGATTTAAACTCCAAAACAAAGGGGAGTAATGAGTGCACTCACCCTGACAGCAAGTCGAATCGAGCCAATCAGCATTGGCGGGCTGCTCGCTGGATCCTTCTCCGGTCCAGGCTCTTCCCACATATTCGCCAGCTCGATGCCCCCCTCCTCCAGCGCGACGGTGCGCCCCTGGAAGCCCGGCTTCTCATAAAGCAGCCAACTGTGGGGCAAACAAGGCTGGGTATAATCAGACTGCAGAAGCAGCAGACGAAACGGTCGGAAGTAACTAATGAGAAGTATTCATGAAATTTGTGGTTTTCTATACATTTTGAGACATGAGTTTTGCGCATTAATATTTCGCACAGGTAAATTGACTCAAATGTCTATAAACGTTCATTAGAGAAAGCAATCAGCCAGACTCATAGATAAGCAGGAGGCTTTTTTTCTTCAATTTAGATTCAAAGGTGATTGAAGTTGGAGGCACCTTTAAGATAAGATAAGTCCTGACTGTGTGGCAATAGCAGCTTAATTTAACGGAGCCTCGCCAGACTCATGCAGACTGGCTTCAGGTAGTCTTAGTTAATTACTTATATTCAGATTTAAGATGCCCACAGTCTTCAAAAGGACCCTGAATTTACTTTCTGCCAAGATAATTAAGTGATTTCTGGTCCCACCTGCTTGGATTTAAAAGTTAATATTTCGGTAAGGAGAGGCTGGAGTGGAGTTTAGAAGTAAGATTTTAATGTCTGTTGTATGAATGAGAAAACAAGATCGAGCCGTGTATTATATTTCGATTTCTTAGATGGCAAAAGTGGAAAACAGACTGTTATAATAGTCCAACCTGCTAGAATTGAGAGTGTGAATGAGCTCCTGTTGGTCATAATTGGACATGAGACCTTTAGCTTTTAGAGTATTTGTTCCAGATAATGAAACGCTGGTTTAATGTGACTGCTGAAGGTCAGATCGGAATAAATTAAGACGCCAACATTTCTTTACAGCTCTGCAATCGAGTGGAGAAATACCACTGACTTATTTTCTTCTTGTTAGTAAGCGTACTGATTTCTGTCTTTTTCAAGACAAATTAATTTACGAAACTCTCCAAGTTTCCTTTTATCAATGAATCATTTACACTAATTCAGCTTGAATGTGATTTTTTTTTTTTTTTTTTTTGAGGGACTGTGGGTGGTAATTTTCTAAGAATTGGAGCACCGGTTTACTTTGTGCTTGTGCACAAGAAGGAAGAAAAACAAACCCGGTCATAAACACACAGGCGGCATGAAGCACACCGGTGCCAGTTTCACACTATTCTCATGATTCGCAGGTGACGGTGCCATGACAAGTCAGACTAGAGGCGAGGAAAGGTGTAGTAGTTCTGGATGAGGACTGCATATCAACAATAGCAGATTTCTACAGAGATGAGGTTTGTTTTTATGCACGCAGATACAATCTTTCTTTCTCATAAATGCAAATTGCTATGTGCATTCATAACGTATGAGCCTCTCGGCTCTGACTTTATTTAATTAAAGCTCCGAAGAGCCTTAAACGGCAACACGGGCATCCTAAAACCACTTGGCACTAATTAGAACAACACTCCGCTTCGCAATTTTCTTCCCGCCGTCTGAAAGTTGAACGCAGATGCTTACCACCCTCGAACAACCTTCACGGATATGAGAGGTGAGAGCTGCAGAGACGTAGCATCTGCCAGATCCCCGTGAATCTCGTACGCCTGGCCGCCGAACTGAGCTTTCTCGAACACCACCATCTGCGTGGAGACAAGAGGGGCAGGGTCACGAAAATCAAGCCATTAGCTGTGAAGCGGCAAAATGGCAGAACGCATCACTCATTAAGCCTGTTACATTAAACCAGGACACGCCGCGAGCCGAGAGCAGCCTAATAGCACGACACTTCTCTCTGCCTCCCTTTCATGCTACAGTAAAAGCACACCGGTGTTTATTTCCACCTGTGACTCAATATCTTGAACTTCTTGCGTGTACACTTAATATACTGCGCCACTTAATAACAAAACTTACATCTCCAGCTTTCAGTGCAACAGGAAATTGAAATGTGAGTCACAAAGTAACGAAGAATTAATAATCTACCTTTAACTTTGTGCTAAAACCTTTGCACAAACACTTTAAAAAGGTGCTCAAATGCTCAAATCTTTTCATGCTGTTCATTCGTTTTTGTTTTATTTATGCCAGTCGTGACAGCACTGCGAAAGCAGGAGGCAGACCCACTTCATAAAAACCGATGTGTGGGCAAGAGACTGAAAACAATGAGCACCAGGGGGAATTTCTGGCTTTCTTACAACAACTAATAATGAAGTTTTACAATAATGAGGAACCACAAATTTCGCTCTGTGTTGGCAGCGCTGAATTGCGTGATTGTAATAGCACCCAGCTGAAGATTTGCATGAGACTGCTTCTTTTCACTACTTTGTTTACCCCCAAGAAGACCATATGAAAAGCAGATGTTTCCAGAGAACAGAGAGCTGTCTGTCCACATTCCCTCACTCCATCTTGTTTCTATTCTGTGTGGGCAAAGAGACTGTGTCTACTGTACCTTTCCAGGACGCTTGTGACATCCTCGTTTGACTGCTGGTGCCTGGAATGCACAAAGACCCGATTAAGATTGAGAGAAAAAAAACAGAAGAACATCTGAAAAATGCCGAACAACCTGAGCTGCGTTCATGCCACAAATATCTGATGAATATCCCGTTTCATATTTCCTACCTGCTCCCACACAGAGAGGTCAATGCTCTGATTTCAAATCAAACACAACTCTGAATGTCAGCATTGTTAAAAGTACGATATGCATATTTTGGAAGCTTTGAATCGAAGTAAATAAAAACCTGTGAATAACAGACATCAAGTCAAAATTGATAAGTCAGTTAAGTTCATTCAAGCGAGAAAGCTGAAACTCTGGAATCACTAATGTTCTTTATTCTTAGTTTTCTATGATGCAAACAGAAACACTTCAGTATTTGAGCTGGAATCAGCCAGTAAAACGTCCCTGAACCTGATCCTTTGGCGAGCGGGCTGTTCCTGGTTAACTATTTTCCAAAATGATCATGTGCACAAGCTGAATGTACATTAAAAATGCTGCGTTATGCAACAGAGAATTCAGCAATCTGCACAAACAATTATACTTCTGTGGTTTTCACCGCTCAAAAAAACATTATATAAGCTCCAGTGGTGCTATTGATTCAAGGAAATTCACTCCAGCTAAATTATAAAGTTACTTTTCAGAAGATGTCCTCATGAATAAACTGAGAATTACTAAAAGACTGCATACATGTAACATGAGACATTAACATAACATAGCAAAGAGTATTAAGTTGCAGCTGGGTCAAAAATATAGTTTCTGAGACATTTCTATACCAGGAGGAGGGAAGTAAATCGTACTTTCCATAAAAAACCATATGTGGTGGAGCTCTTAGGGAAAATAAGGACAAAAATAGCCTTGGCTTGATTTGCCAGAGCACAGGCAGGCAGGCGTGGCTTTCCAGAAAGAGTAAGCTCAACTCAAGTGCTTTTAAGCAGCACACAGCCGATGTGATGCAAAACTTCAATATATCTTTTCATAATATTGTTATACTTTATGTGGCAAACTCACATTATTCCTATGTTTCCTTGTTGGCTGAGCCGGAGGCTGCTGGAGCTCAGGGACTGCAGAGGGCTTGGTTGGAGGAATCCCAGGGAAACGTGGAGCTACTTTGTCAGGAAGTGCAGGACCTGGTTTCACAGCCACGTCTGCTCCAGCTCCAGACGCTGGAGTTGTCATTTTTCCAGTCGGCTGGTAAAAAAAAAAAAACAGAAACGAATAAAGCCAGCATTAAAACAGCTTCTCCATGGAGCTACACTGGTGAATGTGACTCAGTAAAAATACAGTAAATAAAGCTGATTTTCTCCTGTTGAAACAGTTTAGAATTTTCCTGCACTGTTTTCCAACTTTGCTTTGCATTAGCTTCATTGTGGTTGCAAGATGTAGTATACTGGTTACTGAGTTGCTCCATTATGACAAAAAAACCACGACATTCACATCATTTTTTATGTGACGATATCAAAACTAACCTCCGGTTTGACTTGATCCTGTCCTCGTGCGCTCTGCACTGGTTTCGCTGGATCTTGTGGGAGGTACTTCTGTAAATAGTCAGGCAGCTTCAAATCGTTAAAGGAAGGAAGTGGAGGGCCTGAGTCAGTGACCACAACCTCTGCAGACTGGGCTTCCTCTCCACTCTGTTTGGCCGGCATGGGTTTGAATGGAGCTGTGCTGGTCGGGCTGGAGGGGGGCGCTTTTGAGAAGGGTGGGGGGCTGACCTGAGGGGATTCACTGGGAGACGCGTTCCCGGAGCCGATGCCCTCTGACAGTGCTTGAACACCATTCCTCTTCCCTCTGAAGCTGGAGGAGGTGAGACTGCTGAGGACACAGCTTCCCTCCAGGCGAGACTTCACTTTGATTTGATCATCTGCCTCGTCCTTGAAAACCTCTTCACCGCTGGCGGTTGTCTTATCCCTGAGACGAGACTGAGTGTCCATACTGCCGAGCAGCAAGCACCGGTCTGCTATACTGGCCCTTGCAGGCTTAATGGAGGATTTTGTCTCCGTGGTTTGGAGCTTAGATAGAAGAGTCTGGCTCGTGTCTATGCCGAACTGAGCCTTCTTCCTTAAGCCGATTGTAAACTCCTCGGGATCAAACAGCTTCTCGAAACGGTCCTCTCTGATGGCCGGCATCGCAAATGGGGGCTGAGCCGGTCCGAGGGGGTTGTGTTTGCGCGGCGGAAGGGAAAACGGGGCACAGAGATTCTTGATTCGCGCAATGAAATCGTCATCGTCCAGATCGGGGGTGTCCAAAAGATTGCTCTCGCTTCCTGAAGAGGTTAGTTTTTGCTCTTGGACTTTAAGTTTCTGTTTGGGGAAGTCGACGTCCAGCCAGCTCGAGGGGGCGTCTTGCCATTTTGAAGAATCGTCCATGGCCAGTCCCCGTGGCAGATGGAGTTTCTTCATGGATGAACGCTGGGTGGAGTCTGGGCTCGGCTTCTTATCCTCCGGGGATGTGGGAGCTTTTGGAGTCTGACTCGGCTTGTTAATGATTGGTTCCTCTTTGACCGTCCAGACTTGTGAATTTGTAGAAACAGCCCCATTAGCAATAGGTGTAAGTTTATTTCCTGTGTCCTCAGCTGACTTGTTTCCCTCCTGTAACGTGGGGCTGGAAGCCGGGGCATCAGGTGGCTTTCGTGTGTCTTTGACTGTAGAGGCACTACTTAAACTCTCTTTATTTTTTGATTCCCCAGGCTGTGGCTGGATAGGAGTTAGTTTTGCTACATCTCCAGGGACTTTGACTCCTGAGGGCGTTGACTTTACGGCTGCACTTTTCCCGTCATCGTTTCCTCTTCCCTCTGTGCTTACAGATTCAGAGACAGAAAGGGGAGAACCTTCCTTGACAGAATATTCAGATTTTTCCTTATTAGACGCATTACTCTGTCCAGGTTTTAGTTCCGGAGTGCTATTCCCGACTTTTACAGTCACTTTCTCAACTGCTGTAGCTGCTTTGGTAATGGGCTTCATGCTGGAGAACTCAGCGTCATTAGATCCATGTGCACATGAGTCATCAAGTGAATTCTGTGTTTTTTCCACAGATACAGATTCCGGCTGTGGTTTTGGTCCAATCACTGGCCGCTCTGTTTGTGTTCCAGGCCCCTCTGCAGACTGTTTCTTCAGCTCGGGGGGCACATTTGTAGTTGTTTTTATCTTCCAAGGCTCTTTATCATTCTTGCTGCCACTCATGGCCTCGTTACTCTTCACGACACCAGAGACCGAAGCTTTCTCTGTGTGTGTATTGAACACGCCATCCATGTGTTGTGTTTTAACAAGCGGCTTTGATGATTCCTGAGGCTTTTCGGATGTGCGAGAGGCCAGCTCTGGTTGGTTGGCCTCAGGTTTTGTTATGTCTTCACCTGGCTGCATTTCCTTGTTTTTTTCAGCGTTTCTCCTTTCATCATCCCTCACAAAGCTCCCCACTTTCCCTGAGATACCAAGTCCACTCTCCAAAACCTTGCCTTTCCAGGTATTTTCAGCTGACGGCAGGAACTTGTGTGTTATTTCTTTGTCTGTGCCGGCGGTCTGATTTGTTTTTACACTTCCCAACTTCTCTGATTCCTCCACACGTTCAGCCTCGGCCTGAATTTCTGTGCCTTTGTTTTGAGGCTGCTGTGCTTGCTGGGTTTCTTTTTTACCTGGCTTCCTTCCTTTTCCTTCGCTATTTGATTCCAGTTGCATTGACAATTCTTTATCCAATTTGGGACTTTCGATGCGAGAGTCCTGCTTCACTGCAGGGGACTTGTCAATAGCCGGTACGGCGGGCGGGGAGGAGGCTGAAGTTTCTCTGTTATTCTCACCGCCGTTTTTTTCCTCCTGTGTGAATGCAAGGCTGTGTCTCCCTGCTTTTTCCTCCTTTTGGGGTAAAATAACGGTACCCTCGTCAATAGGCTTCTTTGTCTCGCTGCTACAAGCAGCAGTATCGGGTTCGTCTCTATTGACAGACAGTTCAGGTAATCCCTCCTGTCTGTCTGCCGGCTTGTCAATATTCTTCTGTTCGAATGAAGCATCCGCATTTTTCTTCTGTTTGTCTGGCACCTCAGATTCCTTGTTAAATGTTTTCTGTTTAGTATCGCTCGGTGGCTGTTTGCTCGATGCATTTTCCTGGGCTTCTTGAGATGGTAATAAGTCTGTCTCTGTGGGATGTTTGGAGGCAGAGACAGCCTCCTCTGTGATATCCACCTGTTCCTGTTTCGCGGCCGTGACCTCCGGCTTATTTGTCAAGAACTCTGGTTTGTTTTGATTAGTCGGGCTGATAGGACTGGTTGGTTCTTTGCTTTTCCTTCTTTTAGAGCGGGAGCCTGTTCTGCTGGGACCTTTAAGGTGTGGGCTAAGCTGTGCTGAATCACTCTGCTCCTCAGCTGCAGCATTTGTTTTATCACTTTCTGATGCCATTGTTTCCTTTCCTTTGAATTCTGTCACTTGGGCCTTAGAAGTGCAAACATCTACCCCTCCAGTGGTGCCATCTTGTCCCGCTTTTAAATTTGTCTCTGAGACTTCTTTTGTCTGTGCCTGCTGGTTAGTATCCAGTTCACCCTGAATGTCCAGTTTTTTTGTCGTCGACGTAGCATCTTTCACAGATGGAGTGGGTTGCTGAGAGATTCCTGTCAGGCCTGGAACCTGAGGCAGCGTTACTTTGGCCCCTGACACAGATTGCTCACCAAATTTCTTTGCTCGCTCCTTGATTGTCAATGGTTTCTCCCTTGCAGGCGATGCAGAACCGGATCTGGCCATGCCGTAACGTTCGGCCGAGCTTGACCTCTGATCTGACGCGGCAAATTCTGCTTTCAGCCTTTCAGTTGCTGTTGGGTTTGGAGAGACATCGGCGCTCCTCAGGGCTCGGAAGGTCGGCCTCTGGTCGCCCGCCAGTCGATGCTGCTCAAAGACGTTGATTCTATCTGCAAGCCGCCCAACAACAGGCTTTGGATCATCAGCGGCTTTCTTTGGGGCCTGTACACTGTGCACAACAAAAGGTAAACATTTGAAATTCATTGTGATGCAGTTGTGTGAAGCAATACAGCCTGAAAAACGACATTATCACTCATTCATTTGACATGTACGCTAATCAGTAACAACACTCCTCTCCTCTTCACTGGGATTGAAACTGAAAGACAATTTCTGAAGCAGAGCAGTGAACTTTGTGTTGTGACTCAACACCATTGTTAAATGGTGGTTACACCTGTTTTTTCCACCCAGTTGCGGTCAACATATGTTCTGCTTTGACAACAATGTCACCCTAAACAAAAGCAACAGGTTGGGGGGTAAAATTAGACACATTCATTTAATTGAACATTCAACACTAATCCTTGTACAAATATTAGTTAGGGAGCTAATTCTGCCTGTCACCCTGCACTTGAGCTGAATGTCGTGTGAAATGTGAATCATTGTTTAAGCAAACATTTCAAAGTTAACTTACCTTCCATCAGCCTCTGCTTTGCCTGTATCCTGGAGGTTCCCACCGGAAGCTGGTTTTGGCTTGAAAGGTACATGTTTTGGGAAAATCTTCACTTCACTCCGAGAAACTTTCATACTCCTGCGTTTGGACTCCGGCGTCTCGGTCTTCCTCTCCACTTTGTAAAAACTGTCCTCGTCCATTTCTGCCAAACTGTCCACCGCACATGCCTGAGAGGCAGCAGGTTCTGAGTTTGATTCCTGGAAGTTGTCCAACTCTTTGACCGCGTCGGGGCAGGAAGTCTGACTTTTCCCTCCCCCAGGTGAGGCCTGAGAGGTGGAGCTGAGCTTGGGGGAGGAGTCTGCCGACTCCACGCACACGTGAGCATCTGAACCTTTGCCCTCGGACCCGGTCAGTGGAGTGGTGCTCTCTGCTGCCGGTTGAGTACTTGGAAGTGATTTCTCCTGGGGGCCGTTTCCTCCATCCCCCTGAGAGTTCTTCCTGGCTCTCCTTCTGCTTGCATTTTTACGTCCCATGCTGGTGGTGTCTGTTTGATCTTTGTCAGAGCCGCTCTCTGACTGCGAGTCTTTGTTTGCCTTCAGTGACGCCCCCTCCGGAGCACTGTGATGACACTGTGGCTCAACGGCAGGCCTCACATTTGTCCTTGCCTCCTCTGAATCAACACCTGATGATGATTTTAACTTGGGGAGGACGTGTAGGCTTTTAGTGAATGTGGTGCGGAAAACTTCCTGCTCGGCGTTCTGGTCTTGCCCACAGTGAATCACGCTGGTCTCCTCCAGGTACACATGGAGCCTCTTTCCTGTCTGGGCCTGCGCTCGTCTCCGGGCCTGAGACTGGGTGCGGGCCTGGTCAAAGTTCCGTACCACTCCCTGTTTGCCAGGCGCAGAGAGATGTGTCAGATGAGTGGCATTCTCCTCAGGAATCCCGGTCGTTGAAGCACCGCTCCGTTTCTCCTCCCTCCTCTCGCCCTGCCCTTTTCTCTGCTCCCTGCAAACCGCAAGCTCCTCCTTTTCTGGACCTCCTGGCTCTGTCTCAGCGCTGCTCACAACAGAGCCGTCTCTGTGGGCAGACTGCGTGGCGTCCTCCTCTTCGCGGGGGAAAATGTCCCTGAAGAGAGGCTTTGGTCTGGGATTCTCGTCCTCCCACTGTTGTTCTCCTGTCTGGGCGTTCACATACTCCTCGCCGTCCTCTTCCCCCTCTGACTCAGAAGTTGAGAAAGCATTTTCAGAAGAGGTCTTTGGGCCCGTTCCCCTCCATGGGGAGAACCAACTGCCAATTCGACCCAAGACTCCGGTGCTTGGCTGTTCTTTCGGGCTCTCAGACTAGATCGGAGCAGAGAAAAAAAACATTTAAAAAATCAGTTTCCACATGTGTTAAAAAGCATGCATGTTTTGTGAAAATGCACAAAATTTACATAAATTCACAATGTCGCACTTAGTAATGCCAATATAACAGTCTATGAACAAAGGGAGGGAGTGCAGGCTTGGCATCCAGTATAAGTAAGGATGATTTGTTCATAGACTTTTTTTCCTGTTTTTTTTAGTAAGGCCATGCATCTCTCAGCATAGCAAGCACATGCAGAGGTGCTTATAACCTGTAAGCTTACCGTGGAAAATACCATATCATTCAGACTCTTTATGTAGGAGGTGAACATGATTTTGGTTTAGAGCAAAAACTCCTACAGAGCATAAAACAAACACAAAATCATTCCACCAGGGACACAATATAAGCAAAGGGCAGAAAATTGTCTTAATTATGAGAAAGATCCACATATAACTCTAACTTACTGCAGCGGCTGGAATAAGATCCACTCACCCTTAAATTCACCCAGAAGACAACTTTTCTTCCCTCTTCACATGTAAACAGTCCTTAATTTGTGCAGTTAGAAATCCTCCTCTAAGATAAAGTTTTAAGTGATGAGCATGCTGAGTTGAGTTCTCCTCGCCTCCAGTAAAGCATCCACCACTGTGTGAGCGCGTCAGTCGATTTGAGACAGGAGTTTTTTGAGAAGTTCAGCCCCTGCAGCGGAGCGCGCAAAACCGGAGCTGGAATGATGCCTTCAAGGACCGCTCGTAAACTCCCCACCTTTAAATCACCACGAGGCTGCTGCTCGCTTTGCCAAACTTAGAAGCGTTTTTTGTGGTCGATAACCAACTTTTCATTTCAGATTTTGTTATCATTGTATCAGAAGTTTAACATTTAACATCAAAACCTGGAAATCAATTAATGCTTTGTTATAGTAGAATAAACTATAATACAAAAGATGACATATTATTGTTAGTTTTTTTCACATGTTTGTTTTAAAATGAGTGTGTTTCTTCTTTAAATCTGACAGCTGAAAATGTACAATAAAGTTACAATATGTTCCCGTTTAATAACTTGATTAAATTCAGTATTTGAAGTTGATCTTACTCATTAAGCCGCAGGGAGGATAGCTTCTTTTGTTCAGCTGGGATTACGCTGTTTTCTTTTGACTGTTCATACTCAGATGGAGAAAGGCGGTTTTTCTTTTCTTTTTCTTTTGGAACAAGTTGTAACTTGCATTATTCATTTGCAAAGTATGACTGACACTGTCCAAAAGAACATACTGTTGTACAATGAATTTGTCACACATCACAACGTTTTTTTTTCTTTTCTTTTAATCCAAAAAGGTCTGGTAAATCACTGGATTAGTTACAGTTGATTTGAGTTAAAGTCAAATAGGCTAAGTGGTACGTGTGAATTTCTCCAGACCACAATGAAGTAAAAGCTACACTTTAATTTCTTCTTCACACTCTGCTCTTCGGGTGTGTTTTTTAATATTATGAGGTGCTGTGAGTCACATTTAAAACTGTTTTAGCACTTCAGAGCTGCTATTATGTAACAATAAACTGAATGTGGCAACAGAAAAAAAAAAACAACCCAAATACTGATGGCCTCTCTTTTATTGGCTGATGTTTTTACTTGCCTAAGACTGAAGTTAATACTGAAGGCCAGCATCCAGAACATTGCTGCACTGACCACAGAGAAGAAGATGTGCATACACTGTTAAAGTTAAGAAGAAAAAAACCCCACTTCCTTGCAATTACTTTCCTTTGTGAGTCATGTTAGTTTTACCCTATGATGTGTTGTTGCAACAAAAACCTACAAACAACACAGAAATAATATGCAAACAGCTCAGAACATTAGCTGAGATTAAAAATGCCTTCGGCAAATGTTGACACAGAACAATGATGAACAAAGTGCAACCCAACTGTGAAAATATGTAAATGTGGGGAGAGGTTTGAGCAGATTTTCAATGTCACCTGTTTCATAACAGGTGAAAGATCTGAAAGTGCTACTTAAATTGAGAAAAGGTGCTCAGAGAGGCAGATAATCCAGCTCAGCATTTCACCCAAACACTTTCAATTAGCCCAGTTACTGTTGCTTCTCTTTGTGCAAAGTCATACCCTGACGCGAGGAACAGCTCGAAGGGGAAAGTTCCCACTTTTTTATGCAGCATGTGAAGGCAGCAGGGGGCAGTGCCCAAACTAAGTTTTCCAGGGGAAATGACGCACCGGCTCTCTCACGCTTCAATTCAGTTTTTGCTCTAAATCTGCTCCTCTTGTGTCATGTAGCTGTTCCACTCAGTTTTTCCATGTTGTGTAGAAAGACAATTTAACCCTCGAACTGCAATGAAAATGCCATAACTGGACTAAAACAAACCAAACAGCTGCAGCGTGTCGCACCGCGTTTTCCAATGAAGACGCACGTTTGTCACCGAGCAATTACCTGAACTACCCACCCTGCCTGCGGGCCATGGGAGTGGTAATCACGGTTTAACTCAATAATGCGCAGCAAGTTTGCTTTGAGGAGCTTTAATGCTCTATTTAGGCTTTTTTTTTCTTCCCATAATGATATGCGCCATGCTGTCACTGAACCCCAGCCATCATGTCAAAGGTGAAGCGACGCACCATGTCTGGTATTTGTGTCAATGACTCTCTGACTGTAGCTTTTTGTTTTTGTTTTGTTTTTTGATAAAAACAATCTATACCTGAAAAAACAAATCAACAGACCCTATTTAATTTCTTCACAAACGCCTCAACATGTATAAAGAGCGACATCTTACCATGATTACAGTGTTTGTCTTTCTTGTTTTATAGTGCAGCGGTCAAAATGCAGAATACCATGAAGAGAGGACAGTCCGCGCGCGCAAAAAAAAAAAAGAAGAAGAAAAAAAAAAGATATTCACTGCTGTCGAAAATCAGAAGAATATCAAAGCTCCAGACTTGCGTTGCTCCATTTAGATGTCATTGTGAACCTTTGAAGTGGAGGTGCTATTTCTTTTTTTTTTTCTTCTCAGAGCCAGGAGGGAAGAGACAGGCTGCAGGTGGAATCTGCCCCGGCCAGGTGTGACACCCTGAGGCTCCCAGCTCCCTCTCATGGCTGTCAGCTCTGACTCCAATGCTCAGCAGCAAGGGCACTGCAGACTGTACTTTTATCTAGAAAACTCATGCACTGCCAACCACAGGTCATTTGCATAGAGAATTGTGTTTTTATTTGGGTGGAATCCATTGAAGTAATTAGAGGCGAACCCTCAAGTTTTTATGAAATAAATGAAAACACCATGGTAGCTTCATGGCAATCCTGCAGACCATCTTTTTTTATTTTATTTTAAATGCTTACAGGTTACACTTCAAGCGCTTTACAGTAAGAACACTGTGTGCTCAATGTACCTTATTCTCGATATCAGCGAACACATTCCTCCTTGGTGTTTGTCCCTTTCACATGATTTAATAATGAGGTACAGAAGCCGAAACCGCTCTCATTGTCTATCCTATCAAACATTTACACCTTTCCTTTGACAATTTCTTCTTTTACTACAGGTATAACACATACAGCACATCAGCATCTCTTCTCATGTATAGACTTCACTTTAAAATTGGGATATCATGCATATAATAATAAAAACAATAATAATAATATTAATAATAATAATAATAATAATAATGATGATGATGATGATGAAGCAAGAAGTTGAGCTATAACTGTGGCAATGTGTGTTTGGAAGCACTTAGAAAAGGGTGTGCTCTAGAGTGAAAACCAAAGGGAGTGGAGGGCGAGTTTTACTGGTTTGGTGCTGATTGAATAAATAGCAAATAAAAAAAAAATTACAAGCATTTCAGTTGCTCTGGGAAAAAAACAAGTACAATTCAAGGACTCCTCTTTTTCTGTGGGTTTGATGAAACTGACATGGATTCCACAGCTTAGCTCGGGAGCTTTTAATTATCAACGTAAAGGCACAAAAAAGGCCTGCCATGGCGTGCAGCTCCATGAGTAAACAGGTGCTTTGTTGCCCGTGAGTGGGATGGGAGAAAGAAACGCTCGCTCCCTCAGTGCATCCATCCAGACTGGCCTTGTCTGAAGAGAGAGGATTCGTCAGACCGCTGGGCCCACTTTGAACATTACAATCAGAATACAGAGAAGGAGAAGGCTATTGAGTCCATCTCTGAGCGGTTATTATTAGTCTCAGGAACATGTTTCTTCTTTCAAGCCTCATGATCCCTCCGTCCGTGGATTTTCTATTTGAGTTCATAAATGTCATGATTGAGGATGAGAAATCCAAGTCTGTTGGTCAGAGGCATCTCCAGTCTGGAAGGTGAGAGCTTTCAGCTTGTAAATACATTATGTCTCTTTAACGTCCACCAAGACCCAAAACCTTGTAAGTGTCAGTGTTGCTGCAGCTCCTCTTCCTCCTGCCCTCCCCTTCCAGTCATTCCTCCAACTGTGGCTCTTTAGTTCAACAGTCATGGCAACCCAACAAATGGCAACAGCAGCACCAAGGGAGACTGAAAAAAAATACAGCTTTGCATAATTGAGATGACTCTGTTGCCCCCTCCTCTGGCTGTGGAGGCTCAATGCACCTCTGGACGTCAAGTTCTGTTCAGGCGAAGATCTAACACGTTTAGACAGGGGCCACAAATTGCTGTGGAATCTAATCCTACTATTTTGAAGAACTTTAGCAGAGATATTTCGCATCCATTTGAGTAAAGTGGCAATAGTCAGTAACATGCTCAGGTATTGACAAAAGCCATTAAGAGAGGCAGAGTTATTCAGACATACAGATAGGTAGAAATGAAAAACTGCAAATCATTCATTTAGAATTCTGCAAAAGTATTGGAAAATTGTTATCATTGTATATTTATGAATGCTATTAGGATTCCACCACGAACTGTGCATAATTTTAATTAAAAAAGTGGGAGTGTCAGAGAAGATTAGGATTCTTTATATAATTAGTCTGTTATTTCTATTCTTAGTCTCCTGCGCTCATGTGTGACTCTTGAACGCAAGCTGATGTCTGTTTAGCAGTGGCGGGGTCACCGTCTGTCTCCACCAGCGACTCCCAGACATACCAATTGCAAATAACATAAGGCTGTTGTCTCGCATTTTCTGTGAAAGACTAATGATTGCACTTGCTGAAGTAAACAACGTGTACAAAAACAGGCACATATACCAAAGCTCAGTCTTGGCAAATTTTGATAAATAGATCATGAGCAAGCTGTCTGATTGTCTAGTTTCTTTTTAATTAAACATGTGTGCATCTGATCTCAAATATACTGGTGTGAAAGCAGGCATGACTGTAAAAACCGCAGCACACGCTCTGATGCGCGGCTGGAAAGCATCGTCTGTGGACACAGTTTGTTGAGAAACTGATGAATGCCAATTTGGGCTGTAAAACAGTGCAGACAGTCCCAAAACTCCGGTTGTTTTCTTTGGACCAAAGCTCTCTCACAATTGACTCAAACGAGGAGACCTAAATGAAAAAATGGAAAAAAGATCAGTGATCAATAATAAGACTTTATTTCTTGCAGGGAGCTGAGGAGCGAGGTCAAAGACATCTGGTTTGTTATCACTGCACACAATAAAAACACATTTCTGATGGTATGGGGAATGATTCACAACCTGTGATATACGCAGCTTTATCAATTCTGAAAAATATATGAAGAACAGACATTTCTCTTTGAGAAAGAGTTGTATATTCCTCAAAGTAACGCTGAACTACATACTGCATACGTCACAACGGCCTGCTTTCATAATCCTGGCACAATCCTGGCAGAGAAGCAAAACCACTCCAAGAGCGTGTCCGACGGTCCGATGGATGCTCATCTGTGGAGGACGGGGTGGAGAGCTGTGTCAGAAGCTGCACCCAGATCAACAAGCAGAAGGAAGGATGGAAATCCAGAGTCAGCTTCAATCTGGAGGTCGCTGGAGACTTTGATGAGAGCTGCTGTTCTGTGACGAGGACTGAGAAGCTACAGGGCTTTTTTTTTGTTTTTTTGTTTTTCCTCCAGAACCGTTGAAAGAGATGGCAGATTGGAAATGAACTGAAGGTTATCATTGGAGCCAGAGATGGGTTTCTCAAGAATTAAACCAGAGGTGAGAGTAACAGATGGTGTCTGCTATCAGAGGTGAGAGGGATGAAACGCTTGATTTAACTTCAGCTGCTGGTTGTGGGTCTAGTTGGCAAGCTGTCGATTTTTCAACTTGAATGGTGTGCCGGCAACATTTCCAAGTGGTGGAGTGAGAGGGCTCAGCTGTCGGTGAATCCAGTCTGCTTTTTTTGAGTTAAAAAAAATGTTATCAATGAGACAGAGTTGTCTGTGGAGTGAAACATGAGGAGTGTTGGGGTCACATGGTGTCGGTGACAAGCCAGAGCAAGCTGGAGTGTTTCCATGGCCAGCACTGACTTTTTCTCAGTAGCTTTGAGCTTTGACTGTGAAAAGAGTGTCCTTGGATCGCAGAACGAGGTTATGATACATCTCTTCATGAGACCAGTTTTCTGGTGTCACTATTCAGAGAATCTCTCCAGTTGGAGTCCTTTGGCCTTGAGCAGTCGTAGAGGTGTCAAAACCCAACAGGCAGAGTGGGTGAAAGACACAATCCTGGTTTGTAGTGGATCATGTGAGTCCAGCACAGTGCGAAGAATTATTATTATTATTATTATAATGGAAGGCCACTTCAAAGGAGGAGTTTATAATATGGAGATTGTCAGAATCTGATAGAGCCAAATGTTCTCTGTATTTTATTATGAATGGAAAAAGGCTTTGTGAGAAATGCAAATGCTGTCCGACCCAATGTTGTGCATGCTCTACGACTTGGAAGGAGGAATATGTAAACGAGGTTCTCTCCACCATTTGTCTTTAGTGTGCAAAAGCTCTGCAGCCTTATTTTCTCCGGTGGACGCAGTTTGACTGAACACCCCCTCAGACAGGAGGTAAATAAGAATGTGATTCACTGCTGGCCGGCCGTTGACTGCCAAACTGTTTAATCTTTCGTCACCACGGCAACATCAGCACTGACCAATGATTTTCGTGGGACGTTTTGACCATTCAGGAATAAGGACTGTCGCATAAAAGAAAAACAGCTTCGTCAGGTTCCCCTTCAGATCACAGTCGGCTTTGAGTTTGCGATAAAAGTTTACTGAACCTTGTTCAACCCTTGTTCTCGTTTACATTGCATAAGCTCATATTTTAACCTGCTTGGTGCAGATGCGGCTGTTGACGCTTTGAAATGTAATGTTCCAGAGGAACGGATGAAACTGAGAAAGATCCAAATTATTCAAAGCAGTTTATCCCGACTTGCCTCAACAACAAACACTTCTGGGTAATACCCGACCCTTTCAGGGAAGCTCAATGATTAACCACTCTGATATCCACCTTCCGTGGCACAATCACAGAGAATTACACAATGACGGTTGTGCTGTACTCAAATCTGCATTCGCCAGAAAATCAAGAGGGAATGTTTAAAATGCCTCTTTTTGTCTAATTCCAATTGTTTTCTTGCTCAATCCTCCATGAAATCTACCGCCACATTTCATCATCAAGTCAGAAAAACTCCAGCTTATATAAGGAAATAATCAAATAAAAACATGTTCCTTCTGAAGAGTGCAACGCGGAAAAAAAAAAGAACATTGAATCAGCTGCACAAGCTTAATCACATTTGTGGACCCAGTGGCAAGTCTTTCTGTACACAAACTATGTTAAAGGAGGTCAGAGGTCCCGGTGCGTGATTATTTAATCTCCCCGGCATGTTTCAGAGATAATTAATGGATTGTCCAATAAAATTTAAAGACTCATTTAGTGAAGACGGTGTCACAGTAGTGCTGATAGACTGGCTGGCATTCGCAGCACATCCCTCCATCTGACTGATGTTACGTAACCCGCTCATTTCCTGGTAAGTGACTGTGATAACTAGTAGTGTCGGTTTGCATATTCATCACCTCATATTGTTCAAAACAATTCTAATTTGTTTTGACTGGGGAGGATATTTCTGCAGGAATAAAACAGTGGAGTTTCTATGACTGAAATCTTCAATTGATTCTGTTGTACACTGGAAATATTACAAACGAAATACAAAAATGACATGAGAAAGAAGACATGAGGAAGTTAAGGGCAACCATTGCTACATGCAGCACGTGAGGACTGTTACTGTTTCGTTGCAAATGTTCAGTGTGTTCCTGCACCCAGTCTGCTCCAAGTGTCTGCTCACTTCCAGATCATTGTTGATCAAGCAATCTGCACTATACTTTGATTTGGAGCTAGTTTTATGGCAGATGCCCTTCAATGCAGCTCGAGCAGTAAGGGGTGGAGAGTTCTTCCCATAGTGCCACAGTGGTGACCTGTCAGCTGAGGGATTAGAGGCAGTAAACTTGGTTTTATGACTCAACAGTGTTACAGTTCACTTCAGTCCAGCTACCTGTTAGCTACCTCTCGTTTAACTGAATCATCTGAGTCTACTGTGCTAAAAGTAGATGGCGAACTTCAGTCAGTGAAGCGATACAAACGATTCATCCGAGGCTGTGACCATTACTACCCCTGAAACACCTTGGAAAATGCTTGATTAGTCACTGAAATCTTATTTGAGGAGACGTTGAGAACAACAGCATGCCAAAAACTGCTACAGCACACCAAAAAACATTCAGGCTTTATTTGTAAAGTCAACATTTAGGTTACTAGAACTGACTACAAAAGTCACACACGCATTGATGTTGGCAGGTTTCACGTTATGTATTCTGTCAAAGAAGAAAGATATGCTGGATTTTGTGCTACTAAATTACACAGTAAACACACACTTTACCTTTTCGGACAGCATGTCATTTGACGTGAGGCTTTCATTCTTGCTGGTGCAGACCAACCACCCATTGCATCATTGTGCAGACGTCCTTTAGAAAACAATGCAATGATAACAGGGGTACATATAATAAAGCATTTTTCTACAGTTACCTCATTCCTCCTTCATTTCTGTTCCCGTGCAGTAAGTCACCAGTCCAGGTCCAGCACCGTGGCTCCCAGGTCGCCAAACTAGCACTCAAAACAACAAGGGAGGTTCTTTGAGATGCACTTAACATGAAAGCTTTGTGATTTCTCTCACTGGTTGATCCCACTGTGCATATTTTTTTAGACGGTAAAAAAAACAAAACAAGTCCAAGCACTTTGGAGCTTTTTTTTTTTTTTTTTTTTTTTTAGGGGCAAAGGCATGTAGCAGTTGGGCATAGTTTTCTGTAAAGTCGTGAGTGATGATGGTACAACAGCCCGCTCCATTCATGCCCTTCGTCTAGCGGATGTCACAGTGGGCGTTGTGAGACTGAGACTGGCGCTCCAGTATGGCGGACGGCTCATACAGCAAGTCATCCTCTCCAAGTGTGGAGCTGTGATCCAAATTCACAAAGTTGGGGATGTTGAAGTGAGAGAGAAAGGCACACTCTCTGTCCATCTTGCTGTCGTCCATAAGTCCACCGAGCGGCTGTTGCACTTCAGCTTCCTCCAGGTCCTCCTCCATCGGTCCACTCATCCCATTGATCCCCCCGGTCCCGTCGTAGATCCCCTGCTGGCGTCGTGTCCCCGTGCTCCTTTCAGTCCTGTCGTCCTCGGTATTTTTCTTCGCCTGAGCTTGATCTTCCTCATTGATGTAGAAATTAAAATATGAACGGGGGCCTGCGAGCAATGGGCGAGAAAAGGCTTTGTCGTTCTCGTCTTGATGACCGTCAATGTCGACCAGGCAGCTTCCCGGTCGATGGCGCTTTTCAGCCGAGTCTGGATTTCTGTTCAGAGACAAAGAAAGAAAGGTTCAAAGTGAAATTGCTGCAGGAAAGGGATTTGAAATGGGGGGCTTTTAGTGTCATTTTTTTCTGGAATATAGCTGCTGCTCGACACCGAGGAAATGTTGAGGGTTTTTTTTTTTTTTTTTTTTTTGCACTTATTCAATATTTTATTTCACTGTCAAAAAAATCAAGTTTAAAATTGTACCTGCAGCTATTTCATAGAAAAAAAAACCCGGATGAAATGGTTGAGGAGGAGTGAAATACGGCTGAAGCTTCTCAATAAAATCCCCGTTGCATACTGGGCTAACCTCAGGACTTTACTTTACCAGAGCTAAAAACATTTAACAGTTCTGTCATTCGTCAGCTTGAGTTGTGCAAGCTTGAACATCATCTTCCCACTTGCAATTAATTAAGTCATTCACATGCATTCAAGCATTAATTATTTTGAGACAAAGCAACGCCTTACAGGTTCCTCTACAGCCAGAGTGGCTGAAGAATTCATCACTGTCTCAGTAATTGTTGCCAACAAGATAAGAGTTCACCTCCGGACAGCTCTGACATGAGAAGCGTTTTGGTTGATTTGTTTGAGCTCTCTTTAAAACCGAAACGGCCCCCGGGGGCCGGATGTGAAAGTGAAATGAATCAGGGTCTGTAGCCGGCTTAATACACTTACTCTTGATGCGGCGCGCCCGTCTTTGTGAGCAGCGTGAGGACAAAGAACATGAAAATGACGAACACAGCAAGTCCGACCCAGAAGCCGATGACGATGGAGTCTGAAATTTGCAGAGAAGGAACCGTCTCAGTGAACCTTTCCCCTCCTTGCTCATGGGTTTAAATCAGTGCTATTCTGAGTGTGGGTTGGGCCTCTGCAGGCAGGTGCCAAGAAGCTTTTTGGGAGGATGCCATGGCAGTTGCAGGGCTCAGCGGGATGACTTTAGAGAAAATAGATAAATTCTAATTACTCTATATGGACAGAAGTATCTAGACACCTGACCATGATGCCAACGCCCTGTACTCCTTGGAAGGTTTCTCCCAGTTGCAGCACATCTGATTGCAATAAGGACTCGTTACTAGGCTTTTTTTTGCAAGCTTGAGGATTATTATCAGATTGATTCGTGCTTGAAGCAGGGCAAGAGCTACAGCATGCAGGTCCAGGGAGGAGCAGCCCTGCAGCAGAGCATGAGTCAGGTACTGCTGTTGGACAAAGACAGCCCGGCTCACAGTCCTCATATAATTCATCCCGAAGGTGCTCAGTTGAGTTGAAGTCAGAGGTCTGCATGGGTCACTATTCCAGAGTGAACTCATCCCACCATGCCTCGCTTGTATTGCTGCTGCACAGTCATGCTGGGAAGGTAAAACATCCTTACCCGTCTGATCACTGTCCAAAATGGGCTTCATTTTAAAAAGTCAAGGGCTCTTATTAAAACAACCAATTCCAGTAATCAACAGGTGGAACTGGGGATACTTTTCTCAATATATCTTGTGTGAAAACAGGAAATCTGGCATTTATATGTCACTGTTATGTGGCACAGCAATGCAACATGGGAGAAGGAGGGCTGGGGGTCGTTGTAGTTAAAGCTCTGGGAATAAAGGGGAATCCTCCTCCCAAAATCTGAGAGCCCCTCTGAACTGTCTAAATTTTCCCAGATGTTCAAGCTCCGAGCACAAAACCCCACTTCAATCACAGCAATTAAAATAAGCGTTGATTGTTCCATAATGTTAAGTGGGCCGCTTGTTTTGCAGGGAATGTCTCATTACCGGATCATTACCGTTTAGACGGCGACAAACCGTGACGGCGTGATTGAAGACCGGCTGCTTCATAAGAGGCAGCCGGTGCGCAGATAACACAAAGAGCGACGGGGTAATTACTGATTCTTCAATTAAAAGTGCGCCGTAGGCATGCGTGCGCGCGCTCACATACACGCGCTGCACAAAGTATAGAAATGCATTTAAAAATTCAAATAAAGAAAATGATCCGGGCAGTGTTTCCGGCTTACATTTGTGCGCTTTCAGCCCCTCAAAGGACACAGGCTCGTCGTCGTCGTAATATTCATACTGCCACACGTAGTCGCTGCGTCGCGCGCTGGTTCGGCTCTGGTTGTGGAAGTCGGACATTTCCCCCCCAGTAGTGTTACGCACCTTGATAACAGGAGACACGTTCAATACATCCACAGAGAAAAAAATGCAAGGTGTTTCTATATCCACAAAGTTTGAAAACCCTCCTCCAAACCTTTCTCGAATCTACTGCGCGCAAATCTTTGAATCCCTCCAACTACTGACTGGTTTATTCCTTGGATGTTTAGTTACAGTCGCGAGAAAACACTCAAACTGCAATACGGTGCGAATAAATCCACGGTTCTACCGTTATGCGAAACTCTGTTCATCCTCTTGGAAGTCCGGGGAGAGACGCAGCAGCCGTGTGGCCAGAGTGTCGGTGCGCATCGCCCTCATCCAGCAGCAGCAGCAGCAGCAGCCTCAGGACTGGCGGCTCACTCCGGGGACTGTCAGATTACACTGCAAGAAAAAAAAAAAAAATAACACGCACGTCAAACTACATGCAGGGTCCACATCCAATCTCTGACGAGGTATTTTCCAACGCAGTCTGCAGCCCACTCTAATATCCAATGCTCTTTGCTGGAGTGAGAAGAGAATCATATTTTCAAACATCTATATAGAACAAATATAATGTACGGTTTGGTCAAAGCACAACATAACCAGTATACAAACGAAATTAAATGTGAAATCGTGGTGCAGGGACTTAAAAGACTTGAAACACTCTCAAAAAAATGTCAATTGTTGACTCACTTTGAAAGCAAAATTCTTATTTCCGAACTACAGGAAACCGGGAATTCAACCAAAATTTGCTGCATGCTGTGAAACAGAAGTGTGGCAACAACTCAGCTTTATTTTCATCTCGTTGGATGTGTTTTGTCTGGTCTGAAAGTGAAGCTGCACGTCACTACAGAGACTCATTTTACTAAATGGAATGACAGTTGTAAACGTTCCCTCTGGCACTGGAGTTTGGAACATGCTGTTTAAAGTCTATTTAATCAAGAACTGAAGTACTTTTCCTTTCAGATGGTATTGTGAGTAAACACCAATTAATATGACATGTTGTCTCCTAGTTCTCTATTGTGAATTGTTGGGAAGTCTAGCATTGGCATTTTCGTTACTTTTGGGACATTGAATTGAAGAACTGTTAGTCTGACAGATCCTGGCCTCTCACAATAAGCACCATTTTACTCCTCTGAACATGTGGCATGATTTACATTTATCAGCGTTTGGGTACATCTATTGTGCAAGTCAGGGCAGTGAATCAGTCTGTTGTGCCTACATGCATTTTAAAGTAGCTTGAGTTGCAAAGGTTTGTTTTTTGTATCACAGCACCAGGTGTCTAAAATCAATATCCTGCTGGAAAGATGGATGATTACCCTCTCTACACCTGTAATCTGTTCAGACCAAGCTCATCTTATCTTATTTCATCCAGTCCTAGAGCAGAATGACAACGTGTGGCTGCAGCTGCACCACATCTGTGGAACAATATTGCACAAATACAATGACAGTACTGTTAAGTAAAACAACTAACTGTCTTGCATCCATCTGCCAGTAAGCAGAGACGAAGAAACGCTCTCTGTTATGCACTGTCACATATAAAATCTACTGAAGCACAACAATAAAGTTTTAGTCTATTAGTTTATTTTTAGAAGGAAGAATGAATTGATGTAATCTGCCCCTTTATATCCCACAATCAGTTAGCAATAGGAGTAAAAACATACAAGAAACAACATGACTATGAAGTCTGAAAGGCCTACACAGCCACTCTCACTTGTGTGTGTCAGGATAGAAGTGTTCTGCATGGTAACGCTGTAATATTCCTATTTCATTTCTTTGTATTTGAATAATATGCTGGGTTTAAATGCGTTTTAAATCTTGTGTGTGAACTATGTTCTGTGTCTATATTGTTCTGGAACTCTTTCTTACAGAAATGCACTGTTCTATTAGCGTCAAACCAAATCTTTGTTTCCTGAAGATCTCTGTTCTTTTTATATCATGCCACAACGACCACATCCGTATCCTGTGTTAAATTTCCCCCTGAAAGATATAAAGTGCTGTCATCTGCAAAGAGAATCAATTTCAACAGTTTTGATACAGCCATAAAGTCGTCAATCAGTATGGCTGTGGAGATTTTTTTTTTAATCAAAGTATTTGTGCTTATTGTAAAATTTACAGCATCTTTGCAGTGTGTAGATTATTATCCATTCATGAAAGCTGAGAAATATCTCTGAAATGTGGCAGGTGCTCTGGTAAATGTATAATTTTCCCCTCAATATAGTCTTGTAAATAAATTTAAAATGGTTCATTAGGTGTGTTTGTAAATTCCTTTTAGAGTTTCATGATGACTCCGTGTGCTTTGTAGGGTTTTTATAGTGGTGTTAGCATTCCCACACAACAGCTGTAATATCCCTGGTTTCTCTCCGGTTTTGAAGGGAGTTTGCATGTTCTCCCTGTGGGAGTTTGGCTTCAGCATCTGAAGATTTTGAGTTGGATGAAGGGGTGTGCAGGACGGATGGATGGATAGGTGGCCTTTGACAAATTGATTCAGCATCAGCATAGCCTCGCATTTAAAAAAATAAATCAAAAACTCTGCCAAACAGATAACAACTGTGATGATTTATTTCGTACCATCACTGATTCATTCAATCATCCCGATCGTCTAAGCTCTAAACCCCCTTTATCTAAGTTAGATCTCAAATATCTCAGCTCACTTTTGTCACAGCTCTGCTTGGAAAGAACAGGCCACCAACCACCCAGTAGCAGAACAATTAAATATATGTGTTTAATCTTTATTTGCATGTTAATGGAACACTATAGTGCTCCATCTTTGCTTAAGAGACTGAATGGCCGTGAGTGCAGACCGGAGCCTCTCCTCTCTCACACAGCTTCTAATTAAGTCAGTTTGCTGTGTGTTTTGTGAAGTGCCTCTACTTCTCTACGTCCAGACGTCCAGACGTTTTCTTGCTCCTGCCCAGTTAATTCAGTTTAATCACATCAGCTGGGGAGATGTGTTTTGATTTTTAAGCTACAGGCTGCATAATTTATTAAGCTTCTACATAGATTTCATCGCCTGCTTTGAAAGCGCTGGTCACAGTTGACCCAAATCTTTTTTTTTTTTTTTTTTTTTAATCCTCTGATGAAAACATTTTACTGACATGTTCGAGGTGAGCGAGAAGTTCTGTTGAAATCTCAGGGAAATTATTGTAATGAGTTACCTCTGAACATGTCTCTACAGAAAGGCTACTTTTGTTAAAAAAAAAAAAAAAAACCTTTTTCCATTTTAGTGAAGTCAGAGCTCACTAAAATAGCATTAAGAGCAACCACGAGTAATGGATTTATAATTACCTTCACTGAGGGATAATTAAAGAATGTGTAGCTGTGCCTGCCTGAGACTGGAAACGCTCATTAAAACTGGAAAACACCAGTTTATTAAACACCGTCTTTTCATCCGCAGGCGAATCTTTATCCCTGCAAAAGGCTTCATCAGAGGACAGACATTATTTTAATTTGTGAAGGGCCTCTTAAGCAGGAGTACTTGAGCTGCTTCACAAAATCATGAAATAATAAATAAATCACCAGAATATCCACAAATACAAGTAACAGGCACTTTATTTTTGGCATATTTTGTTTGCTTGTTTCCATCACAGGATTTTCATTAAGTTGCAGCTGGGCTTATCCACAGAGTTTCCAGCAGTGATGGTACTTTTTTTTTTTCTATGTAATTGATCCAACTATAAGTAAAATTGGACGGCTCTCAATTTGGCACCATCTGGTGGTATTATCAGTAATGACTTGGGGGAAATCAAACCCTATAATTGACTTATACTGCAAAATGAGAATGTGCTTTCAGTGTAATTAGCTTTTTGATCAGAGGCTTCACAGTACTTTCTCTCCAAAGGCTGTAAGAGCGAAAGTTAGACTCGAGCAAAACAGCATTTTCAAATGTTTCCCTTTGTTCATAAAAATAAACCCACGATCATAAAACATCGTACAACTTGTGCAACTTTCAAATTAAAAAAAAAATAGTGCAATTATAAGATTATGTCCTATTATGCAAAGGATCCTGGGAAAGTCCCAGTGAAAGAATGTCTATTCAAAGCTCACATTTTTCTACTCAAGTCAATTTGTGATTTGACCCTGAGCTCCACACCCTCAAGGTGAAAGCACAGCTCAATCCAGCAAACATCACGTCCTTCATCATGTCTTCAGTTTAATTTTAGTTTCAGGCCAAAAAATGCAGCAAAGGACTTAAATTAGCTCAACATCTGCAGTGTGTCTTTGAAAGATTATGATGGGAGAAGCCTGTTGAATACATTTTTTCCCAGACTGTCTTTGACACTCTGTGCTAATAATAACGCATGTTTGTGACAATTCTCTGACAAACCAGGTCAGTTGCTGCTCATGTGGTGTGTGCTGTCTGACACCCGTGTTTCAGATAATTCCTCAAATGATGTCCCTGGGCATGGGAACTCAGTCTGGGTAATAAAAAATGTTAACAAAATACTAAATCCTCAGGGTTTGAAATTGAGTTGATTTATAAGACTAGAGGAAAAATGCTTTGAGCTACATGGAGCAAGACGAACACGGTGTGTGTTTACTGCCGCCGAGAAACCACGGTCATGGCGCTAGACTTTGGCAGTAGATGCCCGCCATGGCTTCCTGATCTATTACTAAAGCATGTCGAACTGGACAGATGGCTTTTTGGCAGTTTTAACCCAAGAACGTGAAAGATCCACAGCGAAAAATGCCGTACAGGAAATAGATCTGAAAGATTATATTCACTTCATCCACTTGGCATTTGGATTGACATTATTTGTATGCTCAGAGAAGAACTGAAGTGTCAGAGTGGTTCGTGTTGGTGAATTACTCGCAAATACGAATCCAGAGGTGGGCCCAGACTGCAGCAAATTCTCCATAAACGACTTTATTGAAGGCATAAATTGTGTCTCCAGGTGGCTGCATCAACTTTCCCTCATTCATTCCCCCGCTGTGCTAAATGCCTGACCTCAACAAGCAAATGATATAATAATTATCAGCCAGATGCTTCTCAAGCTGTTGCATTGACTTCTACTCCATATTTTAGGTGGAGTGAAGATGATCAGATGCATCGCAGATGATGAATCTCTTGCTGTGTGTTTATTGAATGGATTTACATGAATGCATCAACGATATTAATAGCTGCACTGGGTGGAAAACATTTTCTCTCTCCGTCATTTAGTCTCACGTTAGAGTGACGATCAATAATGTATATTTCAGTGAAACAGCGTGTCTCTAAAATCTACCCCACAGGATTTTGCTTCGGGCTTGCTGCTTTGTTCTTTTCCAGCTGCAGTGGTCATGTAAGATGCTCCGCTGTGCTGTGTTCACAGTGGATGTTAAAAGAGCTTTGATCAAAAGAAGCATGTGCGAGGCTGCTGGCAGCAAAATGCCCTGAGCCCTTACTTACCAGGGAAAACACATCGTAACGCCAACACAGCCAATAAATGCCAAATGCCATGGCGAATGTGTTTGTGAGCTTAATTTCTTTGTGCCCTAAAGAATCCATGTTAGCATGTGATGTTTTTCTCGAAAGGCATGATCAGTAAATCACATTTTATGGTGGTTTTACATCAATGTGCATTTTTTTTCTCAGGTGTCCTGGTTATCTGTGTGACAGTGTGCCACATGAGTAAATATTTAGCTTCGAAAGCCAGCAGCCGAGTCTTCCTTGAAGGGAAGAAATGGGCGTTGAAGTGTGGTCAGAGAGAGAGAGAGCCAGAAAGTGGAGAGATCTCACAAGACAAGTGTGACAGGTGAACAGAAAAAGTAAAAGAGGGAGAAAAACTGTTATTGGGTTTATTCACAGTCTACAAGACACAATGTATATAACAGAAAGGCGCAGTTTCAGAAAAAGAGAAGAATCTGAAGTGAATAACAGGCTGGATGGTGTTAGAACATGTTGTTGAATCCTTTATCTGAGGAAGTGGGTTTGGTTTTTCCTGGGAATGCCGGCGTGCATGTGATGTGTCTCAGACTGCATTTTTTGTGGTCTGATATCTGGGCCAACTGGTGTCCAAAAAAGATTTTTTTCCCCCACCCATAGTGTTTTAACAAGAACCAACATCAATTTTAAAAGTAAATTTTATATTTTTAAAAGAAAATGTGTCCTTTTGGTCAATTTTTGTATGTGTTTGTGCCATTTCATCAGTCAGTAGTAGTTAAAAGCTTTTGAGTTTACAGCAAGGTTACAAGGTTATGTGTTGAAGAAAGATGTTTTATAAAGTATTTTTCAGTCCTGTAAACCTGTATACTTTTTCCTCATTAGTGTTTTTTTTAAATGAACTCGATCATTTCGATGCTTGTTATGTTGAGATCGTCTCTTTTTTTTATTGATTGCAAACTAAAATTAATATTAAAGTCTGAATGTAAACAGAGCTCTGCCTTCATTATTACGGCCTGAGGCAGGTTTATAACTCTGACTTCTGTGTTTAAATGGATTTCTGCAGCCCTTAGAGAGGCTTTATAGATTGTACAGTCTTCATTGCTTTGGTACAGATTGCTTCAACGGGGTTTTTCCTTCTGCGATAATTAAAACTCATGACAGAAGCTTGCCTGTCTTCACCGTAACCTATGTGTGAGCAGTCTTGATGTACAGAACACAAGTTACTGTGAGGTGAGAAGGAAAGGTCGACTGTGGCGTCAGCCCTGCAGAGTCAGGATGCATCTAAATGACCGACCCACTGCATCCCGCCGCTCTGACTCACCGCTGCAGGTGCTGTGAAGAGGCATGTTTTGATTAAGATCCATTCGCTGAACAAAGTCACTAATGGAAAGTGTTTCATGATTACTTGTGGAAAAAAAAGAAAGCAGAAGAGGGCGGGGGTGTATTTCTGACCTTGTTTCGAGAACATGTAGGTAAGTTCATAGATTAAATGAGTTTATTCTTCCAACGCTGCTGCTGCTGCTGGTGCAGACCGGGTCGTTGCAGCATCATTTCTTATTTCCTTCCATTGCTGTCACTTTCCTAATAAAATTCTGATCACAAGTCTCCTCTAGTTTAAAGTGACTAGTACCACCCACGCTGACTGCTCTAACAGCTCAGAAGCTGTCCATTTATGATTCGAGGATAGAAACACTGAAGATTCCTAAATAGATATTGTAAAATATTCATAGAGTCTGCATCAGTGCTGCTGCTACACGGAATGCATAATTCCTCTGATGCTGCACAGATAACTTCAGACCTTTCATTCACCGGAAGAGGAGTCAGAACCTGACAGTTCAAGATCGATTTTGGCAGCTGAACAGTCTTTTAGGGCTCTATAACAGTTTTCCTTGTCTTTCATTTTGGCGTTTCCTTTGAAGAGAAGCATCCTTTATTGTTTTGTTGCATCAAAATATATTTCAATTACATGTCTGGTGGTGGACTATTTCTCTGTTTCACTCCTTGCCGAGCAGCCACACTCTCTAATCTCGGATTGACCATGCCTCACATATTTCAAGCTCAATATACTTACACTTCAACGCTTTCACATTTTCAAACTCAATTTTTTTCTTTTTTACTCTGAAATCAGCTGTTGCCATCTACATTCACTCACGCAAGCGATATTTTTCTGTGCACAGCATCTGATTGCCAAGTCTTCAGAGTATGTTTCAGAATCCAAAATCCTGCTGCATATTGAGCAGCTGCAGAAGGTTATTCCGGTGCAGAGCAGAGGGAAACACGTCTTATCACGATCAACCAGAACACTGTCACCACCGAGATGA
Source organism: Salarias fasciatus (assembly GCF_902148845.1). Taxonomy (NCBI): domain Eukaryota; kingdom Metazoa; phylum Chordata; class Actinopteri; order Blenniiformes; family Blenniidae; genus Salarias; species Salarias fasciatus. The sequence goes on from NC_043759.1 coordinate 15,748,724, forward strand.
CTGACACTGCTTATCTCCTCTCGAGGTAGAACAAAGTCACCAATCATATTTTTTCTATAAAGCGAATATGTTAGAAACAAGATAAACTGAATCATTATCAAACTAGAATCATTAGAAATGTATTTGTAAGCCATGAATAATAGTGTTAAGATCAGTGCTCTCATTAGAAACCTTGATTTGGCCTCAGATGGTCTTTGTGGAGATTGCATGCCCTCTGTGTGTGTCTGGGTCAAAGACTGTCATATCCCTGGCTTTGTGTTTTCTCCTGCTCTTCTCTTGTTTCTTGTGTTTTGTGATTCTGCCCTGATGCGTTCCCTCTCCTCCCTTCAATACCCGTAATGACACGCCTTGAGTGTTTGTGCTTCTTCCGCTTCCTCTTCTCCATCTCGCCTGGTGCGACTCCGCCCTGGTGCGCTCCGTCTCCGGTAACCTCTCCAGGGTTTCCACCTCCCTCTCGTCGGCCGTGTCTCGCCGTGTGTGAAAGCTTCCAGCTCCCAGCCTGTCAGAGCAGGTAATCGGTGGGCAGCAACTTTCAGTAAATCATCAGATCCTGTAATCAGTGAATGTACAATACACAATTATAGTGCTAGTCATGATGTTCTTTTGGATCTGTTTTTTTTATTTTTAAAGCTACATATGGATTCTAAATGTTCTTTCTGAGGATTCGAATAATGTTCTATTATAGTTGTGAAGTTTATATTTTGTGGTAAGATTCTTGGTATTTCTTCTGTTTTTCCCTGAACCTCGTCTGGTTCTGCTTATAGTGCATTTTACTCAGCCGGATGGTTTCCAAGGGAACACTCCGGACCTCAATTGGATCATTCTGACCTTCAGCATAGCCATTCTGAGAATACAACCCGGGGTTTAGAAGCATCCTGACAAAACATGTAAGCAAGATTCACCATGAGTCCGTCCTGACATCCCATGACATCCAGAGTGTAAATCTCCATGTCCGTCTTCACTGGGTGACAACCATGTGATTGAATTTCATCTTCGGGAGGTTTGATGTCTGAATACCAAAAAGGTTTGATCAGACTGTCACATGACTTCACACGATGAAGGCTAAATGATTCATTATTTTCCCCTCGCCTCCAAACCCTGTCCATATTGATTATTTAACCACTGAGGATGATGCAGACAGGAAGTCTTTTCTACTGAGTCTAAACGAAAATAGAACTTAAGCAGCACGTTATAATCACTGCGGGACAAGGACATCTGAAGTTATACAGATGCCATACTGTGTTTATTTACAAGGGAACTGGCTGCTTTAGTGGAGGCTGAGGATCTATAAATGGGTTCTTGTGTAATCTACATACAATTACTGCAGCTCAAGAGCATGTGATGAGTGCGCGAAGTTGTTTAGGGGAGTGCCATTGCAGCGTGAGTCACAGCATGAATCACATTAAATGGATTTTCCAATGAAAAGCATATGGTCTCTCATTTTATTCCATCCCTTCTTTATTCGATTGAATGATAATGTAGCGTTAAAACACCGAAAAGACCATCAAATATTATTTCCACTGTGCCTTAAAATACATCTTGTTCATCCGAAACATACGAACATAACATTATATGCGGGGCACACAAGTTCGGGTTTCGAGTTGACCCCAAGTTTCGAGTCTTTCTCATCAATCTTTTAAATTCAGCTTTGAAGATTATACATATTCTATACAGGAAGTAGTATGAATCATGAACTAACAATAGGCCAAACAGGATTTATTCTCCGAGCTCATTTGCAATGCACACACTGGACTCTGAGGAGCTGAAAGCAGCGACTCGTGTTAATGAAGTGTAATTATTTCCAGCTTAACTTCAAGGCTTTACTTGGAAATCAAACCGAAAAACCCACAATTATTAATTTGTAATTGTTTTGACTCCTCTTGTTCGTATTCCCTCAACACAATTTCTCATACATTCTAATAAAAGATGACAGTCTTGTCAGCACACTCATTAAAAAGCTATTAAGCGATTAAATAAATAAAACACTTGCATATAATCGATTCTTGGGTAACTGTTAGCTTCTAAATGCTCACAGGAATACAAGCACAAAATACAAAATTAATATGTGATGAATTTATTGATGCAAAAGCAGTAAATGTTGTTTGCTGCAGTGCTAAATGACTGACTACATGTGTGAAAGAAGCTTTTCCACATAGGCAGTAATGGTTTCTTTCATGAAATCCTTTTACCAGAAACCTTTGACAGGTGAGGCTACTGGCAGGTTTAAGTTCATACATGGTGTGTATTGTGCTGATTTTTCCTGCAGTGTGTGTGCAGTAATGGTACTTTTCCATGTCAATGTTAAATTCTGTTAGTGAAAAGTGAAAGAAGTGAAGCACTTCAAGCGAAATCATATAAGGGGGGGATTACCACCATGTGTTTTCAGAATTTTGTGATTTAGCCAACCAGTTGTACTTCTTTTAAATAAGTAGCCTATACATACAAGCTGTTTCAATGGAGGAAAGCTTCTTTGTAAATGCGGTCTGTGAGAAAGCAGTGCTGTCTCTGAACAGTGGAGCATGTTTTACATTCAGCGTCCCGCAGCCCGACACCGTGGGACACTGAATGCAACGATAAAATGCACCCTGAAATTTATACTGAATAGGAAAACTTCTCCAGGAAATTACAAAAATAGATGTTTCAACGACCCACATAGGGGTACACAAGGTCTGAGGAGCCAGACTGTGGAACGAGCATTTACAGCACAGATGAGTCGATCGCAGGCTTTATACACAGCTGCTTCTGGTAAGAAGTGACCTCTGTACTTCAGCACAAAGAACACCACTTTTCAAGCCTATGATAGCAGCTTCAAGGACATCTTTTGAGAAGCGTTACATTACCAACCGATGGTGGGGAACACAATGTAATCATGACCTCAGTGGCCTCCTCTGATTCATTCTCTCATAAAACACACCGTTTAGTTCTACGTTGTTAATAGCTATCTATAGATATCTATCACTGATCCATAAACCTCACCTGATGTATTCCTTTGGCGCTGACATGATGCCTAAACAGGGCAGTGAAACAATTTGTCATCTCACAAAACTGAAGTTAAACACCTGAATGAATCTGAACTTGTACCCCCTCCATCCCGTGACTCCAACAGAGGAAGCAGAACTCTGAAAAGCATCAAGACATAACATCAATCGAATTAAAAAAAAAAAAAAAAAAACTCAATTAAACTAAGAAGCAATTTATTGTGATTATGACAAATAACATTTACTGAACAGGCTTTCAAAAAATGGTTTATGTGGTTGGTTTTCGTGGTTGGCTGTTGCTGTGGAGGAGGGTTTTTTTTTTTATGAGAGTTTGGGGATTTTTTTCAGTCTTTGTTGAGAGAAGCATCAATGACTTTGGAGAAAAATAAGCCAGAGGACCAATGTAAGTGTCAGTAAAAAGAAAAAAACACCCAAAGTGGAACAATGTCTGGGGTATCTGATGCAAATCTCCTAAAAAAAAAAAAAAAAAGATTGTTTATCAGACGGTGACCATGCTGAAGGCTTTGTGATAGATTCAGGATAAAAATAGAGTGATGGTCTCAAGCATTTGGAAGATGGAGCAGCAGCTTTTTTCTCTTTGCAATGTTCATGTTAACAAGGAGCTCATCAGCTCCTGTTTACTTCTACTCCATCCTCTGTGAATGACTGACAAGTAATGGGTTGATCCAATAAGGAAGGACAGCTTATCTTGGATTATCATGACTTACTGAGATGAGCTGCTTTACGTTAGAGTGTGTTGTTCGGACGTCTTTTTATGTGGTCTTGGCTGAACATTTCACTCTGGTTACATTCACAGTTGATAGAGACCTCACGTTTAACGTTCCCGTCTCTTTTGTGTTGCTTCTATTTGCTCGCCTGGCATATTTTGCAGAATGCATTGGGTTTTTTTAGCAGAATATTCATGGACGGGAAGCATCATCATGAAAAGAGCAAATCTATAAAGCGCATCTAATATTAACAACTGGGTCTTTGCGTTGCATTAATCTCGTGACTTCAAATTTCAAATGACATCTAAGGCCATGCTTCACGAGTGCGGCTTTACAATGAGAGAGCGCCTGATGTGTCTCTTACACCCAGACCCCACAAAAGAGTGAATAACACCAAAACACAAAAAGAGCCAGCATGAGAGAGCAGAGTGCGTCCAATTAACTCCAGAGCTGGAAAAGACTGTAAGAGAGAGAGAGAGAGAGTCAGTCTGGGGTCTGCTGGACCTTATTAGTGCTGGGCTCTGCCTGCCTCCTCCCTGGAGAGTGGGATTTGTGATGTCCATCTCCACAGAGGCAGTGTGTGCACAGACATTCACTGCTGATGCATGGATTACCTTCAGGCAATTACCAATATGTGTCAGGGCCGATAGCCACTGCGGAGCTCTTTACAGAGCCAAAATCATCCGCATTTGGCAGAGTGTTCTCACCTAGCAGTTGCAATTTTATGTGGCTACAGTAAGAGTGCTTCTATTCTGGTTGCAGCACAGCACCACACTCCCCCCTGCTGGTGCGCCCTGATGCCGAACATCAGTGCAAAGACGTGTGTGACACTCATGGAAATCATTAAAAAAATAAAATGTTCCTGCATGGACATGGTATGGATCTGTCGAGGTGAAGTTATTGCCACCCCCTCCCGCTGTGAAGCTGAGGTTAACACAAATGCCTGACACGTGTTCACCTCCCACCTCCTCCTCCCCTGTCCTCCATACGGTGACAGTAGGGCACGTGTTTCTTCACACCTCACACCCAAAAGGGTTCACGTTTGGAGATAAGGTGAGTCAAGGGTTCACATTCTGACCCCCAGGAAGAGTTTAGCAGGTTTTAATCTCTTTTGGATCTTAAATCACATAGTTTGTTCATAAATTATGTTTCACCTAAATCTGAAATGGGCACAAATTGGATGAAGACTGCAGGTGACAGTTTTATATCTTATCAAACATACAGATGGGGACTTTTTGGCACCTCGCTGTAAAGTGATTCCGTGTTGTTGTAACTCCATCCAAACAGTCGGGAGAAACTTAATCTGTTCTGCAAAATCAAGATACAAGGCAGCCATATGGTGTGATGGTTCACTCCAGTGTGACTTCGCACCTCAGCGCCGTGGCGCATGGAGACACTTGGGGACGCGTCAAAGCGCAATTTGGCACGGGCCTCCACGGCCACGATAAATAGGAGCTTCCTGCCGTCGATCTCACTTCCTCGGCGGACTTTGAGCAGGACTGATCAGCACCAGGAAACATGGATACTCGACTGAATTCTGTCTTTAGAGGCAACTCCGCGCAGCAGATCTGCAACATGTGGAGGCCCTGGACTGGGAACGAAGGCTCGACTGCCCCACCTAAGGTGAGCGTTGGTAACTTTGCTTTTCAAAAAGCTTTTAACTCATTGAGTGCGCATGATTCAACGTGAAAAGCCAGAAAAAAAATCTCCCATTTCATCATTTCAGACTCAAATCGCGTATGGACAACTATCTCACTCAAAATACTCCAAAACTCCTCCAGTGATCCACCCTGTGAAGTAAGTGGATCGTTCCTCAGTAAATCCGAATTACGCATCCGTTTTGTGTTTTGTTTCTCCTGCAAATTGCCTCTTTTATGTGTCCGTATGAAGGCTGTATTGGCCCAGATCGAGGTGCTTCGACTATCTGTACCAGGACGCAGAGATGCTGCTGCGCAGCTACCCGGTGCAGGCCACCATCTGCCCCTACCGGGACTCCAGCAGCGAGGAGGACAGCGACGATGAGGAGGAGGAGGAGGAGGAGGAGGAGGCGGAGAAGCAGCAGAACTGAACATCACTCCTCGAAGCCCCCCCCCCCAAAAATGCAAACGGCTCCATAATGTGATAATATATTCCCCCCTCTAATTTATTCATGTAAATATCTGTACATAACTTTCCTCCTTTTCTGCACCGGCAACAATGACTTAAATTATTCCTTTCTGACATTTCTACCTCTTTTTGCATTGTGTCCAGTTTCACAATAAAATGCATGAAAATGAATGTCTTTGTATGGTTCTTACTTTCTTACAGTCCTTTTGAAGTTAGTGTGAGGCTTGGAAAAAAGAAGATAATTCATTAAATTGATCTTTTTGCTGACTGGCTGTGGAAATCAATGTGGAGGAGGAAAATTTCTCAAGGATTACTTAAAAAATTACATTTTAGAGAAGTATATGAAAGAGCTATGCCAGTGCATGGTGCGTCTGCAGGGCTCACTTCCACTCTTATTGACAACATGTTTTTGATTAAAACTTTAACACAATCTGTGTGTAACATTACTCTTTATTTCTCAAGGTTAACTGAAGCAAGCTTAATATCGGCATGGAATAAAAAAAAAAAAAAAAGATTTTGTCCCCCTCAGTCTTTTATTCAGCCTTTCATTTGGCACCAGTGTGTGGCTGAACAACTCTTTTCCCATGGACAAGTGTCAGGTGGTAAACACTCTGTTTCCTGCTTGGTGCTGTGTGAGGTGCAGGGTGTGTATCTGACAGATCGGGGTGTGAAACTGTCAGGGGAAGCCAAGGTGCACACACAGCAAACTGCCTGGACAGAACTCTGTGACACTTGTTCAGAAAACCACCAATTGGTGTGTGGCAAACCAAATCAGATTCACATTTTTCATATAAATCTCACAAATTCTATCAAAGCAGGGTTTCCCTCACTCATAAAATCTTCTGAACTAAAGACTGAATGAACTATTCAGCAGTAACATATGAATCACTGATTGAATTTGGGCAATTTTCAACTTTGCAATCTCACAAATAAATAGAAAATCAAAAGTTACAACTATGAAAACAGAATAATGTGATTTATGTGATTAATTCACTTCGCAACCCTCCCAGTTGTTTATTCCGCTGGTTGCTGGCAGTAATGTCTTCACTTACAATCATGGCTTTTTTTTTAAATATTATTAAAAAATACATAGGAAAAAAGACATTGCACTTTGAATATGAGCCACAAATCTATTTCATGTGTCCGACAGGCAGAATTACTCTACGTAAGGTTTGACTTCACCCTATGTTTGAAAAAAAAAGGATGATTTTTTCCACTTCCTGTTGCAATTTTGAAGTAAAATATAGATTTTAACATCAGTTAATCTTTTATAGCAGTATTTTTGTTGGTAATGATACAAATAAACAAAATCCACTTTGTGGAATATCATGCATAGTGCTATATCACTTCATACTATATGTACAAAAATATCACTCTATAAAACAATATATTCTTGTATTATGATTTAATAATAAAGATCAAAAGCACTTGGAAAATGCAAACAAAACAATACTTTTGCAAAGCTTGGAAACCAGACCAAGTCTCCAGCAGCCTGCACACTGATTTATTGATGGACCTTTTAAAAATAAATCCTTTGCTCTGTTGTCTCCCTCATGGTAGCATGAGGTTCCTGATATAAGCTCACAAAAGTGCACGGACTGCTTTAGTTGAACAAAGTTTTATCTTTTCAGTCTAGATAGTTGACCTTTTACAATTATTTTTTATTTCAGAAGGGTTGAAATCCAGAGTCCTGTTGGTTGGGGTAGTAATTATCAATATTTCCTAATTCGAAAATATGAAATAGTCAGCACTTCAGCTCCGTGAACTTTTCCCCTCCTGGAGACGGCCCTCTCGTTCTTCTGTGTGGGAACTGTTTGGATCGTCTGAGGTGTTTTTCAGAGTGAGAAGTTTAAACACTCTGAGAATGTTTGAGGTCCTGCACAGTCAAGACCTCTGCTAATCCATTCTGCTTTAATGAACTTATAAAACACATTTTTTAATCAACGTTTGTTCTTATACAGACCTGAACATGAAAAAACTTCAGAGAAGTAAATTATTTAGTCAGCTAATGAAAGTGTGGCAGGATCAAACAAACTGATCCAGAGCATGTGAGCCTGGGATCACAGTCTGACTGAGCATCAAAATGAAATTCTGACTGAGGACCATGAATTGTAATGAAGTGTTGAATTCTCATATCCCTGCACGTCTGACCTGTTTTGGATTTTCCCGTGTTTGAGTGTCAGAGTGGCAGGAGCGTCACTTCCTGGTGTTGAAAGTGTTTTTCCTCCACAATTCAATATAAAACCAGGGGCTCATCCTCTCTTTCATGAACTTAGAATCTTTTTCTACATTAGTGTTCCACGGTACCAACAGCAGTTATGTTTTTTTCTGATTTTATTGGTTTTCTCATAATATAAAATGTCTGGATTTTTACTTGGTAACTTTAACTTACTGATTACTGCTTGCATTTTTTGTGTACAACACCCTGGAGCCCTGTGGCCGTTTGAGAGCTTTATAAATAAAGATGGATTGAAGATTTAAAGGTGTGTGTGTGTGTGTGTGTGTGTGTGTGTGTGTGTGTGTGTGTGTGTGTGTGTGTGTGTGTGTGTGTGTGTGTGTGTGTGTGTGTGTGTGAGAGAGAGAGAGAGAGAGAGAGAGACAGCTTATATCCAGACAGACAACTTTAAGTGTGATCAACTGATATGAATTAATGTGGATTTATTTCATGGCGACTGGAGGGTGACTCGCTGCCCCTGCATGACTGAGCGAACTCTGGTGAACTCTGAGGAGTCTGAAGAGGGCAGCTTTTTCCCGGGAGCTGGTGTGAACTTGGGTGTGAGGTTTGTGCACCAAAAGGAGAGAGCAGGATTCAGTCCCAAGTCCAGCAGCTTTGATCACATGTGTCTAAGATCTTATCTGCCATCTTTAAGCACACACACACACACACACACACTGGCTCATTAAAACATGCATCAGTCAGTTTCTGATGTACTTATACAGATGGATGTGTATGATAGTTGTTCTCGCCTCCACAGTTATTTAGGAATTCTCAATTGAACCTTCTTGTTTATTTTAATGCAGCAAAGGTCAGCTGCTTCTTCTTCTTTCTTGATTATTTAATTTTGTCTTATTGTTTGTGTTGGTTTAACTGCAGCCAGTGAGCACCGGCATGCAAATGTGAACTTTACACGAGCTGCGTGGCCACACACACCAAATGAAGTGGCAAAGTGTGACCCGAGCAAGCTGAGAGTGGCCCTTCCCACAGTGACACCTTGGCCTGGTGAGAACACTGTGCACCGCGTCACAGTTGAGGATAGTTTAAACTTTTTCAATGAAAGCGCAGCTTGGAAGCTGAAAGAAACACGTCTTCACATGTTCTGAGCTAAATCTGAAGAGTTGTAGCAACAGTAATTGTTGCCACTTTATCATTTCATGATACTGAATTGTAAAATAACATTTCACTCAAAATATTGATATCACTCAACAGGGCATCAGTATTGGTGGATGTTATGAAGGAAAAAGTAATATTTCTGGAAATTTTCCATTCTAAATGTCCTCCTGCTCTGAGCTGTAACTGACAACACTTCAGTGACTTCACTTACTGTTTGGAATAATAAAACTATTCTATCAGTGCCTCAACAGTTTCTGGATTTGTCGTTGGAGGTACAATAAATGTGATATAAAAATGAATTTTAGAGCTTCAATTTTTTGCCTTTTGGTTGATTTATGTGACAATCAGCTTGGTGGTCGTCTCATGTAAACAATATAAACTGAGAGATGGGATTCCTCAGATGCTTTTTAAAAAGTGAACAAAACCGGTGTCCATTAGATAGCGCTGATATAGCTTTCACTGGCTTTTTAAAATGAAATAAATAAATAAATAAATAAATAAATACATAAATACATAAAAATATGCAATAGTCTCGCAGAAAATACAACTGATAAAGCAAAGCAAACACACAACATTTTGTGCATATTAACATAAAACATGGCAAAGAAGTACATAAGAAACAAGGACAGAAATAAAAGAAAACAACAACAATCATCATCAAATAAGAATGAGAACAAGTAAAATTGAGCTCAGAACAAAACATTGTAAATGTAATCATGAAATAATATGTTTAAGGAGGCATTTTATAGTTTAGCTGAACACAATAAGTTCATCTTCAGTATTAATTTCATAAACTTCATCTAATGGATGGAGCATTTTGCAGTAATACAGAATAAATGAAATACATTTTCAATACATTTTACATCAGAATTATACTTTTTGAAACTAATTCATACTGTTTCCTGTTAGGACTCATTTATTAAATCAAGAAAAGGTAGATGAGACAAATAAGTGGTCAGTTTTAGTCTCGCTAAACTGATCCTATATCTTAATCTTTTTTTTTTTTTTCCAGAAAGCTCAGAGCAGTTTCATAGTGGACAGCTTTTTGTTTTTCTAATCCAGTTCATCTGAGACCCAGCAGGGGGCGCTGTGTTTCTCTGCTTTGGAGTTGAAAGAGTTGTGCAGACCGGAAACACCACTGTATGTCCAGCAGAAGAAGAAAACTGACAAGCAGCACTTGTTGGACGTTCCTGTTGACATCTGCTGTTCGTGGACTTTTTTTTTTGTCTCTCTCAAAATAACTGAAAGACTGAAAGAGTAAGTGCCTTTTTCCTCCCTGTGTTATCTTTAACTGTGGATGTAATATGTTTTCCTTGATGCCACCTCCATGAATTTATCTGTTGGAAACAATTTTGACACATTTGATTGAGAAGCATTCAAAACAAAGCTTTGCCTCTTGACATGGGGACGGTTTTCACTGTTCCTGTTGATGAATTGATAAGGTAATTGAAACTGTTAATTTAAGATATATAAGCTGAGCAATTTAGTTTTGGCACGTTTCCAGTTACATTGATTAACGCGAAATTCTTCACGCTCCAGGTAAATATTCACATAGTTACATTTAGTCCACCAGCAAGGTTTTTTTTTTTTTTTTTTTTTTTTTTTTTTTTTTTTTTTTTTAACCAGAAACAACGCAGAATTCTTCCAAAAATGACAAGACGATGTACAGGAAGCATCGTTGTGGAAATAATCTTTTATTTACATTTGAACAAAAAATAGTATCTCCAAAATTATCAATACTGTTCTCGATAATCAACAGAAAAGCCTTTAATTGGCTATTAAAGCAAACAAATGATTGCTATGATTGCTGACCAGCTTTTTGCGTGTTTCCACTGGTGTTTGCTCTCATTCATTCTCGGCATTGAGCCCGACTCTTCCAGGTTTTAGGGTCTTTCCATCTCCTCAGATCCTCAGCTGGATTCCTGTCAGGACCATCAGGACTCTGGCTGCAAAACCTTCATGTTTTTGTGTGCTAACAATTTCTTCACTACTTTTGCTGAGAGTTTTTTTCGTTGTCGCGTTGGACTGTCCACTGGTGCCACTTTCTCTGCAGACTGCCTGATGTTGTTCAGCATCCTGATGTGTTTCTCTTTGCTCATACTGTGATCAAGTTTCCTGGTCTATTGGCTGAAAGCAAAACAAACAAACAAAAAAAAACAAAAAAAAAACAGAGACAATGAGGATGAGTTGTTTGATTTGAAGGCTTCTCCCTCTTCACACCAAATAAAGGATGAATCATTGTGGCCAAACAAAATCATTTTTGTTTCACCTGACCATAACAGAGAAGACCAGAAGTCCTCTTTGTCAAGATGAGCTTTTCCAAAGAAATGTGGCCTTATCTAGAGAAGTGGCGTCCTCTTTGGCTTCTGTGGAACCCAGCAGTGTGTCATGTCCACTGGACTGACCGCTTTGAGACGCTGCCACCCAGATTCACCAGGACGGCCTTGGTGCTGATCCTTGGATTATTTTTCACCTCTCTCTCCTCCTGTCCAGCACTGGTGTCACTTTAGCTTCTGACCACATCCTCTGAGATTTCCCACAGTGCTGCCTATCTTTATTTTTTTTTTTATAATAATCTACTTTGCACTGCAGTCTCTGGGACCTAACCTGTAAATAGTAAATGGTCTACACTTATATAGCACTTTTCCTCTGCATTAACAGACCCCAAAGCGCTTTGCATTGCATTAACACATCCACCCATTCACACTCACACACCAGCTGCAGGCCTTCAGTGAGCTGCTGTGTTTTAGCAATGACAGTTTTCATGTGTGTTGTGTTCATTAAACTGTTTCTAATATTTCAGGGGAATTCAGATTCTTTTGAGTGGCTTGGCTTGTTTGGAATGTTTTAGAAGTTTGTGTTTTCCCACAGATTGTAACAGTCTTCAAATGGTATAAATAATTTTGGGCATGGTACTTTTTGTTCAATGTAAATGAAAGCTGAATTTTTCCCCCTCCAAAATTATGCTTCCTCTTAATTGCTACTCTTGATTATTAATTTCTGTCAGATGCCTGTGTCATTTTTGGGTCAAAGAAAACCTTTCAGAATGAATTTAACTTTTAAGTTAAATTCAAAATGTCAAAATGTAACCAGGTTATCAATAATTTTGTGTTTTCACACATTAATCAGTTTGTTGTACTTGCCTACAGGTGGCGTGTTCGTACTCATTTTAACTTTAGTTTGCTGAACAGTCGTTCTTTACATCTTTAAGGAATTAAAAAAATGAATTCAATGTGCATTGGAGCGTTTCGATTAGTAGTTGTGTGATTACGCACTGCGTCCACTTGGGGGCGGTGTTGTACTTATAACAATCGGTAGTTGCTCATGTTAATGAAACGTCAACCCTGGAGTGTGCGCGCGTGCGTTCCTTCCACATGAAAAGCCTGGATCACTCAAAACATTCAGCATATTAAGTGTAATTTAGGATAAATATGCTGATTTGTTTCGATAATTCAGGGACCTTACTAAACTGATTTCAGATTTCAGCTTTCAAATAAAACATTTGAAACAATAAACAACAAAATGAAGCATGTGGTAAAATTAAGTGAAGATTATATCTTAGTCTTGCAAAACTAATAACCCAATTTTAAAATTCTTTTCTGCAATGTGTAACCGTTTAAAATATTTTGCTATATTTACTATTCGTATTTAGTGAATCGCCTAAATTAATAAGACGTTTTTTTGGTAGTATTATCTTGGAGAAAAAAAAAAACTGAAAATATTTCAGCAAATCAATTGAATGCCAGATATCCACTATTATATTTCTAAGTTATGCATTTACCGCTCTGCTTTGCATTCACATCTTTCAAGAATCTGACACATAAAACGCCACTCAGCCGCGATTAAGCCATAGAAGCAAAAAGACTGAGCAACAGTCTTGCAATAAATGAGAGCGAGGACGTGAAGCTTGAATCCATCAGTGGTTCGAAGCCCTCCGTCTCTCTGCTGAGCTGCTCTGGATCCTCTCGGCACACTGTGGCTGACACTGCTGTTTAAGAGATATAGCTGTTGTGCTTTTCTCCACCCTGTTATCTCACTCTCCACTTAAATAGTTAGTTTGGTCTTCTCTCTCTGAGATGTGTGCAGTGGAGATAATTACAATTTCAGCAACGTTTGTCAGGTGATTACCTCATAATCCCCTATTTCATTTGATAAGTCACGCATTGATTTAACTCAGAGTTGGACCTAATGGAGTATCTTTTCCACCGCCACAGTGATTTGTATGCCGGGGCGAAAGGACAACGGTGGATTGAAGGCAGAAAAACAGCCACTCGCCATCCCTGTTCGCTCGGTAGCTGGTGAAAGATGAGCAACCACGAGGCAGGTTTAATCACAGCAACCTGAACGCAAACAGTAAATCACAGCGGTGGCTGATACAGTAACGTGCGGCGGTGGGGATGGCGCATGTCACGTAGAAAAGCTCTCTGTTTCTGTTAAAAACAAAACCAAAAAAAAAAAAAGCAATCTTTCTCCTTGCAGGCAGAGGGGGATGGAGAGATGAAACGCCCTGGATGAGAGATAAGATGAGTGAAGAGAAAAGAGACCTGCTTGGTATTCACCTGTCTCTCTGGATCAATAAAGGTAATTTGGGCTGATTCCTCCCCGTAGGCCTCTTAGCAGACAGAAGGGGAGAGGGGTCAGCCACTGCTGAGCTGCAGGGAGCTGGAATAACTTAGAAACACACTCTGCAAATTACTGCCCCTGTTTGAGAATCCCTCATTCAGCTATTCTGCTGCCTCCACAAGAGTTACAGTGTAATGCAGAGTCCTCCACATAAATCCGAGTGTGTAATGCCTTGATGGAATAATTGGTTGGCTCGATGTTTATCTGCTGCTACTGTAACTTTTGTTTAAGCTGCAACTTTTTGAGGAAAACCTGAGGAATCTACCGCCGAGCCTTCGCCTTCATCATGACTGTTGATTTTGACACTTTGGGTTGTGATTGCAAACGAATCAGTTGAATGAGGGACGATGAAACCCTTAAAGAAGACAGTTTTGGAGGAAGTACCTCGGTGTTCAGATTCACGGGTCAGGCCTCATAAATTACCATGGAAAGACGGGTTTCGGGTTGAATGAGAAACAATTCAAGGTTCACACAAACACACACAGAGACACACAATTTGCAGTCCCAAATGGAGGAAGCATGCCTTTAAACACCAGGATGACGTCCCTCTTTGCTCATTTCTCAACTGTTGCACTTATGACACACAAAACATGTTTAGCTTTAGTAATTTTTAAATTTTTTTTTTGCATTGCCGATCACAGTTTCCGTCCGTCAGTCTCTCGGGGGCTTTGGAGGGTCCCGTCAGTTCCTTATGAGCATGGAGGTTCCCGTCCGTCATGTCGGGGTCACAAGTCTGAGAGAGGAATGCTCCATGTCAGGGAAAGTCAGGGGGGGAACCGGTGTCCCAAGAGACCCCCCTAAAAAAAAAAAAAATCAGAGTCAACATGGGGCCAGTACATATACTTATGTTCCTGTGTCCATCTCTCTCTGAGGTACTTCCTACTGAAGAATTCACTTTGTTGTACTTGAGTCGATTTTTCAGGCATCAGGATGTTTTCCTTTTATTCCCTACAGTTAAAGACAAATATTCACACTTTCCTCACCTCACATTCTTCAAACTGACTTGTTAAAATTTTTTATTTTTTCAGCGAGCGAGAGCAGCAAATTTAAACATTCATCTATGTTGAAGGTAGTGAATTTGAAAGTGTTCAAGTTCTATCAAAAATGTATGTTTATCAGTGAAGATGTCAATTACTTTCACATTAGTTTTGAGAAAACACGTCTGGACCTGTGCTTTTTTCTTTTACTCCGTTGAAGAAATTCTTTCAGCACTTTTATCCTCATCGAAGTCTTTTCTCTACAGGAATAACTGCATTCACAAGCATCCACCATTGTTTGTGTGAACATATACCACCATTAGCTGTGTACGCTGATGTACACTGTTATGTCTTTTTACTTTGCTCTTTTATTTTGTTCTTACGAAAACCGTCCAAAGGTAAACATGCTGACATCCAGAATTGTTCAGCATTGTAATTAATATTTGCTAATGATGCAACATAGAGACACTGTTAGGAGAGCATAGCACATTATAGGATTTGTGAAAAGTCAATATCACGATTTACACAAGCAAGCGGATGTCACATGTAAGCGGAGATCGTCGTGCGTACATGTAGGGGAGAAAAAAAAAAGAATCATGCTAGAAACAGTGTCCAGAAGAAATTGGATTAACAGTCTACTTTTGCTTCCCACACCCTACTATCAAACTTCAATTATCTTTCAACATCATTAATTGCTTCTTGAGGAAGCACATATTGATAGTCCATCATGTGCGGAACTGTTTGAGGCCGACTTAGCTGACAAGTCATTTCCATTCTAGTACCCTGACCTAATCACCATATCTTATTATCATTCACATGAAAACACTAATTACAAAGACAGGGTGAACCTGATTTATGCTAATGGAAACGTGAATATGCCACGGATGCATTAATCTAGAGTATAGGACCCTGCGCTGGTGTTAACTGTGATTAGCATGTGATTACCATAGCATGGGTTATATCTACTGGAAGCCCTGCTTCTGATGGGCTCGTGAAAATCTCTCCACTCGCTGGCAGGGAATGAGACTGTGACTTTTCATGGCGTGAGGAAATAACGCTAATAACGCGAAATTGGCCATTTTGATTGTTTTACTCTAAACAAAAACATCAAAACACTCGCGAGGCGATTTGAACACTTTCTGGGTTCGGAGATTTTAAGTCGTGAGAAAGCGCAGAGCGATCCTCGTTTTTATGAAAAAGATAGAAGATGCCATTGACAAGATTTCCTCTGGACAGGTGCTGTGGGATTTAATAAAGTTTTTAGTTTTGAATGATATAAACCTCTGAAAGTCTGAAAGTGTGCAAAGTCCCTCTTCTGTCACACTTTAACCAATCCTTCCCCTCTAAAAGCGATAAAGAATTTGAAATGATTCTTGATTTTTCCTACAAGTTTTCCCTAAAAAGCCACATCATTGCACTTAATAACCAGGCTTTGTAGTGTTCATATAATCATCTTACCGAAGCAGAAATAACAACATCAACTATATTCACTTGAAAATAATGCACATTTGACACCGAGGTAAATATTTACCATCTGTCTCTGTAAGTGTGTAGATTGTGTTTATTCTGATGTTGGTAATGAAGTGATTACTTCATTAGTTTTTCAGACAAGAATAGAATTGTTTGGTAGAGTGTTTCATCCTATCAGGAACTCCTGGATGATCAGTTTCAGTAGTTTTTTTTTTTTTTTGTTGTTGTTGACGTTTTTGACTGAGTGCCTTGATTTTGACGTATGCTCCAGTTGAATTATTGCGCTCTCAACTTGATATGAAACCTCAGGAAGCCGCATTTTCAGCACTTCCCGCTATGGCAGAAGATAAAACGGCATCATTATAAGCTATTATAAAGTAAGGAAATCAAATGCCTGTCATGTACGGATCTGACATACGGCCGCATTGAGCGCAACTCTCGCAGAGTACAGGTGCCTCCCAGTGGTCGTCTCCTGCGCCATCTGTTCCCGCGACCGGCCGCCTCCATGTGGCTCCCAACAGAAAAGAGGATGCGTTTGTTTTGGGAGCCACGCGAGCACAAAGAGAAGGGGCCCGTCCCTCCATCCCTGCTTTGATCCGTCCTTTGAGACAGGCCAGCCGTGGATCTCTCCCCGCATCCCTCCGGCTTCCTCCTGCCTCGGACGTGCTGGTGTGACGGCTGAGGTGGGGGGTGGGGGGTGGGGGGGACCGGGGCGCCCCGCACATGACACTCCACCAGAAGGAGCCTATTGACGAGGCAACAGATTGGCTTTGAGTGTACCTGATGGTTATCCCCCTCTTCTCTCCGCCGGTCCCCCTTCTCTCTCTTTCAACCAACCAAAGACGATCCCTGTGTCTCCATCATTCTCATACAAATTGCCAGTGTGTAGTGGATTTAAGAGAGTCGTGGAAGCCATTGTTGTGTAATCTGTACCCAAAAGGAGAGGTGATGTTGAGTGTGGTCCTTTTCTAATTCAGGATTAGGCTTGGTTTCTCTCTGTTAGCCCTCTTTGGGCGATCGTCCTCAGCAGCAGCTTGGCAGAGATAGAACAACTGTGATGGCTGCTGAACCATGCTGTGGAAAAATGTGTGTGTTTGTGCTTTATTTATCACTGCTTGTCTACATTTTCAGTTTAGATACAATAAGAGAACTCTTATCAAGCCCCAATCAACACATTTTTGTTTTTTATTTTTTTTATTTATTTATTTTTTAAAGGACTTGTCCTTGTAGTTAAAATGAATCAGGATCAGGATTAGGGTTGGGTAAGATGTAGTGGTGGACTTAAGGGTGTTTTATTCCTCTTTAAATGGAATAAAACATATATTTTGTGTGTTTGTGTCTAGAGGTGGCATACTTGGAATTTATCCATTATTGTTGGGAACGAAATCGACAAACTCTCACGTTATGGTGGCGTTTCTGAATTATCTGGGCAAAGCACAGCCTCCTACAACAGGGCTATGGACCTAACTTTAGTTCAGGGGTGAAACACTCGACCAGTTTGTTCTTCGTTTGGCCAGACCAGGGAGACGATGGCACAGCTTTAATGCATTTTTTTAAAGGATTTATTTTAATAATAGCACAAAAACTTCAAATCTAATTTCGATATTCAGAAAAAAACACAATAAATACTCTTCTCATGAAACTGATTCTGATAATCTTATAAAACTGAAGGACAAATTGAAAGGCTGGTAATATCTTTTTTGTGATTTTGACTCTTTGCTGCATCACCCTGGGTGCCAGATTGCGCCGTTACAGGAGGCACATAGTTTTAGCCTGCAGTCCACATGTTTGACATACATGGTACAGTTCAGTATTTTTTTTAGTCGAATACACATTTTAGGGTAACTGGGGTTATAACAGTGCTGCTTATAAGAGGGAGAGGTCGACAAGATCAGAGTAGGTTTGCTCAAAATTAATGTCAGTCAATCCGTTTTCCTCAGAAGGTCTGTGAATATGGTGTGTGTGTTTACTTACTTTCCATCTGTGTGGGGTTTGAAACCTGAGCGTATGCCTCACTTTCCCTGAAACATTTTCTGTATTTTTAATGGCCGCCTGTTGTTCTCAGGCTAAAGTAACAACAGGGTGGAAGTCAGGGTTCGTGCACTTAGTTGAGCTTATTAGGAGTAAAGTGCAAGGGACTGGCTTCATGTCAAAGAGTTGGACCAACAAGTAATGCTTTCATAGTGTGTGTGCGCGTGCGTGCGTGTGTGTGTGTGTGTTTTGTATGGGAGCGGGTTTGTCATTAGCTTAGCAGAGGGTCATCTGGCTTTAATAGGTGTTCTCAGGTGTTGGTTCTGATGTCTCCGGCACTGCTGTTGTTTGCTGTTGGGAATCAGATCCTGGCTTTCCCCTCCACCCCCCTCCGCCCTCCCCCCGTCCTGCGTCAGTCCCTCTGCACCCCAGCTAATACCACGCTCATTACACCGCTATCGATCAGCCCTTGCTGCACACCAAAGGGCAAAGAAGTCTTCTTCTGTCTTCCCCGCGCTTGTCATCCTTCTCCTTCCTCTTATACCTTTTTTTTTTTTTTTTTTTTTATAACCTGCTCCTCTTTCCCCGAGCCGTTTCCTCTCCATTGACGTGCAACCGACTGTTATTTCCTATCCGGCAATTACATTTCTGTCCAAGTAGGTGGAAAAAAAAACAAAACAGGAAACTGACACTTTCCATGCCGTTAGCGCGGCGCTGCTGTTTGATTTAAGTCATGATTTGTGCTGCGAGCTTTCATGCTGCAAAACGGCTCATTTGAGACGGATTCTAACTGAAGCAGAGCGCTTCGGTTCTGCTGAGGGACCTTCCCCTGCTGTCCAGCCTCCTTGGTCCCCTCTCTATCTCTGAAAACACCTGATTTGTCTAACAGATCGGTGTGCCGCCTTGTTTTGGCTGCAGGATAAACACTGGGAGGTGACGCTGAACGCCAACCGTCTCAGATCGGGATCGCATCAGACAACAAACTGACTTGCATGCCAGAAATGTTGAGGAGGTCCCTCCGTGGTGTTTTAGCAGGTGAATTAATGTAATAATGTCCCAGATTCCTTGATAAGCTAATGATTTCCATGACAGTGCATGAAAAGGCATCTCGCTTGTAAGATCTGGATGTTTCCTGGAGTCAGACCTGAAATCCTCTCGTCACATTTCTTCTCATCTCAGTTCCGAAGGATTTTATCTGAACTACGCTGGACAACTTACAATTAAACTTTCCACGTCATCGGAAAGACTTCTTGCAGTTTTATATACATACCAATGAGTCTCTTGAAGACTCGCAACAAAGGCTTTTCCTCCAGTCGACGGAATCTATTTGCATTTTTCTGCTACAGTAACTCAGCAAGGGGGGTGTCTGTTGCCTGACCCCGCCGCTCACAAGCTGCATTGCCTGTTTAACCATAATTGCTTGCATACCGTATTACAGCAGACTTCTTGGATTTGCATTCACATCCTCTCACACCCCCGGTTGCATATATTCGTCGGCCGCTCGGCCCCGTCCCGCGGTAGGACTCTATGAGAGCGAACTGTTGGCTGCAGCAGAACGGCGGTGGCACTGGGTCCCGTAATGTTAGCCAGGTTAGATACCTCTGACCCCCCGCTACCTCTATGTCTTTGTTTCACGGCTGACAGAAAGAGTGCCAGAGCTCCTCCAGCCCGGGTGATTTATGACCAGCAGCTGCTGTTGCAGCCCGTGACCCGCACAGCTGGGTGTCAGATGTGGTCTCCCTGCGAGCACAAACTTATCTGGCAACCCAGAGTCGGTTGAAGACTGGACAGAGGCAAGGAGCAGGACTGGGAAGACGAATCGTCTGGGGGGGGGGGGGCAGTGGGACAAACAGAAGAATTAAAGTCAGAAGAGTGCAAGTTAACATAACGTACAAAAAAAAGCAGATGAAAAAAATACAGATTTGAGAGTCAATATAGCGTGAAACACAAAGAAAACATCTAGTCTGGACTGAAAAAGAATAATTTGAATGCACCAGCTAGACTCTGCATTGATTTCTGCTGGTGCAGGGAAAGAAAAATGTTTGTATTATTTCATAAGCCAATTAGCTGCAAGGAGACTCCTCTCCCCGTGCGCCTATTGACCCACAGTCTGTGGCTCTGGCTTTATTGTCTGGGGGGTGCTCTATAAAAGATCGATAATGGGCGAGTGATTGGATTATGGGGTAATCAATGCATTGTACTAATATATAACCAGAGTGATTATGGGGCTGTGGCTAATAGGAAGCCTCAGAGAGCTGTAAAGACATCACACTCCCGCTGGCGTGCAGGAGAAAAGTGCGTCTTAAATTAAACGTGTGCGCGTGGTAATATCATGCACGTGTGTGTGTGTGTGTGTGTGTGTGTGCTTGTGAGTGCAGGGGGTAGCATGGCAGTAGATGATGGGTTGATTTTCTTGATTCTTCAAACAACTGAAGAATAGTGCTACCAGATGGTGTGTGATAGCCGCTCAGAAGAGGCCATCAGCAGATTCCTGCTGTAACATAGTGACAAGGCTCCTGGGTTCAATGCTGCAGCATGTGTGGAAGCTGAGAGGATGACCGTAGCACTGGAAAACAGAAAAAGCCTGCATCGTATTCCTTTATGCATCTTTTTTTGCCTTTATTTCACATTAGCACTTTAAAACGATTTTATTTTTTCAGACAAAACTAAAGAAACTTTCTTTGTGAAATTTGCAATGAGAAATTGTTGCTTCACAACCATAGCATGTTTTAATAGTTTCAGTAGATTAAGAAGCGTCTCAGGATGAAAGTTAAACATGTACACAGGTCACAACGTAGAGATGGAAAGACGACTGAAAATTTACCCTCAAGCTCAAGTAATTTGACATGACTTATATTGTACTCAGTTACAATCTTTTATTTAGTTTCTAATGTGTTAATGCTTAAGTATTTTGATTGTTTAAATTTTTCTTTTATTTGTCAATGAATGAAAAAAATTCAAGTAGAAGTACCCCTGATTGAGAAATTCAAAGAACAAAGTAAATTACTCAAAATCTACTCCAAGTAATTTTTTCAGCTGCATTCTTTTTTTTTTTTTTGTTAGTAGGAGTCATCCCGCAGAAATCCTACAATGGTTAACACATTTAGAAAAAGCTCAAATTTTTTGTCTTAAAAAATAAAATATTTTGGTCTCAAAAATGCGGATTTTTTTTTTTCTTAAATGTTGATCCAAATCGTGGGTGTACTCAGTAGACTGAATATATTTATGTTCTTTAACCATACTTATACCACTGCCCCAAAAATGCAATTAATTAGAGCAATGTGAGTGTTTTCAGTTCAACCTGACTCAATCAGAAATGTCAAATTCAGCTACTCCTCTTCTTTCTTTCACATTTTTTATGCTTTCTTTTTTTCACAAAGTTCAGTCATTGTAACTTTCACCACAGACTTGGCTTGTCTGGGATGCTTGAAACTTTTTCTGGGATTCAAACTCATATCACAAATCTTCAGGTCCAGACTTAACACTGTTCACCACCAGGAGTATTTCAGTATTAATTTAACTGTATTGAAAATAGAAATTTCACTTGTGTCGCATTTTGCAAAGGGATGTTCCTGACATAAGCTGACCTTGATATGTTGAATAATATGATTAAAACCTTTTGATTTAAGTAAACTATACTGTAGCAACAGAAACTGCAATGCATCAGACTATGATAATTCAATCAACATATAAATTTACACACATTTTAAATAACCTAATTTCCCCAATCTCCATGTATTTTATTTATCCGTGATGTAGAGTCAGTTACATTAGTTGTACCTAAAAATGTGGACAGTTAGTGCTGGGTTCAGTTCAGAATTCCTACTTTTATTTTGCTAGAGTTTTTTTTTTTTTTTTTATTTTGACAGCAGTGTCTTTATACGCCTTCAGATATGCTGCCAAATTTGAGAGTTCATGGGGAGACATCAGAAAAGCAGCCAGCTGGGAAAGTTGTCCGTTGTCTGCTCAGCTGAGAGGAGAAACGTGACTGGCAGGCTAATCTCGTTACACACTTAACACCAGAATGCCAGAAAGTAATGATGTAATGATAATGACGAACCTTTTCACAACTAATTATCTGTGTTTATCAACACGTGTCGGCCCATTTAATATAATTGAGTGAGTGATAGCCGGCAATCTCATTCCCACCATTCATAATTTCTTTGATTGGCCGAGTGAATAAAAGCCGGAGCTACAATGATATCAGCTGTGTGATCTGCTCAGAACCACCGCTGTGCTCTGATGGAGCTTTCGCTTTTGTCCTGCTTCTTTAGCTACCAGGTTTTTTTTTTTCTTTTTTCTTTTTTTTTTTCTTTTTTTCATGGCCTGAATGGACAGAAGGGAATGTGGCAGAATGAATGAGATGTGGTTAAACACCTAAATCCTATTTAAGGTGTCTTTGTTTGATTTCTTCTCAGCTGCTTTGTCGTGTGTCTCCTGCTCAAATACGAGACGGAGATGTGGCGCCGCCGACTTGTGCTGCGGAGCTTTTGGTAGAGTTCCTGTTTGCACAAGAGTTTAGGAGGCTTTCATGTGACAAATTGTAAAAGAACGACATAATGAGAGGCAGTGTCTTTAAGTAGAAGTGAGGAAAAAAAAACTGGATAAAACAGATGTTAACGTCTAACTTAAAAGTTGAGGAATTGGAATAATCTAACAGGAAATAACCATCTATCCATCTATGTGTCTTTATGTTTGGTATATAAATAAAAACATATTGTTTTCATATTATTTCTAGCTACATGGTAGAAACCGTCTTCTCTCAGCGCTCTGAGCGACGTCACCAACATGTCCACTCCACCGCGGTGCTAAACCCCTGTCCTCTGTGGCGTGACATGCACGGTCCGGGTTTTTCCTGACAGCCTGGAGCTTTGATGCCCGCTTCTCACTGCTGTCACTCTCCCGGCTGTTTAAGTGTCCGTTTAAAAGCCGCTTTGTCCCAGAGGGCTTGTCTTTTACCTGTCAGCCCTGTCGAAAGCACTAATCACCGCACAAAGCTGGGGGAGCCGCACCATGCGCTTGTTAGCCCTCATCCCAATCTTCCGCCACGTCCCCCCCCGCCCCCGCTTTGACATCCGCACGGGCACTTAATTCCCCCCCCTATTATGTTCTTATGTTTCTATAGCCTCCTAATGAGACAAGAAAGGGGAGTATCGGGTTGTGTCCATTGATGCGACGAGCGCGGCGTGCGTTGAATGTGTGTGGATGCATGCGCCGGCGCTCGGAGCCATCTGCCCACCGCGGCAACACGGCGTGTAATAACAGAATCATGACCGTGGAGATCACGGCGCCGGCGGGGAGCCTTGTATTCATGGAGCTTTAAAACCAGCCATCCAGTGCCGATCGGACACGCCCAGCCCGTACACCCCAAACGCCCCCCCCCCCCGCCCCCCACGTTTCCATCCTCCCGGCCTCAGACGGCACGTTGCCAGGGGTGACGTGGACGGCGGGGTCAGAGGTGCTTGTCGGAGGTGAGGTTCAGACGGTGGGCCCATCTGATAGGACCATCTGGGCGAGTGACCTGACATAATTAGTTATTAATTCTTCTGTGGGAGTGGAGCGAGGAGGTGGTTACACAAGACTAAAGCTCTTCCTCACGCTGCTGCCGTCAGCGCCGGGATTATCGCAGTTACTGCCGCTGAAGAGAAATGATCAAGAGATTAGAGAGGGACTTTAAAATAAACATAAATCTTCCTTTAGTATGTTTTGAAGGTAATGTTGCATTTTAGGGTAATGTTTTTAGTTGTGATGACCATTTTCACTTTGAGAAATTTTTGCTTTTTTGTGGAAACACCATCAAAATAATGCATAAAGAAAAATATCTGCATACAGATCTTTGTGCTATTTCACATACATTTAATTGGGACTCAAAGGTAGCCTGTAACAAAACAATATAAGAAGATTGTTTAATTATAGACTGCATGTAGCATAAGATTCTTTTAGCATTTTTTTTTTTTTAATCTTTAATTCGGCAGTAAATTATCATTGGATTATTTCTCAGCGATTTGCTCTGAAAACCCATCTGCTGTTCAGCTCTTTTGTGTTGGAGTGTGTAACGTGACTATCGAGGACTACAGCGGTACAGTGTCAGCAGCGGCCCCTCCTGCTGCTCTGCTCCACTAACGCTGCCTTCATCGCCTCTGCCGCCGCCACCGCCGCCGCCGCTGCTGCTGCTGCAGGGGAATCTCCTCATTGGCATGCAAGCAGTGACTTGTGGCTGTGGAGCACCGGCACCCTCTCTCCAGAGACTCTCTCCGCTCTCCTTCTTTCTCCTTGTCCTTCTCCTGCGCTCTCCCTCTTGTCCCCTCCCTCACGCAGCTGTCACAATATCTTCTCAATACGAGTGCTGCAGGGATCGAAGGAGTGGAAGAGCCGCGCTGATGCGCAGCTTTGAGAAACGCAAGGTTTTTCAAAACACAACGGCTGAAAGGGCCTCTCGTGAGAGCAGCGAAATCAATCTTAAGATTTGTGGACAATCTGTTTTGTGCATGCAGTAACGGCTGCCGCCGCACTCCAGCTCCGTGGGACGTCATTTAATAAAGATCTACTGTACGTCCAGCGGATGAAGAGCAGTGTAGAGCAGCGGAAATACACTGACGCCTCAGAATTCACTTTGATCTGATCCGATCTTGGCAGATTGATGAGGTGTTTACAGTAAGAGCGAGCGAGATCCAAACAAACAAACACAACTTCTTGGCAAGTGTTGAGCATTTTGTAGAGATGCTAGAAGGAACAATGAGGGAGAGAGAGAGAGAGAGGGAGAGGGAGAACATGGATCCTCTGTGACTCTGTGGATTTGGCAGGAGTGAAAGCAGTGAGAAGAGCGCTGATACAAGCCAGACTCAAGCTGTGGGCAAATCAAGCGTGAAATCGGGAACAAAGGGATTCACAGGATTGGAGGGCATTAGATTCACACTGTCTGAGCCTGTGTGCGTGCGTGTGTGTGTGTGTGTGTGTGTGTGTGTTTGAGGCTCAGGATATTGTACTTGTAGTCTTTTTAATAGCCTTATTGCACAGAGATTAGCAAGTTTCAAATTAAGGCGGCTTTGTTTCGGATTTGTTTAAGTGATCACACCCTTTTCACGTTTCTGACTCAAAACACAACATTCAGTGTAAGGAACTTACAACAAACTATTTTTCTAGATTCATGGCATTTATTCCCCGTGCCTTAGGTGCTTTAAATGTTTTTTGTGGCTTTAAAAATACGTAGGGACTTTCAAGGGAAGGAATTGCAGACACTGATTTGTGGGATCTCAGAATACTGCAGACTCAGATGGCATCAATGACTGGTATTAAATCTGAGTTATCATACTTACAAATCTTGAACATAATCTAACCAAATGTTAGCTCATTAATCATTTCCTGCATGCACAGAATGGAAAAACGTGTCATTTTTTACACAAGTACTGC
The DNA here is from genome assembly GCF_902148845.1 of Salarias fasciatus. Lineage (NCBI taxonomy): Eukaryota > Metazoa > Chordata > Actinopteri > Blenniiformes > Blenniidae > Salarias > Salarias fasciatus. The sequence goes on from NC_043759.1 coordinate 15,774,318, forward strand.
TTTTCTATCATTAGTAAGTGACTTTAATTGATTAAAAAAACACAGCCAATATATTAATATAGTCAAATCAGCCACAGTTTAGTTGTTTTGGTTTTTTTTGTTTGTTTTTTTGTGGAGTAGAATTTTATTCATTCCATATAGCTGCTGTTTATTTTGACTCAGTTCCACTTAGGAAGTTCTGCAGGTGGTAATGCTCACTTTACACCAGATGTGCTGCTGAGGATTCTCCCGCAGTTCTTCTCAGATTTTTTTTTTGTTTTTTTGTTTTTTTTGTTAATGAAATTCTCTCCAAGCCAAAGCCTATTCTAGAAAATATTGAAATAAATGGATTGGTGTTTCAAACAGTTGCTTATGCAGCTCATCAATCATTTTTTTAATAAACACAATGACCATGATGCATCAATGCACATAATTTGATACTGTGAGCTGTAATTAGCAACTTATTTTGAAAGACGCATTTGTACTTGACACAAACCCCTAAAGCAGTAACCTTACTTCCCCTCAGAGTCTTTGCAGACTCTCTCGGCTCGGCCAATCAGATCGACCAGATGACCTCAATATCCTGTTCCGCCCAATCAGACCATCTAAATGTCTTCTGGTCTGCGGCAGAGGTGTCGCTAAAGGCCCCGGTTGAATGATTTTCCCAGGTCCTGTGCTATTTTGCCCTTGGTTGACTCATTTGCAGGCAACTCACCTCCACAAATGCACAAGTTCTTTTTTTTTTCCTTCTTCCTGTGAAGTGTTTTCATGCCCACTCAGACGTTTGCCTGCTTTCGCACCGTGCAGCTGTGTTTTCAGACCGGATATGTAAAGGGCTGCTATTTCCAAGCTGATTTCAGCGGAGAGGAATTAAACAATTAGAATATGTCAGCTCACACTCAAAGAGGTCATAAAGTACACACGGAACAGAAAACATGTTGAAACATTTTCCTTTGCTCTCGAGCTGCTTCATAGTGATGACTCCTCTTTCGAGCGCCAGGTTGAATTATGGAGGCGCGACTGAAGGAACACTTTAATTGACGTATGAATATGCAATTCTGCCTCAATCCCGGCCTGAAATCAATCAACTCGACGTCGGGTGGCTATTCTGAGCTCTGCCACCTGCACCCTAGTATTCTGTGGTGGTTTGAGAGTTTAGGATCGGTTTCGCCTTCGCTGCAGTTGTGAAACCCTGCGATGTTTTTCCTGTGGTTCGATAGTTCGCCTCCACAGAGTCCAACAAGCAACACGACACGCATGCTTATCTTCTCAAGCCTCCAGTGCTTCAGAGTGTAAACAAAGCTGATTCTCCCATGATTTCCATCGTTAGATGATTCACATTTGCTTTAAATTTGCATTGCTGCGATTCAAAGTGAGCGGTCGCTGAGAAGTCCTCAAGCATTCTGAGATTATTAGAAAGCAACAGCGATTGATGGTGTGCCGAAACCATGGTATATTTTACTCCATAAAAGAGTCAAAGTTATGACACACAACATTAAGATTTAATTTCACCTTCAGAATGTTTCCCAGCATTTTAGCGTGTTCAGATCTGAACTTAATATAATAATTAGTACCTGCCTTATCATTATTAATTAAGATTTTAACTTAAAAAAATATATATATATTCCAATTGATACTTTTTCTTGCAAAACTAGTTGTCAATACTCTTGTTCAGTTACATAACATTCTTTTTTGAATATGGGACTTTTACCTGTTGAGGGGATCTTACATATATGGTTTTCAATATTCTTGAAGTTATATTTAAGCAGGTAGATAAACTGAGATCCAGTTCTTATTGGCAGTGATGACCCGGCCAAGAAGCACCATAATAATTCTGATGAAGGTAAAGTGATGCCAGCTCTCCTCCAACACTCCGAGTTACCTTCTTGATCTCACTTTCCAGAAATATGTGAGAAAGCTGCAGATTTTGCTCTTCAATGGAATTAAACCATGCAGCTTCTTTTGGTTTTTTTTTTACTCTTCGCCTCCATAATCACCTCCTTCTTTTTCTAAACCAAAGCAAGAATGAGAAGGTCTCGGGTGAAGCGATATTCTGGGGAGATGTGTGCAAAGTCTGGGCACAAGGCCCAGTATCGCCACATTTGTAGCTGATTCTACACGTGAAAGCCTTCAGGGCACATCAGGCAAAAATCCCTGGTGTTTAGAAAGAGAGAGAGAGAGAAAAAAAAAGGTCTCTGATTATTGCAGTATCTCAGCAATAAACACAGTCAGCCAGCGCTGCGCTCAGTCGTACACATGCAGCGTTCACAAACTTCCATGATGTCAGCTGCAGAGTGGTGGAGTAGTTTTGACTCCATAAATGACAGCAGCAGTGATATCTGGCAGACCATCTGATGGTCACGTCAGCGTCGACTTCTTATGGGAGATCTGTATCCAGGCCCAGCCCGTCCGGGCGGCCAGCTCTCCGGCTCCCCAGCTCCACAGCTACATGCGAATAACTTTGCATATATTAAAATGCACAGCAAGAGAAATTGCCTCCGTGCAGAGGTCAGAGTGGCTAAATGTGCAAGTTCAACCGCTCCAAACAGCAGGAACGTGTCACTGCAAGTGCTTTTAGAAACAGCTCAGTGGACATAGGAGCACTTTCCCGCTCTAATGAGTTGTACAGCACTTTGTACATTGTGTTTCCCAAAGTTATCATCAGTGCTTCCAAGTCTAACAATCAAATCGGTTGGTGCAAGTTGACAAAGTTTATATTTGGCAGTCACAAGTTTCCATATTTGTTCCCAAAAAAAAAGACATTGTGGAAGAATCACATCTTTCCATTGGGAGAGGTCTTATTCCAAAGCCGTATTTATGATCACTGCAATTTATTTTGAATTAATACCAAATGCGTTATTCTCATTTTATATATATTCAAAAAGGAAATTGAAGAAACAGAAATGACTTTGCCTTTTCCAACTAAATGTACAACTTTATATTGTTGGTTTTTGTTCTGTAAAGAGAATTTATGGTAAAAATAGACTAGACACAACAATGTCTTGGTATATTTTCCTGGTGTATCGTACAAAATAACTTCAGAGTGAATTAAAAATGGTTTTTTTTAAATAAAAAAAAAACTTAAGCTACAATATCTTTATTTACAAGGAAAGATGAGTTTATCTGAGGTGGTGTGTGTGTGTTTGCGTGTGTTTCACTCACCAGCAGCTTTGACAGTTGAAAAAATGGACACAGACAAAAAGAAATAATTGTTAGCAATTGTATTGAGATTTAAGAGACTTTTAAACCAACTAATAAATAAACTTGTCACTTCTTGTTCAAAAATTCATCTTATGATGATATTTACATCATAAATTAAATTAAAAACTAAAGACATGAAACTTAATTTAGGTGTTTGTATCAATCTTTTAACCCCTTTACACTGGCATGATGGAACAAAGCAAAAACATTGTTTTCTTTGAGAACAGCTGAAAGTGGAGCAAAAGTTGATAATTTTACAGCGAACTCTTGACGTCCTAATAGTTCAGGTAATTGTTAAATGGTAACAGGCGAAAACAGGAAAACCAATACTCTGATATGTAAATCATATAATTTAAGCGTCAATTTTATGTTGCTTTAGAGTGCACAATGCCCATATTTATAAGGCATAGAGAGCATTACGAATGTTTGGTAATAGCTGTTTGCCCTCTAAATAAAGGCATTAAACCTACACACTCAGGCGGTTGCAAGTTGATCTGCATATTTTCCACTTTCACATATCAGAGTATTTTTTTGTCCAGTTTTTTCCACTTCATTTATTTTATATTCTAGCGCTGGAATTATGGTGCGATCCAAACACCAAAATGTTTTTAATGTCACATTTTCTACTCAGACAGGGAAAAAAGACAACATACATAAAAACAGCCCACTGACAAATAAATACCAGCAAACATTGACATCTTACAATAGTGAAACGCTTTCCTTTGCGATGTTGCACTTCATGTGTCAAACATTATGTGTCTGTGCCGTGGAGTTCTCAGGTGAAAGGGCAATGGAACAACACATTTCTTACTGCCTCTGGAAATCGTGTCCGGGACAGATTAACTCACACAGCCAATGGGGCGTGAGAGGTCTGGGACCGAAACACTGGCTTGATGTTTAGCCAGCCTCTGCAGGGAGGGTAGTTGAGTTCACCGCCATGGAAATAACACTATATTCCTATTTAATGGAGCAAACCTCCTTCCTGTGCCAGGTGGCATATCAAATGTCACTTCCTGAACCAAGCTCCTTGAAAGTCTTCGAAATTCAGCCTCTTATAATAAAGAAGGGAAATGGTACAATGCAAAGGCCTGACGATCGAGTTCAGCTGAATGATCCACCGAAGGTACATCAAACTAACACAGTTGTCTTGCATCCACCTTTTTGCCCCCTGGTTAGCGTCGCAACGCCAACGGTATCATCCTCCTTTAGACAACAGGACCCATCTGCACCAGATATCGTCAGCTGCCGTTGGTTATGATCACTGAGGTGGCCTTGTGTCCCTGTATCTGCTCGGCCTGCATTCTCACATGAGACGCCACGTCGTACTGGACTCCTCCGCAGGCCAGGCCGGAGTAACTTCGCAAGTTCTCCGGGTCGTACAGGTGCTCCAGGGAGTACCCAGTCAAGGCGTAGGCCGTTTGCCGGTCCAGCGGCTGCCTCTCCTGAGCTTGGTAGAGCAGCGGACTCCCCTGTGGTTGCGAAGCATGGGGGGACAGCTCCGTCTGCATGTAGTCTTTGGCGAGGGAGAGGCCCGATCTGGGGATGCCGTCGGAACTGGGGCTGCTGAGACGGGACAAAGATGCGGGGCTGGTTGTGTTTTCGTCATTGTCGTGGGCCGCGAGCATTTTGACGCTGTCTCGGTGATGAAGGCGTTCGGAGGGGAGGTCAATACTGGGGGCTCCGGGGCCTCGGCACACCACACTGGGCATGGTGAGCTGAGAGTGGTGGGCAAGCGAGGAGGTGAAGCACGGGCTGTGAGTTTTGGTCAGGCCGGAGACGTCCAGCGGCGGTACCTTGTGATGCTGCAGGCGGTTCTCCTCCTCTTTGATCATTTGCTGCGTGGCACGGATAAGGGTCTCCATCTTGCTCGGCTCTCGGGGGCTTGCTTGGAACTGGTCACCATGGTATCGCTCACCTGAATCGCTCGTGGACCCGCCCCCGTCAGGCGAACTCACAACACTGTCTTCGTCCCAGTGGCCCCGTCCTGTGAAGAAAAGCACTTGTTACATTTTTTACAACAACATTTGTACGAAATTTAACAAAAACACTGAATGTTAGGTGTTAGAATTCTGCTTGAAATGCACAAAGAAACACAGTTTGCCTGGATATTTTGGCTAGGGCAACTTGGGGGCTGTTTTACTGTTTGAGGATGAGAAATGTGAAATAACTTGGCTTTCAATTGCAGGCAATTTTTGAACAGATGGAAGCAATCGGCACACTGGCAAGAAAGGGCGTAAACAACTTAGCATGTCCCATAATAACATTTGGAAAACAGCTACCAGGAGAAGCTAGGCCAGAACTATTTTCAGAGACAGATGGTTGTGTTCTCAACCCTGACACCTCACCATGAATGGCGCCATGGTAGGATGTGATTTCGTAGCCCTCGCTGCTCTCCACCGAGAATTTTGGCAGTGACAGCACAGAGCGTGTGGTGTCCCACCACATCTCTCTCCCGGACTGGGGGGTTCCCAGGAAGTAGCGCCCACTCTGACACCGAACGCGGTCACAGGTTGTTGTGTGAGGATGGGAGTGGGCGTGGGCGATGTCGTCTTCAGACAGACCCAGGCCGTAGCACAGGGAGCCCGAGTCTGGGTAAAGTCGATATGCGCACGACGCCTCTGCCGCCTCGCTGGGATCCAGCAGCTGGGGGGAGGCAGAGTCTGTCAGCGGACTCCCTCCCCACTGGCTGTCCTGGTCAGACTCCGAACGCTCTGGATTGAAAGCTGAAAATTGCTGGGTAGAAAGAAGAAAATAGAAAGAAAACAGATTAGTCATTTAAATCCATCTGTATTGATGAAATATTCACCAGGCGTAGTTTTTAAATATCTTCTATAGAAACAGACGGTTACCTGTGGATATGGTGACACTCTGGCTTTGGCCTTCGACTGGCTCAGGCGTGACTTGGTGCTCTTTCTGTCTTCGCTGTGACTGTCAGCGTATGGAAATGCTGGCTTGGTGGGACTCATCTGGTCTAAGGACAGCTGCATCCCCTTATACTCAGTATCCCTTTGGGCATAAAACAAAACAAACAACCAGATTTTAATGATGAAAATAAAAGTGAACTTTTGCATAACCAGTTTGGGATTTTCTGGGGAACTAAAGACAAAAATGTATCATTGTCCTGTTGCATATCCCCCTTTAATGGTCTTGAGACAGCACATCTTAATTAAAACCTGTATCTATGTAACTATTTAAAATTTTAGACATTTGCAGTTCCGCAAGGATGAATTTGGAAAACACTGTTGATCCCACTTGTGGCCCTTCCAAACCTTTAAGCCAATGTTTCCCCAAACAATTTGAGCATCGTCTCTCTTTCACATCAAGTGGTATAATGGGGGATTCATCTGTAGCAAACATCCCAGCTAAATATTAAATACAGAGCCATACATACCTAATTCACAACCGTGCTTTACATCTCATGAATATTATTACAGCAATTAGAAATGAAAACAACATTTAGGATATGACTGAGATTAAATCCCCCAGTTCTGGGAAAACTAACAAACACCCTGAAGAAAGTCAATCATTCTTTCATGCCATGCAGCCATTAGAAGAAAGCAACGTGAGTAAATCTGCACACAGAGCCGCATGCACGTGTTGACCATCTCTGCAGTGAATTTTCTCTGAAGCCACCGTATGTATATTTTTTTTGCATGGTGCAGATTACTTTTTCACTGGCTTCAGCAGCACGTGTGACATGTTAACCCACTGTCCCGCTGCTGAACTCAGTCCAAGTGTCACTGTCGGGGGAGTAAAAAGGCTCCCGTGTCAAGTGTTCAGCAAACATGAGCCTATTCTTAACTTATCACATCAACAGTATGTAATAGCAGCTGCCTGGCATTTTAAACCTCGTGGCCCATCTCTGACCCTGCACTGCCAGCCTCTTTAATATGACTCCAAATATGACCCATTCTTTATGTACAACACCTTTGGGGAAAGGCCATGTTTGGAGAGCCAGCGCACAATGCGAGCGTTATTTGCTCTTGCAGGTATAGTTTGGTGGCTGGTTCTGCATCCTATCTGTGCCCTGCTTGACTTATGTCTGAGCCAATAATGTTGGGCCTTTGTGCAAACTCAGCTGTGTTAGCCGAATTCCACCTCGGGGTCAATGTCAGAGCACCTCATGTCTGAAATACGCCACCGGCCAACATCCAAGCATGATTTATTAAAGGATTCTCGTCGGGTTAAAATGCCGCCACAGCAAGGTGATTACTCCTTGTTTATGTTTTTTAAGGTTTTCCTTCTACTTTTGTCGCGTGTGCGTTCTCTGACACCTCGGCGGTGGACCTAATTATGCGCTTGGAAATTCACTGTCATTTTAATATAGTTACTTTGTTTTCTCCTAACTGCATTGAGGAAATCAATACTTGGAGTGCAACCTCATGCATGCATGCACGTACAGACTCACATGAAACTGCTATTGCACACACACACACACACACACACACACGTGCACACAGACACACACACACACACACACACACACACACACACACACACACACACACACAGAATGCGGCATGTGAATCAACCAAACCTAACAAGGAAAATCCAACATGTGCTAGAGCTATGAGATAGCTATTGATTCCTAGTTTACTGTTTGATCGATTTTGCTTTCCTTAGACTGCAGATCGATGGTGACAGTAGAGGTTTTTTGATGGGGTTGAACCCTGGTGTTTGTCTTGCTGTCTCAAAGGGCCTTAGTGTGCTTTGTGCTCTCATAACACACAACTGCCTGAGTCCTGCAGCTACTGTTTTCGGGAGATTTTGTGCAAAGAAGCCACAATGGTATAAACATGATGGACAAAAAAAAAGTGTTTTTTATTCACGAATAATGGATATCATTGTATGTGCTGTCTCTGAGAAAATATGTAATTTTGTTTTTCCAGAAATGTTTTATTTTAAACCAGTGTTGTTCCATAACATTTCATTTAGCGTAACAGTAATGTTAGAATCTCACAAATGCACAAAAAAATGTAGAAAGAAAAAAAACAACACTCTGAATATGTCATTTTATTATTGGTAATAAAATAATGTTTTTCTTTAAGGTTATTTTTAAACATGGGATTTATCACTGGCTCCAGTTTCTGTCTGATACAAGGATCAAAGCTCGACTCACGTGAGGACGTAGTTAACGCTGACAATACAGTGAGGTCTCGAAGATCGACTGTTGTGGACAATGGTGGCGTAACTCTGGACCCAGACCCAGCCGCCGTGCTTGGCCAGGAAACGATAGTACTTAGTGGTGACTTGGCCTTTTACCAGCACTGAAGGAGACAAAAGAAGCAAAAAGACAAAGATACATTAACATACTTCAATCCATGCACGCGTGTGTTAAGAGTGAGCGAGAGGAGACGTCGGATTGTCTGCACATGGTGGCTGCGGCAGGTTGCCCTGGCAGAGACTATCAGAGAAGGTCAGTGTTGTGAAAGTAGAGACGAGCGAGCGTGTGACTCACAGAGGTGGTGCGCACAGCGGAGGTGGAAGATGTCGCAGCTGTGGACGTGATGGTATAGTGTTTTTTCGATGAGGTCTTGGGGCTCATATCCTGTCAGCTCAGCTACCCTGGAAAGGAATCGAGAAGTTCGAAGCATGCAGAGTGAATTCACGTTATTTCATGTTTGTCTGTTTTTGTTTATCCAGACTTTGATTTTATCTCATCGAGCTGTTTGGAGAACTTCTTTAGAAACACTGTGTTTTAAAATGATAGAAAAAAGAACACTCTACAGCATCCATTATTCCTAGCACATCCGGTACTGCCTTGTTTCGTACCTGGAGTCAAGGAAGATAAGTTTCATGTCCAAACTGGCTCTGAACATGAACATGTTGCTGTGCAGCTTGATCTCAGTCACAGCGCTGGGCGGTAGGGAGTGACCAACAGCCACTAGCCCCACATTCTGGTAGCAGCCCTCAAAAGGTGATATATCCAAACTGTACTGGCGGATCTTCAGGTACCCGCTGCAGTGAATCACCTGCAGTGATGCAGAAACAGAAGGAAAGAACTTTCAGTGTCTGTTTAGGAAGTTGCAAAGGAATTAAATCAAGAAGAATGAAATGCAGTATTACAGAAATACAGAATATTCTAAAGGGGTGAATTTAGTGACAGTGGAGCAGTCAATCACGATATGGAGCAGGTAAATGATCGTTACTAGTAAATGATTATGTATTGATTTTTATATATTTAAAAAAAAAATGGACAAAAATTCTAATGGCAACCTTGTATCCACCACTGGTGAGTCCCGCGTTTCTTTTTGCCAGCACGCATTTCATCCGCAAAAAGAAGGAGCGCTCCATTTCATATTCTGAAAGAGGACAAGCCATGTTTTAAAGGGCGATTATAAATAGAGTTCAATCAGAAAGCCTCTCGGGAGGAGGAAACATACAAGACGGTGGCCAAAAATTGAAAATATGCTCTCTTACCAGACTTTTACGCATTGGTTTATATCAATAAATGAATGAGTGTTGGTTAAAAAAAAAAAAAGTAAATAAAAAAAAATCTGCGCGACAAAATAATGCAGCATGTGTTAAAATGGTAGATGAGAAAATATAAAGTGATTTTTCGGGTTTCAAACTGGATCCTGCAGGAATAACGCGCTGCGTAAAACAGGCACGTGGGTGCAGACTAAAAGCCTAAATATCCCACGAGTGTATTCATCACACACACACACACATCGGCAGCGTTTGCTTGAACACATGCAGGCTAAAGAAGACACAGCTCATTGTGATTAAAGTGTAAATGTCATGCACGAGAATTCGGGGAGCTTTGGAGAGGAAGCACGTGCTGCTGTACCTTGGACGAAGTGTGAGTGGTAGGGCTGGTGAGGCGTGAGGACAGCTGTCATCTCGTCGTGGTCGGCAGGATGGACGTACTCGTAAATACTGTTCCCGGTCAACTCTACCTGTTGAGAATAGCTCAGGTAATTTACGCGTAAGGAGTTCCTGCTGGAGGAAAGGTTTTATTTGCATTATAAGGCGTCACGGGCGCAACGTGAGTGTTGGGCCAAAGTGACCGAGAAAAAAAAATAGTGTAAACGGACCTGAGAGAGTCCTAAATGGACGGATGCTGTCTCTGAAATATACATGATTTTCCCATCTGGAGCGACAACAAAGATGAATCCGTCCAGTGTCTGGAAATAAACGACAAACACAGCGTCACCTCTCTGGGCTTCATTTTCCCTCAAAGGCACACTGGTGGCAAGTCAGTTATAAAAAAAAAAAAAAAAATACAAATCAAGCAAAAAAAAAAAAAAGAATGTTGTACCTGCAGTAAATGAGATCCCAGCTCTCGTCCTATATTGTCCAAAGATCTTGTCCGACTTGCATGACCCCAAGCTTCACCCAAACCTGCAGAGAGGCAAATAAACCCGTTTGGATGCCGCGTAATTTATTATTTTATACGGATGATAAAAATACAGCGTTACAATATTTCAGTTCCATATCGATAGATATTGGTTTACCATTTAAGCCTATTGTTGTTTTTATTAGTCTGGATTTAGCTGGCGGCTCACACGCTCGAGCTCTCTCTCTTTTACGCACGCGTGCCCGCACACACATCCCGAGGCCATGGCTTCTGTTTAAAAGGCCCGATTACAGCTAAAGAAGCACTTTGTGTATTCTGGACATACAGTTAGAAAGAGCACCACCAGGAGCCACAAATAACCTGTCAGCATTTAAAAACCCATAGTATTATTTAAATTATTATTGCTATTATTAATATTATTTTATATGCATGCATGTGTCGCCTGCGCGTTTCCCGTGACTCCAGAAATCTAAAAGAAGCCTGCGCATTTTTAGATTCTTCTTCCAATAAAAGCAGCGCTGACTGTAAGTGGGACAAAGCGAGTAGCCAGTGCTGCTCATTAAAATTCATTCAGTTCCATCAGAAGTCTCGTGGAGCTCGGATATCATGGCTAAATTAGGTGTCCGCCTCCCCTGCTGTAAATGAAAATGAAAATAGTTCTCCTCTGTCGGTGGGACATGTAGAATAATATCACCCCAACAGATGAGAGAAAAGAAGAGGAAAAAAAAAGAAGTCGAGCCTTAAAAATGAGCATGTTCCTCTGTATTTTCAAAATAAAAATGCTATGATTTTTTTTTTTTTTTTTTTTGCCATTTTGTGGGAAGTGTCAGATATTTGTTCTCGTTTTTGGCACCACCGTTTGAGCAGGGCTTCATGTTTCACTGAGTTTATGGGCCTCTGATGTGATTTCATGGGAGATCATTTGGGGCGTTTTTTTTTTCCTCCTTCCACCACAGCGGCTGGCTTGGATTCCCTGCGCCTCCTGCTCACACGGCTTTCACTGATTAGAAGCCATGCAGGGGCTTTTTTTTCTTCTTATATTTATAATTGGTGAGTCTTGTTCTCAGTCACGCCATCAAAGAAGCCTGCAGAGCCTCATAGAAAAAAAGATGGTGGCAGATTGTCTCATTTGGACACACTGAATTAAAAAAAACGACCATAATCCATTTGTAAAGACTCCTTGTACCAACGAGGACCTGTTGTAATATTCCTTTAATGTTTAAGTTTAAAGAAAGCATTTGCACCCTGATAATGCTATTTTATTTATACTTAATTTTCTATACGGATAAAAAGGGTTAACCTGTATTCTAATTTAGATTTTTATTTAACCTTATTTTAAATCTTTTATACGAATAAACAATAATATTTTGTGGTTATAAACGATTTGCAACTTAACCTCATATTGTGCATTCATAATGCAATAATATATTTAATTTTTAACCAAAAAAATCGTACTTTTTCTTGTATAAATTGAGTGAAATCAGTGATATATTTACACCTATGAATGTAAAAAAATAAATAAAAATGAAGAGGACAGAAGTGCGCGTGGATCCCGGCGTCGCTCACCCTGAGGGAAAACAATCCTCATCTTCAGGTAGCTGGTTGTCAGTCTGATTATGGAGGCTTTGTCTAGCTGCGAGGTGATGGCCGACGGTAAAGGCAGCATTTTGGCCAGCTCGTAAAATTCACTGTTCTCCTTTTCCCGTCTAGTCCTCGCGGCCGTTTTGGATTTCTCCTTCATTTTTCGCCTCCTCTTTCAACTGTATCCTTGTTGCTGTGAGATGGGTGTCAGTCAGAACAGCTGTGCGCTCGAATCCTTACTGCTTTGCCTCATTGCCGTTGGTTTTGAATTGGAAAAAAAAATGGATGCAAAAAAAAAAAAAGGAAAATGTGGATTCCAATAGGTTTAAATATTCCCGGAGTTCCTGGTGGATTTGAAGTTAAAGTTCAAGTGGTTGTGCAGTTAAACCTCCTTGGTGCTGCCGTTGGCCTTCATCCATGGCCTGCAAAATGCATAAACATATTACACATATATTAATAAAAAATCTTTTCAACAGATGCGATTTTTACAGGCTATTCGGGTTATTTTGATGCAGATCTGAAAAAGGCCTGTCTTTACTGAGTAGAGGATTGGATTAATTGACAGCATGGTTTTAACATCACGTGAAGCTGAAAAATGGATAAAAAGATTTACATAGAGGACACGAGAAATATTTCACTGTTAGAAGTGCAAAAGTATTTACAGTAACAGTAATACTACTATGCATTCAACACCTCGCTTACATAGAACGATCTAAAAACAATGCATGCAGGCCTCGGGTGCATCTGTTTTAATTAAAGCAGCTTAGCCTATTTAAAAAATGGTGAATTACGCACTGCAGATACATGATTTAATATGCAAGTAATTAATCACAAACAGCACAAAAGCTGCAAATAAATCTAAATCGACTGCATTATTTTAGTCATTTCGGGGATGATGAGCTCTTTGTGGCTGATGCTTGCAGTAGCGTCAGTGAAATGGCATTTGACCCAACACAATTCCTGAAACGTTCACAACTGCGATGGTAAAGACAACCGTGACATTTTATCAGCTCGACATTTTTCTTCTTGCTCCTTTCAGGAAAATAAATACACACACGCGGCTATATTAACACGCGCCACATGGCTGACTGATACATTTAGCGGTATTTCCTACCCGATCAGAGCCACGCTGTATTTCCCTACAGCCGAATCGATCCCGTGGCCTCGAATGCAGCCTGCTGGGAATTTCACCTGTCCTGATCCGGGTTCACCAGTCGTCCCAGTTAAAATCGGTCTCGGCTCCTCCTGGATTTCCACCTGGAAAGGCGAGCGGGCCGTGCGCTGCATACACCTCTCCAAATTATAAGGACGCGCAACGAGTGGCATTCGTGCCCAACAAACCTCCTCTCCTCAACTATCTCGGTGTCCCTCTCCGGAGCAGCCGCGCACCCGCCCACCGTGCGCGTTCCCGGCTCGGATTGGACGGGAGCGCCGAAACGAGGGCCGCGATTGGCCGCGCGCCGTGGGCGTCAGTCCGCTCCGGCGAGGTATGCGCGGCACTTGGCCGTGCCCGGAGCGAGCTTTAAATGTGATCTTGTTGTGTTTTTGTCATTAGCGTGCGAGATCATGGATCAAGCTGGAATAAATACATTAATCCACATAAAAATGCAGAGCAGGGGAAAAAGCTTTGCAGGTGAGAAGTGGAACCGAAGCTTTAAACACCTCCACTCGGCGATTATTACACATAATACATGTTTTATAGGTTTGACAGACGTTAGTTCTCACAACACACGTGGACATTTATGCAGTTAGATGACTTGTTTAGTTGGAATAGATTGGGGAGTTCAAAATTTCTATCGTGAATTTATTTATTGATTTTTTTTTTTTTAATGCACGTGCACGTCATGCTGCTGCTGTCCTTTCTTTGGGGAAAAATAGGTGCTGAAAATCAACAAATGTATCAGGTGAACTTGTAAAATCTTAGTTTTAATTCAATGGATATTGATTTCACCAGAGAAGGTCAACAGTGTGATTAATCAGACCGGCGCTTGGATTTGGATTTTAGCAAATGAAGTGGAAAAAAAATAAATAAATGAAAAATAAATAAGAGGAAAATTGTAGCTGTTGCTTTACTCCTCCTGTTACCTGCCAAATAGGATTTTAATTCTGACTTTTCTTCTCAGCATCATAGCACACACTGGATCCAAAATGTGACTTCTTCTGTTTGTTGGTGCAGAAAATCAATCACTTGTTTTCCAGTGGAGTTTCCCTCTGGATCTGTTTGGGTTCTAATTTTCTCTACTTTTGGAGATTTGAGCCAAAAACGCACATCAGCTTTCTATTTCTTTATCTACTTGAGTGTTTTTTTTTTTGGTTTTTTTTTTTGTTTTTTTTTTTTTGCACGTCGGTCCTAATGATATTTCTAATTCTAAAATTCAAACGCTTATGGAACTAACAGTTTATTTACAGCTCTCTCTCTGCTGAGTTGTTTTATTGTCATCTTTTTTTTTTTTTTTTTTTTGAAGATCAATGCAGAGCAGTTTGGAGGGAGCGGCGTGGCTCGTCCGGAGCTCGTGCGCTGGTTTTGGTGTCCATCAAACACGTTTATCTGAGGATTAATTTCCATGGTGTGAATCAGATGAAGGCGCCGCGGCGCATGTAGTTTTTTAATTAGTTACTGGGCGCTCAGATGGAGGAGGAGGGGGTTTTGGGGGGTGGAGGAGTGGAGGGATGGAGGTGGAAGAAGTGTGTGGTGGTGGAGGAGGGGAGGAGGAGGAGGAGGGGGGGGGGGTTAGAGCAGCGGGCTCCGTGTCGGGGGCGCGGACGCATGACGGTGAGCTCATTACGCAGATAATTAGCCCTTAAATTGATGCTGCATTCTGCCATAATTGGAGACTCTCCTGGTGCCTGGGAACAGATTTATCTCCGTCTCCTTCCTTTTGTGTGCGGCGCTGGATGGGGAATGACGACAGACAGATTGCGTTTGTCTCTCTAAATAGCTTTTACCCGTCTCAAAATCAGCCCTGCAAGGCCATACCTTTCTATTACTTTCCCATTTATGCGGGATAAAAACAACAAATTGGCAATTAGAGGACAGCGGCAGATGCTGGATGGCCTCAGGTTCTCCCTCCAAACCAGACAACAAGTTACTGCAGCCATCATCTGTCTGAATGGGGTATATTTGAACTTGAGAACTCATCAGTGGATTGTAATGGTTTGTTCACTTTATTTTTGCCTATGAAAAAATGTCAGTTTCATACTTGTTGAGTTTCCCCCCCCCCAAAAAACAATCTGTCCTCTTGTCACAGTTTGTGTTTTAAATGTTTTTTTTTTTTTTCCATTTCTGAGAGCGAAACATTATTCATAATAAAACTGTTAAACGGATTCTGCACCAATAAATGCAAGAGAATAACAGCTTCCTGTCAGTGACTGACAGCCTGTCAGAGGCACGGGAACTTCTCTGAGAGCGTGAGCCGTGAGCGGGGCTGGTAGAAGATTTACCCCGCCTGGACATCCTGTTAATGCCCCACTACAGGGTGTCGCAGCGGGGGAGCTCGCCTTGCTGTCCTTACAGCCCCTCCTTTGATGCCGCCCAGGTCTCGCCAGTCTTTCCATTTTTATTGTGCTTTACCAAATCGTGCTTCTCTGTGGGAAGCCAGGCCTGACATTTTCTCTCATGCAGCAAGAAGAAAGTACGGGCGGGTGGGGGTGGGGGTGGGGGGGGGTGGGGGTGGGGGGGGGTGGGGGTGGGGGGGGGGGGGGTGTGGGAGGGGGGGTTGGGGGGGGGGGGCAGGTTAGTGAAGGTTATTTAGGGGAACGACTTCAGGAAAAAGTGAGAGGACAAATGCGGCTTCTGTCAGTTTTTCTCTGTGGAGAATATGTTGCTTCATTTCCTCTAATAAGACGTCTAATGTCAGCGGAAGGTTTTCAATTTCATGATCTTGGTCAGTAATTGTACAGGTTATCCAAATTATGCAAAGGGTGCCCTTGAGCAAGGCTCATAAATGCTTGGAAATTAAACATATTTTACAACTTCCTGAAGAGCATGCAACCGAAAAGTTCTCTTCTTTCAGTCTCTTTACCTATAGATGAATCCAGTGCAGCTACTTCATTTGAGAAGATTCATCACACTTTTCCCGACTTCTTAAATATGTAAAACTCTCTGTAACGTCTTCACACCAGCGTTTTTCTCCCGTTTCTGATTGTTTATAACTTTTTCAAAAACTCCGCTTTGAGACTTGTTTGCTTTACATTTGTGCACAACATGTGAGACTTGTGTACAACTTCGTTAGGTTGATGGGATATAATGTGAAACGTCAACAAAACACCGTGTTGATCACAGTCACAACGGACACACGTCTGCGTTGTACGCTACTACAGTCATAGTTTAATCTACCTGTGATCCGGACTGTCACGGAGATCTACATATGCATTTATCATTCCCTGTTTTCATGCTTATGATAAATTCTTCACCCTACAGATACATATATGATTAAATCCAACACCATTCTTCGTATTTTATTACATTAGCACTCATTGATATGGACGCGTGTTTTTATGAAAAAGAACTAAATATGCAAGAAAAAGTCAAGGAATGAAGGAGAACCTTGAAAAGGAAAAAAAAAAAGGAATAGATGCAACAGTCAGTTCTAAATGAGTGTGCAAAAGATTTGAGAGAATGACTGAAAGGCAATGAGACTCGGGCACCATGTCGAGTTCCACTCTGTGCTCAGAGATTGAATCGGCTGGGCATATGTAAACAGGCTGCATGTTTGACCAAGATTTGCCAGTTGTGTTTTCTGTAAGCTATTACTGACGCTTTGTGTTCTGTTTTCCTTAAAAGACAAAAAAAAAAAAAATCATTTAGTGCTCCCCGCCTCCTTTAGCGGTTGGTTTTTGAACCCGTCGTTTTCTTCAGAAGGAGACGGTTGCAGGTTTTTATTTTAGGTGTTCTTTTCCACCCATTAACAGTGACTCCTTTCCTCAGCGGTGCTGCCTCTCTGTCGCTTTCTGCCAGGCCCTTCACTGAGCCCATCTGCTGTGTGCGAGCGTTAATTAACCACATTGCCATTTCCTCTGTGCGTGCTGCGTTCGAAGGTGCTTAGAGTACACGAGTCAGCCCCACAAGTTCATCAAAATGCTAATTCGGCCCAAATTAAAGTTGTGATTAACATTACACAGTTTCCTGTGCAGGCACATTGATCCTTCCCCGAGCTCGCTCCCTCTCTTTTCCACGGGTGATGAGTGTCTGGGGTAGGAAAGACTGTCCCCTTGGGTGTTCTTGTCATCATCTCCAAAGTGGAAGAAAAACAGAAACAGCCCACAGATGAGGGTAATAGTGTGTGAGCAGGATTTGTGTCTAAATGCTAACACCTATCTTTATTACATAAATAAACAAAGCATTTCATTTTGTGCTGTAAGCAGTATGGTTTCCCATTATCGGTCCTTCCCCTCCCTTCAATAGTTCACATGCATATCAATGCATATTTGTTTAGTTGCATGTACTGTACCTGGAGCTGCGTTTCAGCGTTGCCTCTCAGTGTGTACATATGCAAGGAACCAATAAGCTGCAGTGTTGATGCTGCGACACAGTTCTGACTGTATTTACCCTGCTGCTTCTGCACCCACCCGAAAAAAGAAAGGAAAAAAAAAATTCTCTTCTCTTCTGTCTCCAAGCTTTATTATGTTAAGAGCAAAATCAATTTCAGAGACTCATTAGTGGTCGTGATGTGCAGATCGATACCGAAGTAGGCTATTGATATCTTCAGTACAACATGTCTAAAATCTTGAGATAGCCGAGGTATAGTAAGTACTATTTTTAGATACACTTGAGTTTTTTTTCATAAGGATTAAAAGCTTTGATGATATTTAAGTCGCATTTCCAGCTGGTTTGCATAACTACGTCTTTTTCCACATGTGATAAGTGATGCTAATGTGGCTGGATAAATTCACCCCACACATGCTGCGGCTCAAGACCGCTGTATCAGACGCTGCAGTGTGTTCAGATGATGACTGACCATTTCCACAGTCATGTCTGGAGCATCTTCAGCCAAGGAAGCAGCAGCAAACCAGTGCGTCTTCATCTTTCACTGTATAGAAATCTTATTACGCAATAGTTATCATAATTTCAGCAAAAATAACAGAGTTCAGGAAATGAAACAGACTCGAAAGACATTTAACTATATGTTCTCTTGCTCATAAATTAAACCTTTGTGCAAATTGTCAGTATTATGTTGTCAACAATACCAGCTCCAAATCAATATTTGGTAGTTTAGTTAACAGCTATAGCAGTTCAGAACCACATATGTTGATTCTTTTGCAACAAAAGCAGTGCGATATTTGTTTTTTTCCCCCCAAAGCAGCTTGACTTTCTCAATCTGTAAACAACTACAGATTGCATATTTTGGCACATACTGTAGTCTCTTTCTCTCTGTCACTCCCCCTTGCTCGCTCACTCACACTCACACATTCAGAGGAAGAAGAAGAAGGGAGGAAAAAAAAAAAACTTGTCATGGTAATGAAAGCCCCTGGCGTTCATCACTCTGTCTTAAGCAGTGGTTATTGAGGCATTAAATATGTCTACACAGGGCTCAGTGAAAGGCTGCCAGATCAGTGTTCTCCTCCGAGGGGGCTCTGTTTGCATACAGACAGGTTGGGGGATTGGGAACGTGCGCCGAATGGAGCCCGGGAGTCGTAACTGGGTGCCCACCACTCTGGTGTTAGTGCCATTATGGGATGTCACTGTGGGAGAACTGCGGCTCTTCAGTGGGATTACCGAGATTCTTGCTGAAATTGAGCGGAATTGGAAATATGGCCAATGGATTCTATCCCGAGTGATGCGTGCGCAGTGCTAGCGCACAGGGACACACGCACACGGACACACACACACACACACACACACACACACACACACTTATATTCATGTTCAAACAAATGCAAATGTGCATTTACGTAAACATTTTGATGCAGTTGGAATGCTGGATTTGACGCCTGTGTTAAAAAAAAAAAACAAAGCAAAGTGTACAGTCAACACTGAAAGTTCCCATCTTGCTTTTATTTTCTTCTCACCGCCACGGCATAACGACAAATGCAAAGCAGCCCTGATGCATACCTCAGCAGGCTTTGATATGTGTTTGCATAGTACGAAATATGGTGGTTTGTTGTTGTTGTGTGTGTATATGTGTTTTTTCCTTTTTTTTTTTTTTTTCTTTTTAAATCTGCCTTGCAAATCAGAACTCCTCACATGGAACGGGGAATATTTGAATTGCATTAAGGTGGACAGACCAGAATAGACACTGTTGAGGTAAACACGGGTTATATTAGTGTCACCTCCAATAATGAAGAAATCCTTTAATAATTTAATGACTTTTATTCAACCAGGAAAGTTCCACTGATATCAAAAGGCTGTGGTTCCAGGCAGACCTGGCCACAGGGTTAGAAAACACACAACTAGAAATAAGGTTAAGTTACTAACCGATAATTAAAACGAAGAACATTTTGTGGTGTCAAATTCCAGTTCTTTGGATTTATAGGTGCTCAGTGAGATTAGATAAAGTTATCTGGAAACATACCCTATGCTAAAGGTGCAGAGAAATGTTTATTAATCCAGTTCATTGAAGATAAATTATTTACACTGCTTCTAACTCAAGAACTTAGCAGTAGTAAGGTACACCTTAAACAGCCGCCAGTCCCTCAGAGAGAGAGCGCCACACACATTGATATTTACGACAGTTTACTAATCAGAAATTGATCTCAAAGGCGGGCTTTTGGACTTTGACTGTAAACCAGAGCACCTGGAGAACATGCAAACTCCCCAGAGAAAGAGCAGGAGTGCTAACCGCTGCACCACTGTGTGGCCCACATCTGGAGCAGAAACGTAACCGGGTTGGACAGTAGCCTTGTGCAGCTTCAGCACAGACCAGTGAAACTCCATGTGTCCGTAGGAAGAGGGCCTCAGTGGCCTCCTTTCTGAAGCGCCCCGGGGTCAACGTGTGGAGGCCGCGCTCCCTCCTCGGGTCCTTTCTCCCGTGTCATAAAATAAACATGCAGAGTGTGACCCTGATACGGCTGAACATTAACACCCCAGCCACTGGCTGGGAGGTCAGCGGGGGGTCAGCAGCCTGCGGTGAAGCGAAGGGTGGAAATTATTCTTCTACGCTGACAGTGAGCCAACATGGCGTGGAACGGCTTGTTTTGTAAGGCCCTCACACTCCCGCCGTCTTTCAGATTCTGTCTGGAGCATCAGCGTTATGTTTTTATCTTGTTTTTCAAGATGAGTGAAGGGAGAACCGTCAGAGACTGTTGCAGCATCTCCAAGAATGTAATTGAGGAAAATTACAATACTTAAATAAAAATAAATAACATAAGCCTTAAGGGCTGGCTTGTAATTTGCTGTTGAAATGATTTATTGACTGAGTTGATAAAAGTAGTCACATTCATTAATTCATCTGAAATTCAGATCCTCTGAAAAAGGTTACAATAAATGAGTAATTTTATTGATACATAATGCATTAGTAAATGGTCATGATTCAGCTTGTATCATGGTTTTGAGTGAGAAACATTATTTATCTCAATAAAAAAACAGACAATTAACTGATATACAACTCCATAAATTCTATCTGAAACTTTTCTTTTGTTAGAACAAGAAGTTCTGAAATACGTCGATGATGATTTGATCTCAGTTACAGTCTTTAACTTCTACACTCTCTGTATCGATTGTTTTCATCTCGTGCTCCGACCCTTTCGCCGTGGCTCATCCTCACAAAGAAGACTGTCAAAATGTGAGAAAGAAAAGTTGAAGATAGTTTCAGATATTAAGATGCAAAATAAAAAGTCATTGAAAAATTTCGAAGGGACTAACGGATAACTGAAAACTCAAGTACATGACCTGGGACCTCTGATTTTTAAGAAACACCTGATATATTTCCAGCAGATGTTTATGGTGTTCATCTGGAGTTGTATTTTTGGACACCCTATAGTAAGTCTTGTTTCAGCTCGGTTCAGGGTTTTTTATTTTCGGCTCCTTTCTGAAGTCAAAACGCCTCTAAAACTCAGGTGAGCAGGAAGAATGAACTATACAGCGAAGCTGCGGCCTTACAACCCAAATAGTTTCCTGAAACTGACCATAAGTGCTAGTGGTTATTGTTGCTTCAGATTGACACTCAGGGTTCTTTTTTTTTTTAAGTCACGGTTTTTCTTGCTCCACTTCGAAGGCCCAGAAACCAGAAGAGGCAGAGCAGAGTGGCGTTTGCCTCCTGCAACAGAGTCACCCTGGTGCATTATTCAGGCTGGCACTCACCCTGACTGCGGGGAGCCGCAGATGTCAGACATGGCTAACCAGCGATTGCAGAGAGCAGGCACGGACAGCAGACCTGCCAGGACTGGTGAGATTTCATAGCGAGCTACATATTCCATACTGACGATATGAATGGATGGAAGAGAGAAGGACACCTGAAGAGTGAAATGATTTAATGCGACTTGTAAATTCTTGGAGTTTGTGTTGTGCGGTAATCATCATGAGGTCATTTTGTTTTTCATTCCTAACTGCAAAGTAGCTGCGACGAGCCTGCAGCCATAAAACACCGCAAATGTAATCCGGGAAAGCAGGGCAGAATGTGAGAATTTATAAGGAAACTACAAGCTGCAGGATTTATTTGTCCTTTTAGCCTATCCACGGCGTGCTTATAAAACCTCCCCCTGCAACAATTAGAGGCCATAGATCACATTCTTGCCTTTGCAGAGGCCAGATAACACCATAAGGCTTTGGGACATCTCATTCGCATTGTGAACGGTCTGGAAGATGCTTTACTAGATGGATTTATATGTGGCCCACGCTGCTTCCCAGTGATTGAATGTCTGTGTGCATGTGTTGAGCCGACTCTGTGTGGATCTGTCAGGGGACTCATAAGGCAGGTTTGAATTAGGCATGAGATAGGAGGAGGATGTGTGTGTGTGTGTGTTTGTCTACGGGTACATGTGTGACTTGAAGTACTTTATGGTGAAAGAGCGTGTAAATAGTGACCGGAGACAGATGTGGTCTCATCCCTGAAAGGCTGGGGATAAAAAATTATTGGGGCAAGACCTCTGGATCAGGGCAGAGCGAGACATTTCTCAAGATAACATACTTCCTGCATGTTAAAAGGGACAATAAGGCCAAACATATAAACACCAGGCAGACACTCACAAACATGCACAGCCTCGTCTCTGTTCGATAGCAGCCATCGCTGACAATATCCAATTGCACAAAGTGAAATCGAATCTGTGAAAAGTTTTCGAAATCTTTTTCATCTGCGCAGCTCTCAGCTTCACTGAAGAAGTTAGCCACAGCTCTGAAAACCACACAGACCGTAAAACCTGAGCTGCAGAGTTGTGAGAGACATAAAAGCAGCTCCTTTTAATGTAATATTGATTTACAAACCACAAGTTAAAACACCTCCCGGACACGGATCATTACTCGCGACCCCTTTCTAATCTAGCTGGGGGCCGAGCGAGAGGCAGCGCACGTGAGACAGTGGACGGTTTAGAGCCACATGCGCGGGTTTTAGGTGTCTTCGTGTCTAGACAGCCACACAGTGAAAGCATAAACTGTGAACTGACCAAAGACAGACACTTTTAAAATACATATAAATGTATTCATTAAAAATTGACATCGACCTTTGGAAACAGAGACTATTTTTAATCCTCTTCTTATCCGCCCAAAACTTCAGAGAGTATCTGTTCAACAGCGGATCTACTTCAGTAATTTATGTGAGATTTGTCTGAAATATGGAAACGGGTTTGACGTAGCATGGATTTTGGAATTTGGTAGTAAACTTAAGGATTTATTACAATTCTAAAAACTAATTAAATGGAAACAACACATTGGGTGTCTGATTTCAATCATTTATTCACACTTTTCTTTTTAAACCTTTAAATAAAGTCATTAATTGGGTCCTTTTCAGTTTGATCCTCGTGTGTTCAAATTGACCGCCGTCCTTGCATTACCTGTGAGATCGATTGTTTGTTCAGTTTTGGAATTTGTGCCAAAAGATATGGAGAAATGCATATTTCAGTTCATCTCAGCATTATTATTCTGATTGTATTTCTGGTAACAAAAAGACCATCAGAACGGCGGCAGAGCTCTTTCATCCCCTGATGTATGTGTTCACTGTTGCCACACAGGCTTTTCAGCTTCAACCTTAAATTGTTTAGTGCAATTAGAAAACAATTAAACACAATTGTTTGCCTTTTCATCTCACAACACACTGCTGTGACAACTGCGACCAACGAAAGAGTGAGAAATCATTATAATTAACTGAACAATTCATTGTGAGAAAAAACAAACTGGGTTTTTTTTTTCTTGCAGAAATCATTGCAGTTACTAAAGAAAAGAACAATCCTGTGTCGTTGTTGTTTTCTCTATGAGCTCAGGCAACTCGGCAAAAAAACAACAGTGTCCAATAATAATATAGAAACTTACAAATAAAAGGAACCAAAGCGTTAATGATTAAAAAAAAAGAAATCATTTAGGTAAGCTATGAGTAAGATATTCATTCAAACAACGTTTTGTAAAATAGTTCCATCGATATTTCTTAAATCTTTGGTTGTATAAACCTCAAATGTATTAAAATAAAATAAGAATTTTTAATTCCTTTTTGCTAACCTTAATCCAACATAGTTGAAGTTTTCATCGAGGAAATAATCTCATACTGTAAAAGAATTCTGTGTATGTTATTGTTTATACTGCAGGTTATTTGCCTAATGATATACATGCAAACTCTAGCAAATAAATAATTTTCAAATAAACAAAAAGTCATTTCAGGGAGTTAATTTCAAAAGGGAATCAGATAATTAAATCAGCTTTGTCTTGAGTATGAATGTGTCTTTCCAATAATTTGCAGTTTGTAAAAATTATTGTTGCAGTCCTATACACATAAACATACAAACATTTGGAAAGGAAAATGTAAATAATTCGAAAAGTTAGCAAAATTACGCCGCTTTCAGGTCGGCTGGAGGTATCAATTGTGAAATGTTCTCTAAAAAAAGTAAATGTAAAAACTACATGTAAAAACAAATAATGTCAAATTGGAATTAAACAAACAAAGCAGCATGGTCTGTATTAATCAATAATGTACAATTCTTCAAATTATTACAGTAGTATTCTGTCAGAATGAATAGAAACCCATTGGTGTCTGTTTCTTTATAAGATGCGGTCAGAAAGCAATTCCTTTAACACACCATTAAAAAAAACCCAAAACGTTTCTGGAAACAAACGGACCTTTCTCTGTTCTCCTCCTCTCATCAGACACTCTAAACACCCAGCCTCCACTGACTGCAAGTATGGCTCCCATTTCCATTTCATTTCACCTTCAGGTAAATGCTTCCACATGACACTGTACTCTGGGAGGAACTTAATGTTCTTCATTATCAGCTGTTACTGTTTGTTCAAGGCGCTGCACAGCTCGCGAACACATAAACAAACTGTGTCGCAGCAGCAGTAACAACATGAGCCATAACTCGTGCGGCCGGCTCCACATCCAATGCAAATCTTTGGAACAACGCGCCCTTTGTGCCTTGTGCTTCTGTGGTTAACGCAGCATTTACATTTCATAAGCTCGCTCACCTTTTGTGCATCCCCCAGCATTGACTTGTCACTGCACTGATTTACTAGACCAGCAGTTTTTGAGCGGGCTGACACACTCCTCCTCCTCCTCCCCCCCCAAAACCGCTCCAAATGAATATTTACATGGCCGTTAACAGGTGGCGAGTTGTTTAATGGTGGTAATTGCTCCGCGGCACGTGTACCGGGAGAGAAGCTGTAAGAGTTGTGTTGCTTGGGGCGGTCCCACTGCTGTGATGGCGTATCCCAGGGGAGGCATGAGCGTGTGTGTGTGTGTGTGCGTATGTGTGTGTGCACCACATTTTATACAACAAAGATGCTAACAAAAGTGTTGAAATCTTAACGTGTTTTATTGTTCTGAGTGTTGATAGTTTGTTTAGCCTCTGAGATATTACAGGAGTGTAGAAGCTTTTTTTAATCTCGCACAGCAGGAGCGTCAGATGTCACATGGCTGGATCGAGGCCTTTACCTCACGCAGAGCAACGCGTCTCATTGGCACGGAGATGATCAGGTTGTTGATTTTGCTCTGTGCCAAGTTGCTCTGTCACACCTGTGAGATGGATGGATTATCTCCACAAAGGAAAAGTCCTCACTAACAGAGATTTAAACTAATTTGTGAACAGTATTTGAGATAAATGGGCCTTTTGTGTTCATGGAAAAAGTCTTAGATCTTTTAGTTAAGCTCATATAAAATGGCAATGTTGAAAGTGAAAAGTGTTGTGTTTATATTAGTGCTGTCAGTTTTAATCGCATTGATCGCAATTTAATCGCATTGATTGCAATTAATCGTGATTAATTCATGGAGAACTGTCAACAATTAACTTTTTTAAAGTTGAGATTAATTGCAATGAAGAATCTAATCCTCAAATCAGTCCCAATGTCAGGAAAAAAACACTATTATCCTCTAGTTCTTTTCTTTGACCCAATTGGCAGACCTCAATGGATTTATCGCGATTAAAATTGACAGCACTAGTTTATATTTTTGTTCAGTACATAAAGAAGGCATTTACTGTTCCTAATTAGTCCAAAATTATGCTGTTTGGATGATGACTTTGTTATTTGAATATACATAAGAGATAACGACAGCTAAACTTAACAAATCACATGAACATACTTATATTTCTCCCACATACAGTGATGTGTATTAATGCAATCTGTGTCTGTGTAAACAAATAAAACATAATAGCGCATTGAAGGTGAAACAACAGTGACAGTACAGTCAATGATGATGTCACTGTTTATGTTTATAATTCAAATTAACTTTGACAATGGACTCAAATCTGTAAACCTGGACTTTTGACGATTATATTTCTGAATTACTCCCAACTGTCAGATTTTTATAGTAAATGAGATCAGATGAGACCCAGAACACAACGGCAAATAGACAATACGACGACTATTCCAGAGCAGCAGGTACAGTTGTTTTTTCCTGGGGATGTAGTTTTAGTGTGAAAGTCATACTGCGAGAAAGAGTTGCCGAACACATGTTGGAGCCTGCAGGCACAGGCGATTGCTACCTCATGCCTAAACAAGAGCTTGCGCCTACTTTCAGTACAAAATTTGATGTTCTTTAATTGAGTTCAATGAATTTTATCTATAAAGTGCCAATAACATAATAGTCATCTTCCAGGAAGAATGAACTGCACTGAAAAAAAAGGTACAGCTTAAATTTGACATTCTGCGTCTGAGCTAAAAAGGGTTTGAAACACCTGTTGTAAAGTTTTCAGTTTTTTGTTGATGTCACAGTGCAGCCAATGCATTTTAAAAACCACAGTTCACCAAAGACCCCTTCTAATTATCTCTGTATTCCACAATAAACTTTTGATCTCCTGGTTTATTTATAAGGGCCATTTCTTTTATTGAATCGTGCAGATTGACCATGCGGACATAAACACTAGACGACCACATAAATCCGTGCGTAAATAGACCTGTTTAGATTAATCTCGCGCCTCATCTTGTCTCTATTCATTGGAGAGTAATTAGATTTCATTGTCCATCTGACAGCCATGCAAATGTTGGAGCTCAGGAATGTTTTTCTCAAAGCGGAGCAGATGGACGTGACAGGCCGCCCTCCTCTCCGCTCTCAGAGAGGATGACATCAGCACATATGGTCGCAGTGATTGATCTGTCGTCGGAGAGGAGAGTGATGGCCGGCTGAGTGCCGGCAGCGGAGAAAGGGATGTGTGCCGAGCGAAGGCGGCTGTAATGTTTTCCATGGCAAAACTCGCATGAATGTGTCAGCGGCCCGAGTGTTTTGGAATTGACTGTCCGTGTGTGTCTGTGCTTTGCGGTGAAAGGAAAGAGAAACCAAAGAAAGGAATTCGTTTGCGGAGAGTGTTTCAGCCTGCATTTATGCTTGATTTGCTTCATTCATGTGTGTATTTTGTGTCTTTCTAACCTTAACGTGGCAAAAGTACTTGATGGGAAAGGTGTGGCTTCTGCTTTACATGGAAAAAAACAACAAAAACGCAGGATATAAAACAATGCACAGTTTACTTTGATTCATGCGTCAATACTCGGTCACCTTTATGATGGTTATTGCCTATGGTGATGTATCGCTGTTGGAAAAGTCAAACAGTGCAGTCCTCCATCCATTGCTTAAAAAGATGCAAATGTTGTACCGTATGGAGAGAGAGGAAGCCGATGATGTTGGGAGGAAAAGCAGTGGGATGGATATGCAGTTCCAGAGGCAGAACAGAAGCTGGGAGCTTGTCTTGTCCTGCTGTGTGCCTGGCAGATTGCTATGGAGCCTGTCATTGCGGCCAGCAGGGTGTTCAGCCACTACATGGCGTTCAGCGGGGGAGCTGAATAAATCACTGGAACACACACAGTCCAGCTTACAGTTTCCCTGACAAAGCTAACACCGGCCTCCAGTCACACCTATACTCTGTTTGTACAGCAGTGGCGTCAGCATTGTTCTGTCGACCGAAGTGTGAAATCCAACAGATTTTACACAAAGAGGACAAAGGCTATTAGAAAGTAATGATTTAATCACTCTAAATCAGGGATTTAAATCGGGGATGTGCCCACCACCACCTCCTCAACCTTCAACCAGCACGTGTTTTGTCTCTTTACGGTCTCTGATCAACATTTTCGTTTCATGGAAGTTTTACAAGTGATCACGGAAACACCAGATATGCTAAAATTACCTGAGCTCTTCATGTTTTTCACATCATTATTAATTTATTTTGGTAACCATGTGAGATTACAAGTAATTCTTCTTGTGTATGTCAGATTATTTTATTTAAAGTCCGCAACGTTTGTATTTGTCATTTAAACTCATGGTTTGGTGTTAGATCTTCTTGTCTTGTTGTGGATGTGGATAGTTAGCTGGGATCGGACAGGAATAAACGCTATAAATAGATAATTGTTTTAATTTCTTAATATCTTGGTTTTTCTCAAATAACTCGGAAAGGCTGTTTCCTGGACCCTCACATTTTACCAGGGGAGGCCTGCACAACACTGAAAGCCTCTGCTTAAAGTATTACCAAAGAGTAAATCTTGTTTTAAAGTTAATACCATATATTAAAAGTCAATTTCCCTTCATATGAAAACATGAATGTCTCACACCAGAATGTTTCAAGTGCTATTCACACTCTGAATGCTGGTAGTCGAGCTCTCCAACACTTAAAAGCTTTTAGGGTTTAGGGTGATAGTGGAAATGTGGGCAAATATAATATTTATGTCTTTGTCAAAGGGCATGAAAAGCATTTTATGATTCGGGTCATTAGCCGGTGAGACGGTTTCGTTCCAGGTCATAAAAAATGAACTGTCCTCCAGATCAAGTAACACACACATCCTCTGAGGTGAGGGGGTGTAACTATCAAATTTCTATGAAATCAGAGATAATTCTATATTTTTCAAGTTCTCTAAAAGTATTTTAAGCTCCTGCGTCCATCACAGAGCCATTATGGCAGTACGAAGTAGCTCGATTTCAGGATTCATACCGCATATTCAAAAAAACCTCTGTTGCAACACTCATCTTCATGAGCACACTCTAAGATACACCGGTTGAACTTTTCCAGCTTTAGTGATTCATTATTTTCTGCTTCTTTCAACTGTTTAATGTTTTACTAATCAGTCGGTGAGCATTTATGAAGGTTTGCTGGCCAAAGTCACAGCTTCAGAGACGAACATTTTCTTTTTTGTTCACCTTACTGAGTGGAAGTGTTTTGGAATTGTATTCATCCATAAAATTACACTTAAAACACTTTGAGCATTTTGTTTACACACTGTACTCGTCACATGCATTCTCAAGCTTGATCATTAAGGTCTGCCTGCAGATGAATCGTCCGCCTTGGAGGATCCAGAACCGTGTGGTGGCAGTTCACATGCTCCATTTCCCAGACAGACATAGAAGACACCGATGTGTCTCTGTCACCTCGTTTTGTTCTAAAATGCAATAACGAAAAGCATGAAAACCCTGCAATTGGGTCTGAAAATCATAGAGTGTACTCCTGGAAAGAGTGTCTGGTTGGTTTGGGTTTAGACATGGCTGCGATGAGGAGGAAGACAGGCATGTATTTACATGAGACACCCACACAAGCCTCCATAATCAATCTTGCAATCTCTCAGGGTGCAAACTCAGCCAAGAATCAGTGTGTGGGATGGAAGTCATGATAAACAGCATGAATCTTTGCCAGCTGCCTATTTAAAATCTGTGTTTATCCACAGAGCTGTGAATCTTTTTCTGCACTGTCACACCGGACATAAACGTTGTGCAGATTCTACTATTATGTGAAACACATCTGACGTCTTATCTGCAAGATTTAGATTTCATTTCACGGCGGGGAAATGTGTGGCTTTGTTATGTGTGTGTGCAACCCTCGGTGAGGGCGGATTACGTCAAAAAGTTAACAAATCAAAACAGTTACCGACTAGTTATCACATGTCAGAGCCTACTAATGCCACTGAATGCCATTGAATTACCAGAAGGGGTTTGGCTTATTTAGTACGATCTTCTGTCGGAGACACATCTTGGTCTCATTGGGAATCTACTGATAAATTTGAATAATGCGTTGGCCTCACAGCCAGACCGTCCAGGGTTTGATTCTGGAATTGGGGCCTTTTTGGATGTCAGTGTGATGTTAGAGCTCATGCTTCAATTAGTTACTTTCATTAAATAATTACAGAAAAAGGATGAGCTGTGACAAAAATATACATTTAAGTAAATTTGTGTTGCGAGAGAGAGAGAATTATTTCCTTCAGTTCCTGACACACTGATGCAACAGACGACGACGGGGGATATAATCAATATAAAACACCTTTTTTTTTTTTTTTTTTCGGGATACCATCTAGACTACCAGTAGTTATTAGGACTTCCTGCTGGACATGTAATCTCTGGTCAGATCGGTTTAAAGGCCCAGATAAAACTATGGAGTCCGACAAAGATTTTTGATCGGCATCTAATTTATTGATAATTTGTCATCATCCAGCAGGATAATGGATTAACGTCTCGGTTTTTTGACATTTGTTGCAGGTTGTTCAGGACGATGAAGAAATTTATTTAAACACATATAAAGAAACAAACAACAGGAAATAAAGCTTCATTCGGCTCGGCTGATGTGATGCTACAGGCTTACATTAAAGCTTCAACACTGAGCAAATTCCCAGAAACTTAACTGAAGGTTTGCTACTTTATAAAGACCTGATCCACCCACTGTGAACGCTTGATGTAAATGTCTTTGTGACTATTAACAGGCTGCAGTGGTGACTTTCAGGTACCAGGTATCAACAATGCCATTTGCACCATTTTTCCCCAAACGGTGTTACCAAACCATCCGCTCGCATTCAGCCGGATCTACAAATCCTAAGTGACAACAAGCAAAGGCCCGAGAGGAGGAGAGGGATTAGAGGATGGAGAGAACATGTGAGGATGAAAGAAGGTGGCGGTCATTAAAAATGACCAGTCATGAACACTTCCAGGTGAATGGGTTCCTCCGTGCAATCACCAAGCAGATCTCGGTGTGACTCGCCAGAGATTACCGCTGCAATCCGGTAATGGAGAGAATGAGAGAAACACGAGTGCTCCTGTGTAGAAGGAGAGAAGGCTTCAGTCTCATAAGAGAAATAGAGTGAAGTAGGGAGGAAATAGGTAAGTAGGACAACTGAGCTGATAGTTTTACTAGCTGCTCTGCAGTTTATTCTTTCTCTTGGTATTTTTCTCCTCTTTGCGTCTATTTTTTTTTTCTCTTAACATTACATATTGGTAGTTCAACTGAAAAAAAATCAATGCATTTTCTTTTTCTTTCTTTTTAAAATTAATCAAGATCTCTAATTCTATAGTTTTAGTCAGTTTCTCAACTTTTTTGACCTTAATCTTAATTTTAGGCTGATAAACTTTAGCATAGCTCATTGTATTTTCAACATTAACAATACAAACTAAGTAAGCTATTCTTAATATCATGAGGGATTTTTTTTTCTTTAAAAAAAGATATAGTTTAGAGATACACATTAAATGTGCTTTGGATTCTTTCAAGCTTTGACACAAAGATGGAATAAACATGGAATAGGTAATCTACTCTTGTGATTTATGTGTTGAGTATTATGATGGACATCAATAGTTACGTCTACACGAGTCAAACAAGTTTACCAACCCTTGGGCCTGGACCAATTCTATGTATTTGAGCCCTCCAGCAAATATTGTGTAGCCTTCCTTTGCACAATAATATTCACTCATTTCTTCCTCACTTTTCCCTACTTATAAATGTACAGTCAAGCTGCAACTTAATATACAATCTAATCCAAACTTTCTGTGCAGTTGCTCTGGTTCCAGTCTAGCTCTGTTTGCACTGCAGGCTAATGCATCTTATTTTCCTTGTGTTTGAGAAGTCATCTTATACTTTTTCTTTACGCCTTGGCAGTTTTATGACCTTTGGGACTATGCCTCATTTGACATGGTTTACTCAAGGAAGTGATTATTACCGACGAGCTGACACAGAAAAGAGCAGGTCGGGAATATAAGGAAAGCTCAAATCAATTTGTTTTGCAAAGCTTTTTCCAGCCACCATAAAACACACACTCACACTCACAGTGCTTTCACAGTTTTTTTTCTCAGGGTTGTTTTAATATTTTGACAAGAATTTCAGTCCTTAAATAAATAAATGTTACTTGTTCATTTTCCTGCTAGATGCTTAACTTGTGAATTCAACACCCTTCTGCAGTTTTTCTCATATCCATGAAATTTTTCATTTAATTCCCCTCCCAAAATAAAAGTAATAGTTTTTGCATTGTTTTTGTCTTTTTCTTTTTTCACACTTTTGTGCATCATTTTTGCACCGTCCCAAACATCAGGCCTCCTGTTCTGATTACAGATGGAACGCTGCCAGACAAGAAAGGTGTTCGCTACAAACCCAGCTGTGTAAATTGTTAATTTTGAATCAGTAAACAAAAACCTGAGTCGTCTGCTGAGGCAAATATGATAATTGTTTGCGGATTATGGAGATCTGGCTGGCAACTCGGCGGAGGCTGTGAGTAAACGGGAAGAAAGCTCAGCTCAAACAAATGCAGTTACTCAGCCAGTGGAGCGTGATCCACAGGGGAATATACAGCCTGCGTGGCCAGGAGGGTCTCTGCTGGGAAGGTGGGTCCAATCATTAAAACACACATCTAGAAATAACTGGATTCGGTTTGGGACCCTTAAACATAAAAACAAAAACTCCCTCTGTTATTCATGTTGGGTGGATTTCTGCAAGAAACAGACTGTAGTAAATGTCGGGCGTGTTTGCATTTGGCGTTATGATTGTCAATGTGTGTGCACAAGTGTGCAGACAAGTTGATTGACCCTCCTGTAAAATTTAAATGTGTTTTCCCCAAGATAAATGTGATGATGAAAAGTAAGAATGTCCTGACAGTTTTGGAAAAATCCACAAGTATTCGTCAAGAGTTAAAGTTCAACAATTATATCCCTCTCAATCTGGAGCTGTGAATATTAGCAGCTCACAGCTGTTTGCTTTTAGTTTAGCATGCACACAGGAAATGGCTTGGCTCCATCCACGGTTGTGAGAACTTCTTCCACGCAGCCCCATTTAGTGTCTTTAATTGCATTGTGCCAGGTTTGCTTCACCAAAATGCTTAAAATTGTGGTTTTATATGACAATAAGTTGCTGAGGTATCTTTAGTCTGCTGTATTTATTACCATGATGTTGCCAGTTGGCCAGTTCTAGGGTAGTTTTAACTGAAGCCATATGTTGTGTATTTTTTAAAGTGATGAAACCCAGGAAACATATTTGTTCAGAAATACACAGGTTCTTTTGCGAGTTGAACCAGTGTTCATGGCCGTAACTAGATAAACTCCAGGCAGCGGTTTGAAGCTTCTCTCTTCTTCTCGGTAATATAGCTAATACTCAAATTTTTGTACTCAAGAAACTTCACTGGACTTCTGTGTCGATTTGCTGTTATTTGATGGCTTTTGGATGACCTCTGTATGTGGGTAATGAACCTCTGAGACACTGGAAGAATAGTTTTTTAACCATGCTTTACTCGATGTAGTTATTTTCTGACAGTTGCCTGGAAAGGAGGCTTCTCCCTCCCCCTGACATCAGCATGCATAAAGAAGTGCGTTTAAAAACAATTACACCAACACAGAAACGCCACTAGGAAAACTCAGTGCCTTGTGGTTTGCTTTTTAATTCAAACTTTGTCCTTTTAAGCATGACTGACATCTTCCAATGCAGCTTCCATTGACCTTTAAAGTGGTTATCATAAGTAGTTGCTCTTTAAAGAAGAACTGGTTATCTGATCCTTCTCTTTTAAGAATGGCAGTAATTCTGTTCGGCGGTGAGACGGTCTAATCTCTCCACCGCCGGGACCACATATCTGAGCAAACTTTCGGATCAAAGCCTGCGAGGGGACTCCTCAACATGGTGTCCCTTGATCGCCTTTTCTGCCACAAAAACAAAAATTCCAACAAAGAGTGTGTGAACTACCCACTCTGGGGATAATGGAAAAGACACTTTAATGTCGGGGCTCGACGTGAGTGTAGCTGCCCCGAACACTCTAGTCACTGATACACAGCCGCTGCCGCCGCGTCCTTTCTCTGTGTGAGGCAGCGGTCTTCAAGGATGGGTGGTCCGTCTGGGGCTGGAGTCGGACGTACGTGTTGGGGTGTGTGAGCTCCCTTTGTGTCGGGGGAGAGGGGCCTTTGTTCTCTTAACCAGGGAGGTGGGACCAGCAGATTAAGCCTTTAGAAGTGCAACCGACCACCATGAGGGCACGCCACAAGGGAGATTGTGTTTGTTGGTGTGTGTGTGTGTCTGTGTGAATGCATGAATCGTGCCATAAATTTGCCCTGTAAGTGAAATTGGTGGTAAAAAAGTGAGGAAACGGGAAAGAAATTGACTCATAGAACGAGTGGAAAAAGTCAGAGCAGACATTTGTACCCATTTGCATGCGAATTAGCATGAGTTAGTGAGAATCTGATTCAGGTCAGCAGGTCAATAGTTCTTATCCATCTGTCCTTCTGATGGCATGCCTCCCAGGTCAGTTTGATTCCTCTGTGAGAGAGCTAATCTCACCCCGGTGCTCAGCGAGCCTCTGATCTGCTCCTTCAGACCCCTCCACCGCCCGCGCACACAACAAAATGGCTTTGAGCTGAAGGGAGAGCAAAGTCACACACTCACGTATATTTAGATGCAAACACACACAACCACACACAGCCGCAGATGGATCTTTGCCTTAACTTCGATTTTTTTTTTTTTTCCAACCAGAATATTCACTTGAAACACTTCTGAATAAAGTATGTCAATTAGGTTAAAGATCTTAATTTATTCAATTTAATCTAAAGGATTTGATAGATGCTACTTTTTAAATAATAGTTTAAGCCCACTTCAAGCATAATGAGGCAAAAGGCCTCCACATAATGACCCTTAAAATACTGTGAAAAAGTTTTCAGCATGGCTGAAGCTCCCCTACATGTCTTAGACGTATCCTTATGTCTTGCAGAGATAGCAGGCAGGTTACAACATATGCTAAAAATTATTTTTAAGCGCTGTTTGACCCGTTTCTGTCGGGAGCGAAGCTTCTGGGAATAGGATGAGCGCACCATCTGTGATGTAGACCTCCACCAGCCCTCCGTTTCAGGGCGCACCCCGACCTCCTCCTCCTACTCTCATGCTCCCGTTTCTGTCGCTCTCATCCTGCAGTTTTCCTCCTTCCCAGCGTTCCTCCGTCTGCCATGGCGGCTGTTTGAACAAACAAACACGCGAGGGTCCGTAGCGAGGCAGACGGCGAGATGTGGGACTGTTTGCTCTGGTTGCTCCCGTGCGGGCGAAAGTTTTCTTAAGAGGTCTGGAGCTGAACGGAGAGGACCTCAAAACAAATATTTACCCTCCCGCCTCCAGCGCCTGGGCCCTTTCCTCTCTTTCACAGATGACAAACAAGGGGATGGACCCACTTTCGGTTCTGAAGAGAAAAAGAAATGCGGCCCGGAGTTAAAGGGAGACTTCACACTCATTTTAAGGTTGTCATTGTCCTCCTGGATTAATGATTGACAAAATGCCGAATGCTGCATTCCAGCTTTAGAACATGTAGACCTGAGCTCCATGATTCGGTGTTGAAAGACGATATAGCCAGACTGTATTTCTTTGTATCACTGTATCGACTTGTTTTGCTAGTCCTGCCATGCTCTTTTTCTCCTCCTGTAATCTCGACTACCTCTGCGCCTTCCTGGCACGATCAAACACAAATCAACAGATATCACCGTCCCTTCAATGCAGCCATTAAGCTCAGCCTCTATCTGAATTTAAAGTGTCTCTCCCATCACTCCCCAGCCTGTAAATATGTACATGTTTGACTGCGGGGTCAGAGAAGACGACAGGAACTGGGCAGAAATGCCGACTTCCTGGAGGAGGCAGCGCGGCGGGGGGGCCTCCACCAATCATGTGTCAGCACAGGGACATTCTCTGATGCACGCCGTCACACATCAGAGATGGACATTAAAGCCGAGAGGGTGAGAGAGAGGGCGCTCACAGGAAGTGAGTGATTTCATGTGTTGGGGAGGGGAGGTTTGATAAACGGATATGCAGGTGTTAATATCCTGCAGAAAGTAAATACTCGTAATCTTGACTGACCTCCACTGAGCATGGGGCCGTCCTCTGTTTGGACACGGAATTCATAATGCCTGGTTCTCCTTTATTTGGATTAGTTGGCAGGACTTGGGTAAAATTCAAATTTATTTTTGTGCTACTATGAAAAATAAAGTTTTATGCAGCGTGCAATTATAGAATTTTCTTTGGCAAATGATGTGATGGAAAACTCCTTTGTTTATATTCATAAACACTGAGCAGAGGCTGCTGGGAGAAAGACGGACTCTGGAGTAGATCTATAGTGCCCTCTTGTGTTGTGTGCGCCTTATCTCTGTATCTCCAACCAGACACTGGAGTCACCTAGACATTCAGGCAGAGGGATGGGGGAGTGTCTTATTTTTTTTATTTATTTTTTTTTAACAGATGAACAGAAATACAGTTTTTAAATCTTGCAGATCATGTAAATTTGAGAATTCAATATGTCTATTTATATATGGATTATGCTTGAATGACTTTTTCCATTCTTTTTGTAAATCTTTTTTTCATCCAGCGTCATAGATCACTCTGTCCCAGTTATGCTTAGAACACCACTCCATGCATTTGCTGTCATTTGACACCCAAAACGTCATTTCTGTTTCTCAGCAGAGGCAGCATTTCTCAAGTTTCCTTAAAAAAAAAGGAAAAAAGTCAAATAAAAACTGCTTGTCTTCTTTTCCCGCTGCTCCACAGACAGTATTTTAGCACACGGCAGATAGATGAGTCTTTCAGCGCTTTGCTACCAGAGCCCAGAAGATCGCTGGCTGCCCTCTTCCTTCCCTGAAGGACCCTCACTGTTCGCTCTGCCTCCTCAGAAACAACAATGAAAAAAAAAAGATAAGATGTCAGCTATCCATCATATGCAGGTAATCTGCCCTGGGAGAGATGCTTCAGGACATTGAATACTAGAACAAACAGTCTCAGAACAGCTGTTATGCCGAAGCCATAGCTGCACCAAATATGATTTAAGAATAATGATTCAGTGTGGAATATAACAAAACAGAACACGGCAACAGTACTGCTGCATTTGTGGCAATAAAGGATGCGTTGTCCATATGTGCATAACGGTCTTTCATGAACGTATATAATTCTATTTCTGTACTGCATTTGAATATTCCATTTATATTGTCAATTGGAGTTTATACTTGACATTCTCTTTATGTCGTGTATTTTTTTATGATGGATTATTGGGTGAGGAAGACAGAAAGCTAAAGATGTAAACAGCAAAAATAGTGAGTTCGTATGAGTTCAAGTGTCTTGTAACAGAAGAAGCAGCAAGACTGAAAGGAAAGCTTCACATGACGGTGGTGAGAGTGTGTGGCCTGGAGCTCGGAGACATGAGCACTTCCTGGAAGACGCAGACTGAAGGGGCTGAGATGAAGAGGCTGAGGTTTTCACTCAGTGACTGACCACATCGCATCGATGTGCAATTTAGAGATAAATATACAGAGCCCAGGTTACGATGAGTTTGGTATAAGCTGCTGGAGATGCTGTGGCGACTCTGGAAGGAAGCGGATGAAAGACAAAGAAGATGAAGCTGGAACCTTTTTGTTCCCTTCAAACAACTATATAAAAAATTAAAATAGTCCATTAACTAGCAGATCCTTATGCACTCTATTTGAAAAAGTAGTTCAAACAATACTTTTAATTTTATTGTTTTCCTTTTTAACTCTTCACTAATTTTACTGTACACCTAATATTAATTATTTAACATCCTCTCGCTCACGTGCACTGAGAGTAAAATCTTAGACATCAGCTCTACTGTCCGCAGAAGTTTTTTATTTTGGAACTTTTGGTGTTATTAAAGATTATTTCCAGCTGTATTTTATGTGGACATTTTACTGAATATTTAATGTATTGATTTGATGTGCCCCCACTGTGTTTAAAAAACTGCGCCCTTTTCTTTCCATCACTCTGGACTGTATTGGCAGTATGCCGTTTATCATTGGTTCATTTTTCCCGCTTGGTGCGGGGGCAGTTTTGGTGCTGATCCCAGCAGTTAGCAAGACAAGTACAGAACCCACAGTTGTCGCTCATCTCACTGGATAGAAGTTCTATTTATATCCATTTTAAGATAGTTTGAAACAGAAATGAACAACAAATGACTCTGTCACTTTCTGCCTCAACTGTCCTCATAAAACATTGGTGCCATGAGGCCCATGAGTCCAAGGAGTAAGCAGACAGGAAATGCCTTCAGCTGAATTAGATTAATTCGAAAATCATGTCGGATTTAAAAAGCTATTCTATTGTATCGATTGTGTTTTTATACATCTTTGACCGTATCAGGAGGGCCTCTTGAAATTACTTGAGCTGAATTCCCAGAGCGACAGGGATATTGGAGGTGAAATATGTCCCTGAAAGACTGAACAAACTATTTTTTGCCTTTGCAAAAAAAAAAAAAAAAAAAGGAAAGAACTGCTGATTCGCTCTTTGACAAGTCACTGGATCTTGTTAACTGCAGGGAACTTGCTCTGTAATTAATTCCGACCGCCGTTTGCTCGGAGGAAGTAAACCAAGTGGAGAACTGCCCTGCTGGGATCAATAAAGTACCTGAAGATAAAGGAAGCAGTGCTGTACAGTGGCTGTGAACTGTTTCCACCACTAGATGTCAGCTCAGTAGTATTTTAAAACTGCAGAAACACCAACAAGTGATATGTTGTACATGCCAAAGAAAGTGTGCAGCAAGGTCAGTTTTTTTCAAGGACATTAGTTCGATTAGATTTTTGGATACAATACAAACAAATTTCAGGTGATCCTGCCTTCTCAGTTCTCCTTTTTGGTCAGTAAAGTGATTTATCATATTCTCTATGCATGCGTTTCCTCTTTTACTGATAAAATCAGTTTAATTAACAGCAACACTTACAAAGGCACAAACTCAGATTCCAAAATCTTTGCTGCACTTATATAAAAACACACAATTATATTAAATGCACATTTCATGGACCAGTCTAAAACATGATGTTAGAAACACAGAAACAGGATTGGAAAATCAACAACAAGCAATCACATTCCCAAATTCACAAATGAAGCCGCATTTCTACCATTCAGCGTCTTTCTGTATATGTTAGTATCTACAGGATAGATTTATTTAATGTATATTTTAATCATATGCTACACCAGCTGATTAACGTCTATCTACAGACGGTTCTCCTCAGTGCGTCCCACGTCTGCCTTCTTTCATTAACGCTCCTGACGCTGTTCCGTCATTAATCCTGCGCTAAGAGCACTGAGCATATATGAAGATGGATGAACTGTTCCTGAGGGGGGCATATGGTGACGGAGTATTTTGCACTCTTGCACTCAGTGAGAAGATTCCCAGTTCTATTAAAGTCCTGTTGCTCTGACTCTGTAGAACTTGCTTATTCCTCTTGTGTGTGGGTTGGGCGTCGGTGCGCCAGTGTCCTCACACTGTCCCAAAACAGATCATTGATGACGATAAGTTGTTATAGTGGAGTCTGGATAAATGTTTTGGTGCAACGGGAGGCGAGAGAGGTGTTGTGCTGGAGGCCTCCCTGTCATACTCTATGTTCGCTGTACCAATGCAGACCTTATTTATCTTTGTTACTAAGGATTCTGTAGTTCTTATGGCTATATGTCAGAAAGTTTCTCACCAAATTTGCACCTTTGATTTCACAAAAGACAGCTCAAGGCTTTTATTTAGGTTGAAATGACTTTGACAAACCCTCTGCTCTGTTGACTCTTTCGGTGCAAATGCAGTTGGAGCCAGTTTGCCCTTTACTACAATTACAGGGTGAGGAAAACCTTCACAGCTGGATGATTCTGAAAGAGAGGAGTGAAATGTTTGAATCAAACAGGAACATATGACAGCTTTGCTCATTACCAGGGAACAGCATTCAGAAAATATGTAGGGTAGGTAACCTGAACTGTACACAAAGGTACTGAATGAAGGCATGAATTAAAAGCCTTTGCTAAAAATACACAATAGTACTGCAGGTCTGTGCTAATTTTATTGTCTAAAACTAAAACTAAAGAAAGCATGAATGTGATGGAACAGTTCAGAATTCTATGGATTTCAGATAGCATGTTTAACACTCAGAAGACATGTGGTAAAAGTGACTCTATGGTTAAAAAGGCTCTGAGATTTTGTTGTTGAATATGAAAAACTATTTTTGTGCTGATGCTCCATATTGTTTTCTATTATTTTCTTGTTATTTTCAGCTGGTGAATGTCAGACATACTCATGAATGCATCCCTTCACGAACTGTAGGTTTTGGGGGCAGGTGAGGTTGATTTCAAGACGATTATTGCTTTGTCAGTGATGGCGGTGCCTGAGGATTCAAATCCTAATCGTGTGTGATTGACGTCTTGTCAGCTTCTCTTTTATCTTCGAGACGGAGGCGATGAGCAGGGAGAGTCAGGAGTTTATGGCAGTTTTTGGTGGTCTTGTGTTCTTTCTGAAAAAGACTGCAAAACAACATTTAAATGTTGTTATCCGCTTTCTTTTTATACATTGATCTGATCCATTCATCTCTAAATAACAGCTTTATTTAAGTTATCTCAGCAGACAATAAGTGAACATGTTTGACAGCTCATCTGTCCGTCTCAAGGCTTAAAAAAGGATTAAAAAAGCTTTTTGTCACGTTATGTTGGTTTATACTGTTTATATTTATTTATATCTATCAGTCTTTATCAGTTGATATGTTTTCGTTGTGCTTTTTAACGCAGTGAAGAGAAAGTGAATCAGAGCGGAAATGCTTCTGAACTAGTTTTCTGCTCTTTTGACCGTTTTAGTGAAGTCTCTAAGCTCTGTGCTGTATATTCCACCCTTATGTGTTTTCTATTTGTTAATCAAAGCTGTTTTTCTTTCAAAGTTTTTTTTTGCTTTCTTTTCAACAAAAAAGTTAATAAGCTGTTTCGCATGTATAATTAGGACACATCTCATCTGACATTTGAGGCTATGAAGGCTACAGGAACGTATTTTAAAAAGAATGATAATAATAGTTTAAAAAAAAAAAACTCTTCGTGTGACCATAATTTCACAATACTTCCAGATTTATGAATCAACAGCTTTGTCTGTGGTGTGGTAACAGTGGCACCGAACGCCGTGTTGTTTCCTCTGCAGAGGCTTGAATAAAGAACTGTATCACTGTGAGAATTGGGGGAGTTTGTCCTCGACTCCCACATGAAGAAAGTCTCAAGGATGGCCTTCTTTCACCGACACAGTGCTGCTGAGAGAGAGCAGGAACAAACGTCATGCTTTTATTCATTTCCAGACTGTGCCTTTGTAATTCTTTACGATCAAACGAAGCATAATTTCCAGTGACTGTGTACAGCAATCAGAATAAGTCTTGTCCCATATTGACTGTTCTTCTTTGGCTCGTAAGGAAAGGTCCTGTTGCTACCATATTATCTTTCACAATGCTGACTTGCTCAAGATTTTTTTTTTCTCCAAAAGTACAATTACAGTTGTTAGGTGGTTAGCTTTCAGAACAGTTCCAGCTCAGGGACTAAAGTCTCTGCTTATTGTTGTGCTCCTATAGGTTCTGAATACTGGTGGCGTTTTTTTTTTTTCTTTTCTGTTTTTTTAACGCACTGAACTTCTGTGGTGCGCTGTCTTTGCTGTTATTGTGCTGTTCTATCATATCAACCCTTCAAGGCCGTCGCCTGTTTGAAACGGCCACTTCTTCCTGTCAAAAGAAAATCGTCTTCTCCCATTTTGACTAAGGCTGCACCATTTATCGCAGAGTTATTGTTTCCGCCATATAAACATGCACAATATACATATTGCAAAAGACTGACTGTCCTGCAGTTGATTATTTTTTGATTCTCAGGAAAGCTGAAATGTCGGAATCTTAAATATAACAACAACCGAAAGCATACAAATAAGGAAATAGACGCATTTAAAATAATTTAAGCAATTGGCACACTTAATCTATTCATAGCTGGATTCCTCAGATCAGAAGTCATAAGGCAAAAAAAATCTAAGAAAAATGACAAAAAACAAAAAGTCAATAACTTTTCTGTTTTTGAAATGTAGCTGGTGAGAGCTGAAACTGCTCATGTGATGGAAAAACTAACTAACTAAAAACAAAGTCCAGCCACAGCAGGGTTAGAATAAGGAGCAAGAGATTAAAGCAGTAGCCTGGAAGAATAAGTCGTGTCTCTGTCGCAGTGCAAAACATTAATTCATAGTGGGTAATATTGTGCAAACCTAATTTGGGCTAAACTTGTTCATTTTGAAATTTAATCAGAATTATGTATATGTTCTTATTTCCATTTATTATCATGCTTTGACCTTTATATACAAAATGTTTAGTGCTGAGACATGACTGTGCATTAACTGGTGAACCTTTAATAGTATTACAGTGAAGTGACTGGTATTGCACAACAGTGCAAATTTTCAAATCAGTATTTTATTGTTATGTGTGGTGAGAGTGAAGCTGTTGTTTTAATGCAGTAAAAGCAGAGAGAACTATTTTGTGCTGTTATACAAAAGCATGAAGATGGTTAAAACCAGAGTTTTGAAATTGGTTGATTAGGTAATTATTCTTGACATTAGATTACATTAGATTATGCATTTATTCACATTATATCACATACACGTACACGAATGCAATGCAGTCCACTGTCCACCGAGCTCTGCGAACAAAAAAACCTGTCAAACTAGGTGGAAATAGGCAAAAAACTGCAAAATACAAAGAAACACACAATAGAAAAAGCACAAATAGGAACACTGATACTATACAAGAAGGACAAACAGGCTAAACGGACTCGCCCATGGAATGTGCACAGTGCAAAATGCAGCGGGTGTGCAATAAATGAGGACATGCATTCAAACAGACAATGTGCAGTCTGTGTGATGCGCAATAGTGCTACACCTACAGCCATGTGTCTATTGTCTCTGTGAGGCGCTGGTTGGAGGTCAGAGTTCACTGTCCTGACAGCTTGAGAGAAGAGCTCCTGCTGAGTCTCCATGTTTTCTCCTTGATGATCGAAGGCCGGAGCGCTAAAGGGTAGCCAGTCAGCACTGGGATTTGAACCTGAAAACCTCCGATCATAATCCCTCTCCTCACACCTGGAGGCCTTCATATGTAGGTGATTTGTGATCAATTCTTCCACGATGGTTTTGAAGGTCAGCTGACACTTCACCCACACTGAAAATTACAAAATCAAAATATCTCCAACGTATAATTTCCTCAATCGAAGTTGACAAAAGAAGGCTTCATTAAATCCAATTACTGATAATTAAAGGCTGTCACT
Source organism: Salarias fasciatus (assembly GCF_902148845.1). Taxonomy (NCBI): domain Eukaryota; kingdom Metazoa; phylum Chordata; class Actinopteri; order Blenniiformes; family Blenniidae; genus Salarias; species Salarias fasciatus. The sequence continues at coordinate 15,817,198 of NC_043759.1, forward strand.
AAGTGGCACTCTTATGTCACAGTATGAGTTGTGTAAGAGAGTGAGTGACCTGTAGCACATTTCTGCGTTGACCTGATTATGACTTTTCTATAATGATGGATATACTGAGGCCCTGGTCTGGTTACATTATGGTTTAATGCACTTTCAGTTTGGTGTTGTGTATTTAAAACTTCAAATATAAATGTTTCTTAGGCGAGATTATAATTGTGCGTTCTGAAGAGGGAATATTGGCTGTTTTATGATTCTAGTTGATGCTTTTGCTTGAGCCACAAAAGACATTGACTCTGTCTGGATTTCTTTACACCTAATTGATCCATTCTTTATGCTGCTTTATCCAATTGAGGTCCATCGCTTCTGTGTGTGGACGGGCTGAAGATACACGGAGAGACAGAGGGTCACACACACTCTCACTCACACAGCCGCATCATTTTTGGGTCAGTAATTATCCTCATACACGTGTTTTTATGCTGTGGGGAAGAGAGAACATGCAGACTCCAGACAGGCCCCCAAACGCAGCACAGGCTACCACATAACATCCGTTAAACTGCTACTATTTCATTCATAATTAAAGACTAATATCCTTAATCTGGGCCATGCTTCCTGTTGTTGAGTACGACATGTCTGGGTGTTCTCGTTCAGGCTCTTCCCGTCTCCCCGGGAGCCGGTCTGGCCGTTTTTAAGCAAAGAGGCTGCCGAGGAAGGGCTGTCAGCGGATATGGATGCTTCCAGAGCTCATTAAAGGGCTGTCTGCAGCATGCCAGATTTTGCGAGGCGGAACCGGAGATAGAAAGCAACATCATAAAGGAATTCCATCCATCATGTTCCTCTGTGACATTAATATCTGTCACACACCTCTGACAATGCAATACTGCGCCCCTAGAGTGAGACATCTCTTCTATCACGACGCAAGCCAAGAGGGATACTCGTGTGTGTGTGTGTGTGTGTGTGTGTGTGTGTGTGTGTGTGTGTGTGTGTGTGTGTGTGTGTGTGTGTGTGTGTGTGTGTGTGTGTGTTTGTATGTGTATCCTTGTGTAATTGTGTTTGAACCAGGAGGGGGTGTGGGGGGGTATGGATGTTGCGCCGCTTCCGCCTTGTTCCTATTATGAAACATTGACTGTGATATTGCTGGAAGTGTGTACGACGTTTCCCACCAGAATAGCTTCAGTACGACTCTGCACCAAGACGCCTCTCTCAGATGCACAAGCCTCTTCGGGCTGTTGATCCAAATGGGGAATTTGCAGCAGAACTCCGGGATGTTTACAGCGAAACGCCTGGTACTGCGCAGTGTCGGGGCGCAGCGGCAACTGGAAGGTGAAACTCCCACACTCAGCGCTTTATGGGTCCTTGCTGTAGGACGTCCCGGCCCTCGTCGTGTGTCTTGACTGAGCTGCGAGGGAAGGAAACAGACACGTCCCCCAAGTTGTTCTGTGAATTCCTCCTCACTGAAAGCCATTTTATTTCCAAGCGACTCTTTCATTCCTGTGCGATTTTCAGTCTCTGCGTTCGTCTCTTTGGAATTCTGCCTCTCGCTTGAGGACATGCTGAGAGAAGACGCATGAATCAGAGGAAAGCTTTAGTGTCACTCTGCTGTTGAGATGACTGTAACATCACGCCGTCTCTAAAGCGCACATTACAGTAATATTTCATTATCGTTTACCTGCTTCACAAGGACAACGCTCATCAATCTGCACAAACAAGACTTTCAGTCCAAGGCAATTAAGTTTTTCTTGTGTGTATGTGCAGTGCTTTTTTTATTAATATTATTTCACATTTGTCAGTCTCACCGAAATTGTCCTCCTCGGACATCATGGGACTTTTATGCAAGAAGAACACAAAGAAGCATCGTTACTATTCAGTGTAATGGCGCCCGCTAGTGGCCCCTCCTCACGCTGACTCGTTCTGACAGGCCTCTCCTTGGACCTCTCCTTCAGGCCATTTGTCAGCAGGCGAGCCCCGCACAGCAGAGCTCAGACTGGCAGCTCGCTATAACATCGTTCAACATGAACAAGCATGGCCACCGCAGGGGCTGAGGATGAGAAATAACACTGAGCCGCGCTGAGTAAACATAATCCTCCAGCGTAATGAATCAGTTCATAGCACCTACTTGACAAGCCTGTCGGGTATGAATGAAAACGCACGCATAAATAGTCTTTCTGGTTAATATTTTATCAGTCGAGCCCGCCCCGGCGTTCACACGAAACGCCACAGTGTGACGGACCAGCTTCCGTGCAAGCGGCGGCCATATGTCGCAGCACGCTTATTGTTCACTGCTCGTGATTTCAGTTTTCCTACAAGCATCTTATTCCAAGGTGATTAATCATAATATCAGACGTAACTCTGGAGATTGGAAAAAACCGGGAAATAAATAAGTGGAGCTTGTTCATCCAGAATGTGTTTCATTAAACAGATTTCCTCCAGTAGGACTGTAAAACCTCCGCTGGTGCTAAAACAGAGGTGACTGGTGTTCTCACAGTAGCGAATGGAGACGTGTGGGTCTAATTAGACCAGTGGCTATCTCGGCGGACCTCCTGTCACTGCTCCTGCCCGGACCCTCTCTTTAATTACCGCAAAGAAAAGAGGATGTCAAGTGGAAATAGCGAGTGGGCTCCATGCCGGATGCTTTCTACTGTAGGGAAGAGAGACTCCGAACCAGGCAAAGAACCCTTTCTGCATGCAAACCATCACAAATTTAAAGAATCACAAACTGAAAGAGTGATCATAGATCACGATCTTAAAATTTAGGATTGTTTTTCATTAGATTCTATTCATGTTTTGTGCATTTTTTCCTGTGTGTGTGTGATGTAAATGCCACTCGGTCATGAATCAGTTCTAATGACTGTGAATATAAGATGAGTTGGCAAGGAGAGGGGCATCGCAGAAACTGCTGCAGAGATCGGTGCATACTTTCAAACCCACCAGAATAATTAGAGACTGTTTTATTTTTAAACACAGTCACTTCTTCATCTTTGCTCTCAACATTTAGTCACATTTTTTTTTATAAACTTATAGAGCTTGTGCTGAAGTGTAAGACACTCCCATATATGTCTTTAAGAGTATTTTAAATGTCATCGTTGAAAAGCCCGTGCAAATTTCTTTAGGCTGAAAACTTAGAAAGATTCCACTCCTCATATATCTTGAGCCAATGACAGGAAGTTTCTGATGTCGTGAGGTCTTCAAAAATCTGCTCAGTTGTTTTTTTTCCAATCACTGCAAAGCACAGCAATGCATCATTTCATGCCTAATAGACAAATGCTTGTGATGGACAGTGTGCAGATTGTTCAACCGGTTTTGTGTAAGACTTTAAACATATAGATTATCTTCTTTAATGGCAGTGGCCCAAGAGGCAAAACCAGTTGGAGAAGTGAATCCGCTTCAGTTAAATGTCATCCAGCCTAATCTGAGAGTGTCTGTTTGCTCCAGTGTTACAGGAGTTGCCACAGCAAGTCACACTGCAGAGTTCTCTAGTTTTCATTTCCTGCCCCGTCTCCTCTGACTGAAGGTCAAGACTCGGTGTGCATAGATCATCTGCTGCCATGACGCATCATATCACTCAATGAGTAGCCTGTTGAAGCAACTTTTTGTTCCTCATTTACAATTAGTATTTTGAGAGGCTCACTCATTTCTGCAAATGAGTGAGAGAAACAGAAATACAACGGATAAACTACCACTTAGTGAATGTTTTCTTCCTATTTTTCTTCCAAAAAACAAAAGTCAACACCGTACTCTTCAGCTTGTAGGGGTCACAAATCTCCACAGTTACCATGGAAACAGCCGTCCCTATGGTAAACGGCTCCATCCGTTAACCAGACAGAGTTTGATTGAACGGCTGTCAGAACGCAAGTGGAGTGATGACGTATGAAAGCAGCACTGATGGACACACTTCACTCAGAGGCACAGTGACGGGCAGTAAAAAGGTTTGTATGCTTGTAAGCACAGGAGCAGGCGTGTGTGTACAGCATGTATTAAAGAACAGGTCACTGGGGGAGGGAACAGGCTGTGTGCATTTTCTTTTCTTTCTTTTTTTTTTTTTTTTTTCTGGCCTGAGAAAAATATCAATGAGCCTCTCAGCTACACATCCTGGAAATACATGCATGCATATTTTATGGCATGGACTCTCCAAGAATTAATGCATCAATAAAATCACCCTGCGGAGTCTGTACAGGCTTTAAATTTATTTACTGCAGTTTCAATTTACACCTCGTAGCTTTTAACAATGATGTAGGAAGGTTCACAAAAGACTAATGTACAAAATGGAATAAAAGAAAAGGCTGCTGTAATTTCCGATAATAGCCTGACTCTCTCTCTTTCTCACTGGTTTCTTTCTTCCTTTCTTTTTTTTTGCACGTGGTAATGAGCAATACCAACACAAAGCGAAAGGAGATACCAGCAGATGAACATGTGTGACTTGGAAATGAGGCAGACACTCAGAGCTGCATTTCAAAGGGAACGTTATAAAAATCGGTGTCTCGTAAGTGCTGAGCATTTCTTCCCTTCATGCAATGTGAAGTTAATTTCCAGGGATAATTAAACCCCCAGCACATTTTCATCTTCCTACCTCTGCTTTACGCAGTCCTCCTCAGGCTACACTTTCTGCTGGATGTGATTTTAACTGCTGGTTACTGAAGAAGAAGACGACACTCGAAAGGGTTTTTGTGTACATAGAGAATAGAGGATGGAGTTCCTGGTTTCCGTGGCTCGCACATGGCTCCAAACAGTTGGGCCTGTTTACGCGACAATGTTTTCGAGTGACCGCAGAAAATTCTTGACGCATTTTGCATGTCCGTTTGCTTAAAAAAAATGGTGCTTGGCACCTCTGTAAACACAACTTTTTTGAAAAACAACTTCCCAGGCGTGACTCCCAGTTCATGGTCTCCAGGGACTCAGTAGTTTTAGAGTTGATAGTCGCCCTTAACAGCAAACCAACTTCGTTCATAAATGTTCTAATGGCTATCTAGTGAAGGAGCAATCGATCCATCCTTTTATCTGTCTTCTATTCCACTTTATCCAGCTGTTCCAGCTGGCTCTGGATGAAGAGAGGTTATATCTGGAAAAATCGCTCGTCCATCACAGAGCAAAGACGGAGACAAACAACACACACTCATATTCACGCCTACGGCCAATTTAGAGAAACCAATTTACCTCACACACACGGTTTTGGAACATTGGAGAAAAGTGGAGTAGAAGCCCATGCAGAGAGCAAAAACATGCAAATCCCACACAGAAAGGCGTTCATGTTCTCTCTGTGATGTAAAAGATTAGTGCTGAAAAGCAAAACACAGATTATTATTATTTCTTTCAATGTGGCTTTGTCTTGCTGTAAAATACACATTGACTTGTTTCAAATATGAAACCGCAGACCTGCTGGGTTTTCATAATTATTACTTGTGAAATGTTACTTCAGCACATTACAAAATCAAGTGTTCCCTCGGAGCTGAAACACCGAGGAGATTTAAATTAGGAGTAGGAACACCTGTTTTTCACTGATTACCTCAGTGACATTTAAACTCCTCCGCCAAGATTATGTGAATTCATTCGCCCTCTTCAATAAAGAAGCAATGAGCTATTATATGATTATTGGGTCATTATGACTCGGGCGAGTATCCAGAAGTGCTGCCTTTGAAATTTACACACAACACTCTTTATAAAAAAAAACAAAACAAAAGACAAACCCAAAAACAACAGTCTAATCGAAGCATCTATTTTGCTTCGATTTCTAAAGTTTTTATGAAATGTTTGAGACACAGAAGTTGATGTTAATCCTCATAATGTGACAGTGAAGTACATCGGTTTGACTGACTATTTTATAAGAAGTACTTGAAGGTTGAAGGTCACTTACTCATGAGAGGCGGTGTGTCGTGAGAGCCTGCGAGTCCGGCGAAACACGTGTGTGTCACGGCCAGTGTGTGACAGTTTTCAGCTATGCTGACTGTGTGTGAATTGTAGATCAACAACAAGCCCCTTGGTTTATACAGTTCATGCAACAAATCAATCTTCTTAAGTCAGTTTTCATTTCAGGCACTCCTGACATGGTGAAGAAATTAGAGCATTTAGTAGCTGAGTAGTCGGATATGAACTGGTTGTGATAATAAAACCCCAAATGTTGACTTTCATGAATTAGTTCAGAAGTTTGAAAGGGGGTGTGAGTGCCTTTGTGCTGCTAATAATAAGCTGGATTTTAGTTGATTGCAAAAACCTGGCTTCACAAATGCAATGTCCCAATTTCTTTCGCTAATCGCCAGACTTTCCTGCGCCGTTTCGACTGGAAAGGGGATTATGCAAAGTGTGTCGTTTTGGTATGCCCTCCTGAAATTCATTTTTAACACAGCTGCTGTTTCAACGGCTTCCCGAATCCTCCAGTATCACTAAAATAAACTGCAGTTTTCAATCGTTTACTGGCAGCATTTCAGAAGATGGTGTTCAACAACCAGCAGGAAGAACAGAGGGGGACGTAACACAAACACTAATATAGAGCCACTCTGGGCCTCAGTGATCAGGATCAACACGTGTTTATTGTGCCTATTTAGGTACACATTTGTCCATTATTTAGCCCCACTAGTTTTACTTCTTTTGGATTATTGTATAACTTGTAACTATTAACTTTAATCATGTCCACATTTACATTAACATACAGAAAACATTGAAATTAGTGTGAAACATCATAGAAACAGTAGATAAACGTAATAGAAAGAGTCACTGCTATATAATCATAGTACTAATAAATCATTTTGTGAATGTATGTCTGTGAATGTCAAGCAATAAGTTAATTATCAGGAGTTTGAACTGAGATAGTTTTTGCAGGGTTAAATTTGTGTAAATGGGGCTGAGGGTTAACAGCGAGACTCATTTAGCTCCTTCATCAGCGGTGGAACGGAGACACCATTGATTTCCAGGGAGACAAGCGGAGAGAGCAACTGGGGGTTTATTGGAGTAGAGAGACAGAAGGAGGTGTGTGTATGTGTGTGTGTGTGTGTATGCTGAGGGGAGGGATGATAAATGAGGCTACACCAAGCTGTCATTTGTACTTTGGCATCCAGTCCAAAGCACAATTTAGAGTAAAATATTACGCCGGCCCTTTCATATGACAAAGTTTAATGCTGATGTATGAACAGACAGAGACCGTCCCCAGCTGCTATTGAACAGAGGGAGGAAGGCATTCTTCTCAAAGGGCAATTAATTAGTGCGCACACACTTTACAGAGGGCAAACACCGAAAACCGGATGTTCACGTTCCCCTTTTGTACCCGAAACAGCGAAACGCTCTTGAGACAGTGCAGCCATTAGAGATAGATAAAAGGCTAGTGAGGAAGTAGACACACACACAGTTTTAGTAGATTTGAAGACTCTCAGAGGCACTGTGTATTTCCAACACTGAAGATTCTAAACGGCGTCTCGGTGCGTGAATGAGTCTGATTTTTACAGCTGGTCCAATTTCAAGACTACTGCATCCTGAATCGCTTGTATTTGTTTACATGCTTCTAAAAGTAAGGCTCTTCAACTGTTTTTGAGAGCAGCCTGACTTTCCTTAAAGCATAATTCTGACATTTTAGTTTCTCCTCATTGCAGCCAGCAGCTCCAAGCTGTATATTCACATATGATATAGGGATGAATCATCAGTGTTCCTCACCTACTATGTGGAGGTGTTTAAACTATTTCGGTTTTAAATCTGTGAAATTACTTTTCGTGACACTCCCAAACTGTTTTTGTCCAAACTCTCACATGTTCGGTGTCCTTTTCCAGAGAGGCAGGCTTATAATTAATCTGGAACGTGCACATGGACTGGGTGATTGCCCATCTCCGGAAGTAAGAACTGGCAAAAGCAGTTAACCTCTTCAATGGGAAAATACTTGATGTACTTTGGAGACAAATTCTCCACGACATACAAGAAGTTTCTAAACAGGCGATCGCTGGTTCTTGCTCTGAGAACTTCAATTCCTATCTTCCACTTCCACCTGAATCAGCCTTTTATGACTGCAGGTAAAGCATGACAGCAGCATTAACGGGTAAAAATGAGCCCAAATGTTGTTCTGCATTATAGGATTTGGTGCAGCTGTGAAGTTTCATCTGTCAAACTGTTCTTCTGAAGATGATATGGAGAAAAAGATTGTTTATGATAGTCGTGTGTGTGTATATCTGTGTATATTTAAAATCACCTAAAAATATTTGAGGATTACAAGAGGCCAAAGAAAATGAACTTTAACTTAGTGATAATAATAAAATTACTTCGCCTGAAAATATGTATTTAAACAGCAAGTTTGAAGGGTTAAATCAATAAAGCCAATCTTTGAGGCTGAGTAAAATGTGGTGAATGTTATGCTGAATGAAAGATTGGAAGTGGAAACAGACTTCTGCAGCTAAGGGGGCCAAACCGTGAAGACACTATTGCCTTCTGTGAAAAATTAGAATTTGGGAACAAGTTGAAGGCGTCCTGCTGGGAGCTTTTAAAAGAATATTTCCAAATGTCACAGGGAACCAGTGCCAGTCCATACACACTGATATAACGTGGTTTCCTTATGTGTCCTGGGTAAATGTGCGCTTCTCGTTTCACCGCTAAAAATACAAATGTTTCATACTCAAAATACCGTGATTCTATTTAGCTCTAAAGTGTGACCAATAACTACACAGGATAGATAAGTTGCTTTTTCCTTGTACGCCAAATTAAGTTGCAGCCATGTGTTTATATGTGCATGTGGTGTGTGTGATGGTGACCTCAGGAAATTGATGATGCCGTACAAACTTTTGCGCAAAGCATATTTTCTGCCTTCAAACCCTCCGACATGCAAGATTCACAACATAACAAATTTATTTTCTTTAAATTTTGGTTATTTGTTGCATCCTGTTCCAGTAAACGGATACAGTAAATACATCCATCTTCAGTATCGCTTTATTCAGAGCAGGATCGCAGGGCACTGGAGCCCATCTCAGCTCACTACAGCCGAGGGCAGGACACACTCTGGGCAGATTGCCAGTCCGTCACAGTGCAAAACACACACACACACACACACAGACAGACACAACTACTGGCAGTTTGAGATTACCAATTGACCGTGCGTTTCTTCGGGGTGAAACCAGAGCGCAGACGCACAAGTATTTGAACCCGTGACCTTCTTGCTACGAGGGAAAAGGGAAAAGCACCGCTGTGCCTCCTAAATTAAATGGTCTGTCTGGATGATTAAAAGAGGGTAAAGTTCAGCTCGACTGTGGTCAGCATCTGTTTGGTTTTTCAGGGTAAGAACGAGTCGTGTACTGGTGGTGCAGGAGCTTCTTTTTCTGCAGTTTGCATGTTATCCCTGTCCAACGCTGATACTGAAGGGATCAACTTTAATGATCCCCAGTGCACATGTAACCTGAACCTGCTTCTGTGTAGTCAAAAGTTTCTGTTTAAGAAGGTCAGAGCTATCTGTAGATGAGCTCACATCGTCACATGCTTTGATACGAACCAGTCTCTTATGACTGTGACCGTTCTCAGTGTTCCATTTCAAGAACCGCTCAACCAAATTTAGTGCTTCGATCTTTCATGAAGAGAGAAGTGTGTAGTTTCTTTAATGAATCCGGGCAAAATGATCATGATAGTGAAGTAGAGTAATTTTGTTGGAAGGTCTCCTCTGCCGTCTGAACAGCTGCAGCAGCGGCTGAGCAGCAGTGTGATCCTCTGGGGCTGCAGTCTGCTCCCCCCGCTCCTCCTACACCACAACATGATAAGGAAGACGGCCTTGACGAAGCAGCAGGAGGATTTCCTCGCTCAGAACATGATACAACCTGTATCAAGACCCTGAACCTGAATCACAGGCGATTTTCACCAAGAACACAAACAGCAAGACAAGGACTCCAGAGGCGGCTGAATTATTTGTTTGACATTAGAGATTACGTGCAAGTCCAGTCAAGGACTGGTTAGGATTTAATGCACAGTAATACCAAAGACATAAAGGTGACTTTTGACTAGAAACCACAACTTCATCAGAAAGCAAATTTAAATGTTTGTACAGATGCAGAGAAACCTATTAATCTCATAAACAAGCTCACGTGAGAAAAAAAGCACCTTAACGTTGAAAGTTTTCTTGGGAAAGTCAAGTGAAGCGTCTGGTGTCTGAATACATCTTCCTGGAGAAATGCAGACGTCCAGCAGCAGGCAGAGCTCTGGAGCTGACGATGCCCCGCATGTTTAGTCCGTCTGGACTGCAGGGAGGACGCTCCAGCAGCAGGCCTCGGCAAAGAAATGTCTCATCAGCGAGACGGACCGCTAGGAAACCAGGTCACGCACACACACACACACACACACACACACACACACACACGTCAGAACCCAGAAATAATACACTGAAAACATGAACAAATAATCTGGACTGGTGTCACAGCAGACAACACAAGACACAACCTTGGGAGCCAACCTCCGTCAAAACATTCTGCGCCTGCAGCTGAACTGATAGTGTTACAAGAAGAACACCGTCTTTAGAAAACAAAAAGAAGAGTAAACTGAAACTTTTTTTTTTTAATTTTATTTGCACGACTGTGGAAGAATAAGTATAATTATCTGTACAGGAAACTCAGACCAGCATCGATCTCTGAACCCTCTGTAATCATCCATACCTGTGAAATTCAGCAAGCCTAACAAACTGACGACAGTGCTGGAAAACGAAGGCTGTTACCGAAATAGATCAAAATGAAGTGATCCTGTGCTGCTTGCAGAGAAAGCCTGTACAGATGTTATATAGCAATTTAGAGTCACCGGCCTCACATGCATGTTTTCAGACTGCAGGAGGAAACAGGAGAAAGCCCGTGCACAAACAGGGAGAACGTGCAAACTGCACTCAGAAAGGATCGACTGGTATTTGAACCCACAACCTTACTGCTGTGAGAACCGGGCCTGCAGCTACCAGCGTTTTTGAATTTTTGAAGAATGTGGTTTTCAGTGTCTTAGATGAAGACCCCCAGCAGAGATCATGAAACGAGCTCTGCCTGCCCCCCGCCACGCCCGAGATGTGGTGCTGGATGAAATTGGCAAACAGTGGGATCGAGCTCAGCTTGCTCGTAGCACCCCTGAATAACACATATATTTCACCGCAGGGAAGAACAAAGTCTCCCCAATATTGAGGAGTTTAGCTGCCTGAATTGCACAATCCTTTAGTCGTCTTGCCAAGTTCAGAGCTTGAAGTCAGGATTAGTCCTTTCTTGACCCGAGCCGAATTAGTTTCCTCAACACAAAAAAAAAAAAAAAAAAAAATCTTGTGAAGTGATACGTCTTTGGAAGTAAGCATCAGAACTGGTCCGTCGCGTTTTTGCTTTGTTCTTTGCTCATTACGGACGGTCTCTTCCCTCGCTTCTGTACTGATACTAAAAACTCATGTTGACTGTTGTTGGCTTTGTTTAATCACCGACTTTCCCTCTGAGACCACCGGCTGGTCGGCAGGTTTGTCTCGCAGTGAAATGTCAACCACTTCAAGGAACATTGTTAAAAACCTTTGCAGCCGTTCATGTCGAGCTTTGGAAGCTGGAATCAAGTACTGACACCATGAAACCTGAGCGCCTCCCTCTCAGTCACATTTTCTTTGTTTTTTAACAGACGTGTTTTTAATTACACTGTTACTTTGCAGAAAATTGAACTCAGAGTTATTCTGGATGTATTGAAAATGCAGTTATTTTGTTGTGGTATTCTCAGTTTCTATACAGAAGTGTAATCATTATATGATTGAATATCATATCAACGGCAATTTCAAACCTTTCAAGAGGAAATGCTGATCAGTAAACATCTGTGTATAAATGTTGTGTATCGTAAATATTTCGAGCCAAAGGTCTTCTTTTTTTGGAAACCTAAACATGATTCCTGCTATTTAATCTGACTAAAGGATAGAAGAAGAGATTAATTCTGCCCACTAATTTAGAAAATACTCTTATTTAGCCTGCCTAATACAAAATAAACAACAATTCTGCCTGATAGACTGTCCACAAAACAATAACAAGTCCTACGCTTCCTAAATGACAGAAGAAATGCTGAACTTGAGATCCTTTTTCTTTTTGGTTCAGGATGATTGCTGACACTGAGATTGTGTTTTCAGTGAAATTGCAAAAGCATTCCATATGATCATGTCCTATAAGAACTAAGAATAAACGGCGGGAAAGTAAAACGAGAGTGCTGAAGGTCACTTGTCGGCACCTTTCGCCTGTATGTGATCCACGTGTAACCTTCTCCAGCCAACATTTGTTTTGCCGACGGGCGTCTATTGAACATCTGCGGATATCTGTGTTTTTCTTCAGGCGTGGGGGAGACGGTCTCTGTTATGCAGCGCCTCAGGTTTGTGTGGCCAAAAGGCTGCTGTATAAAAGGACCGAGACGTCGATTTGAGATCTCCTGAGACAGGATCCGACCCCCATCATGATCCGACTGGTAAGGTTTCGTCCACTTTGAGATATCCCCAGCTGTTTATCACCGGCACCAACAGTTTAACAAGCTTCTCTTTCCTTTTACAGCTCATTGTTGCCACATCTGTGGCCTTGGCTCTCGGTAGGTTATTTTCAGTTCATGCTGCAATTCATTTAATTTTTGCAATTTTAAGATTTATTATCACAATATGACTTTTTTTCTAATGATTTGGCTCAAAATATTTAATTTTCCTCGTGACAGGATCATTCCAAAAGCAACATTACCCTCTAGAGGGAGGTGAGAAATTGGAAAATTTATCGATCTATCCATCCTTCCATCCATCCATCCATCGGGAGTGTTGCTAAACAAATTTTTTGTTTTTCACACAGTGCAATATCCAAAATATGCTTATACCTTCAAAGGAGGTAAGACACAAACACTGAACATTTCAGTTTTTTTTTTTCTTTTTACAGTTTAATTTCCCAAATCATATTTCTGAATAGACAGCAGTGAAGGTCACAAACAGCAGCAGTTAAAGACACTGATGTGCATATATTGGTAAACAAACCTCTAAAAAATCTAAATGAAGTAAATATGTACCTTTAATATCTTTACTCTTCAGTACAAAGTGAGATTATGCATGCTTTCTTTGTGCGTGTGTGTGCATTTCTGATGTCCTAGCACAGTCCAAAAACATTTGTTTGTGGTTAATTATCAATGTTTATTATGTTTTATTGTTTACTCTGTGACAGACTGGATATCTCTCCTATCTGTATCTGGTTTCCACCAAGACTCAGCTGGAAATGGGTCCAAAACCACAGATTAGATAAAACATTGCAGAAGACGGTTGGATTATGTTTAAATTACACAGTGAATAATTCCTTGGTCACTTTTTACAGTGTTTCAGGCCATCGGAGCAAAGGCAGAACCCCTATGACAGTTCTTAAACATGTTTACATTTTTGCAAAGATTTTTTAAGATGTTTATTAAAAATGAGCATTTCTGATTGTTGTTTGTCACACAGGACCATCTTCTCGATTTTCTCAGCTTTCAGGAGGAGGTAACACACGATTTTATCCTGTTATCGATTGTTGTGTTTCACTTGGTACAGCACACACACACACACACACACACACACACGCGTAAACCTTTGTCACACAGTTCAAGAACCATTCACCTCTCCTGGAGCAGGTAAAACTTTCTTTTTGAAATATTCACAATACTGAAAATCACAGTCAAGTTGTATTTAATAAACTATAATATCTGACATGTTGTAGATACAGATGTGCATCTTCCCTGTCGCATACTTTTGTCTTGCAAGTTATTTGCTTTTTGTATATGCAACAGTATTCTTTTACATCTATACATGCTTTTGCTTTGTTTTTGAGTGCTTGTTGAAAATGTCTTTTTGTTATTGAAATTTTCCTTTTCACAGGTCCTGGATCGGGATCTGGACCTGGAGCTGGACCTGGAGCTGGACCTGGAGCTGGACCTGGAGCTGGACCTGGACCTGGAGCGGGACCAGGACCTGGAGCCGGAGCTGGACCTGGAGCTGGGTCTGGATCAGGACCAGGGCCAGGGTCAGGGCCAGGGTCAGGACCAGGGTCAGGGTTGGGGCCTGGGTCAGGGCCGGGGTCAGGATTTGGGCCAGGTCCAGGATCTTTCCATAGAAATCCTTTTGACGGTAAGGCAATATTTCCTGCTGATATTCAAAATACTGAGCAATGCAACTTTTCTCTTTGTGAACTGGAACATCTGACAGTACACGCTGCTTTTCTGTGTGAACAACATTGCCATTGTCACAAATATGGATCTTTTACCGGGGACACCTTGATTTTGATATATAAAAACACGATTCTTTAACATTTCAGCATTTTTTTGAGTTCTCATTCAAGATGAAATATATCCTTTACCTTGTTTGTCACTCAGGACCGGGATCATTCTCTAGAAACTCTCCATTTGGAGGTAATACTCTCATTCACAATACTGAACACTGCTGTGCTTTATAGAATGTATCCACAGCTCACAAGCATGAGAATAATGGCTGTTTATATTTTTAACAAAATCCTTTCACTTTTTTTCTGTAATTGGGAGCTTATTCTCTGAATTTATCTCTTACTCTGACTATTTGGAACACAGGATCACGATTTGGACAAAGATTTCCAGGAGAAGGTGGGGTTTAAATTTCTACTGATGCATATAAAAACACACTGAACAGTTCAGTAATTTACACAGTAAAACATTTGACTTGCTGTTTTAAGAATAATCCCTAATTTATCAGGTCTGCAATCACAGTTATTAAAGCATTTTTTTTTTTTTTTGCATTGTGCTGTTCAGATTGTAATCATGTGTTCATCAGCATAATAATTTTGACTTATTGTCGTCACACAGGACCGTTTCCGGGACCTCCTTTTCCATTTCATGGTGAGACTTTCATTTGAAGTAATGTTCAAACACATTCCAACAATTTCAGTAGTTTACTTTGTACAGTGAAACTTCTAAAATAGAGGCTTCAAGTAAGAAGTTTGTGATTAAATTTTCATAAGTGTAAAAGATGATATTTGTTGCTTTGAACATTTTTCCTGTCGCATTCTTGAGCGGCTGTATGAGCAACGTCGTCATTTTTCCTTGTCATGTCTGTCATTGAATCAAAGGGTTATTGAACATGAATGGATAGAAATCTTTTTTTTTTTTTCTTACACAGGACCATTTGGACCTTATCCAGGCTATCCTTATCCTTGGGATGACGGTAAGATATTTTCTTTAACATTCCCAACATATATATAAAACATTTTATGAATAACGTTTTATTGTTTACCCCACAGGATATTTTTCCCCGTATCCCCCGTATCCTCCGTATCCTCTGTACCCTCCATACCCTCCATACCCTTACCCGTTCCCTTTCCCTCCCCCACCTCCCGGATTAGGTAAGAAATTCCTTTTAGCTGACATTTAGAAGACGTCCATCAGTATGCAGTGGTTCACTTTGGGCGGTGCAAAAATCTTACATGTTGTTTTCTCTTGTTTAAATCCAACTTAGGAGATGATGCCTTCTGTTTACCCAACATCAGTAAGCAAGTCACGCCATCCACATCTGAACTGTTGGTGGAGCACAGCGAACTGCATGCTTCCCAGAATATTTGCCTGCAACTTTCAAATTTCAGTTGTTTATTTATTTAATTATTTTTTTGCAGAATGCTGGACGCCCTGGCTCGACCGCGATGACCCCGACAAAAAGGGAGACTGGGAGCTCCATTCACAGTTCCTTGAAGAGAAGAGATGTTTTGTTTGCCCCAATCCGACTGACATTGACGTCACCACTGTGAAGGGGAACAGCGTGGCTTCAACGGGGGAAGTCATCTTCCAGTAAGTCATGTATTCTATCCGTTATTTTTATTTTTTTAATTTTTTTGCCTCTGGCAGCTCTTCACGTACACATGTTTTAAAATGTGCATCTCTTCACATCGCAAGAAACAAAACCAGCCTCTTACTGTTCACATCTCTTTTCAGGAAAGACAGCAAAGGATTTATCTGCAGAAATGAGGACCAGCCCGACGGCCGCTGCTGTGATTACCGCGTTCGCTTTGCCTGCCATGCTCCTTTCTGTGACAGAGGTATTATCTCCGTACATTATGCAAAAAAAAAAAAAAACAAACTGCACTTTGCTGCACATCATCCTAACTGTGGTCCTTTGATCATTGCAGTGTGCAACTGGACCAGGTTCTTCAGCCGAGACAACGCTTTTGCAAAGGGAGACTATGAGCTGCTGAGCGACCTGCGGGTGGATTTCCCCGGCGAAATCTGCGACGACCCAGTGGCCATTGAGGCTGTTACTGTCGACACACTGACCCCAGCCATCCACACAGGAGACAACATCCATATGTGAGTGTTTTCACAGGAAAACAACCCTTCGTACTGCAAACAACTCTATGATCTCTCAGCATTTGATCACTATAACATTTACTTTTAAAAGTTTCCAAATCATTAACACTGCGAATACTTAAATATTTATTTAAAATTTGATCTAAATTTGAGACTTTTTAATTAATAATAGTAAAACCTTCAAATTAAAAATGTTGGAAACTTTCAACAGTGCCTTCTTGGTTCCTTTACTGTATTAAATGTAATAATTAAAGGCAGTGAAATTAAACACAATGCTCAACTGATGTACTAACCTTTTCTTTTTTTTATAGCTATTGTCCCAGTAAGGGATTTGTTTGCCGGGCGGAGGACCAGCCATCCCACAGATGTCATAACTACAAAGTTCGCTTTGGATGTCCGTGCCGCTGACGGGATCATCCTTCACAACATCGCCAATAAAAGAGAAGAAAGCTCTTTCAGCTCCAGGCAACCACTTTTTTTTTTTCCTCATGGATTTTTTTTTTTTTTTTTTTTTTTTTTTTTTTAGTGTATGAATGCAGAATATAGCGAACAGACATTTTCACTTGTCACGGCTGGAATAAAAACATTTTGTACATTAGTGGTGGTTTTTGCATTGAAATGATGGTGAAGTCATAATCGGCACTCATTTTTACTTTTTTGTCACCCCGGTCTGCTTTGTCTATGATTTCTCTAATCTTCTTTTTTTTTTTTTTTTTGCTTGACTCAGCAAAAATAAAATGCCTCATGAACAGTACATCCTTCTCCCGAGAGTTTATATTTCACTAAATTTGCACTGAGCAGTTGTGTTAAAAAGGCTCAACCCAGGAATTCTTATGTCAAAACTGTTGCCATTAGAAAAATGTTCAATGAGTGAACCCAGAAAATGAGCCAATGTGTATTATCTTACATATTCAGTGAAGACCTTAAGGCCAGGGACGGTTATTTGTAGCACTTTTTCACCATACAATCAATCAAATGTCTTTCAAGAATTCATTCTAGTATGTTGAATTCATTATGACGACACACTTGATCATCTGTCCCCCGGTGGTAGCTGAACCTTCTCGCTGGTTAATTGATTGCTTACGATCCATCGTCCGTCAACGCAATAAAATGACAGCATTTTCATGAGTGATGGGGGGAGGGATTGTGAAATTTGCCAAATATACCGATGGGCAGCTGCAGTGATTCAGTTCAATTCAGTTGTGTTTATATGGTGCCAAATAGTGACACACAGTGACGCAGTGATGAGCGCTACTGCCTCACAGCAAGTAGGTCACATTGTGTGGAGTTTGCATGTTCTGTGTGTGTGTGTGTGTGTGTGTGTGTGTGTGCTTAGGTTCAATCCAAATACTGCTGCTTCCTCCCAACATGCAAGTGAGAGAGATTTAATTGGACGTTTTATTGGACTATTGTGCTGAAAGGGGAGCTCGTCTGTAAATCCGAAGTCTCTGTTCTGTGCTGTTTACCAGTCGGTCTCCGTCCCCACCCTCCTCTAGAGTCGTGTTCTTCGGGTCATGATCACCAAAACCATCCATCCATCTCCTGTGCTGCTTATCCTGTTGAGCCCTGGTCACCAGCACAAGCTGCTCGCTTTTATTGTGCACAACACTTTGAGTCACGTTATGCTGGTTTATATTAAATCTCCTCATGAGTGTGACACAACCGACTGGGATGACCTGAGCTCAAAGTTACTTTTTAAAGGTCACTGTTGCCAGAGTCAAGTTAGCCTTTTGACAAGAAGTTGTCCAACTTGATTTTCCTGGAGCCATGTGCACTGTGGCCTAATTTACGTTTTGCATAATGTCATCGTGGCCACAGATAGCTTTAAAGCCGTTCCCACACATTTTTTTCCGCCCAGGTGGCATTTTGTGACTGTCTTTATCAGCCTGTGCACTCCTTTCTCTGTCTTTTAATTACTTATAATTATGGGTGTGTCACCTTGCATTTATAAGTAGTGTTTATTTCTTCGCTTGTGTGATGCATCCGTCCTGCTTTTATGCAAACTCTCAAGACAAAAGACAGAAATTAGAAAAGCACTCAGGCCTCCGCCAAACAGCTCAACAAAAATAAGACCTATATTTACTTGCTGTACTTTGTTAGATTTCTTGAATACTGAAACATACCTGAGTGTTTTTTCCCCAGGTTCATTTTTCTTGTAATTCTATTAACAACACCATAACTACTGAAGATGGAAAAAAATCCATTTGCACCCTCCCTTTTCACTGGACTCTCAGATAATTTGGCGTTTGTTGTGTATCTGGATCTTCATTTGTTATTCCTAAGTGATGAAAATGTCACAAACCTCCAATTTGTTCCTGTTTTGGATCAGATGATCTATAATTTTGCTTGGATCTGAAACAAACTTGGAAAAATGGTTGAGGATGTATCAGGATCAGCCAGTTTTCCTGTCATTCCAGTTTTTTGGACCGAGATCTTTGACTTCCGGTCATTGTCACTGTAATTTTAACAAAAATTTCAAATCAATCCAGAATCCATGACTTAATCCGGATCACTCCCAAAATCCAACCAGTTGTTCCTTGTTCCATTTTGGATGTTTTCTCTGAAAATGTCAACATAATCTGTTCATATCTTTTTGAGGTGTGTTGCTAACAAGCAAACAAAACAACAAAACAAGCGTCTGGCGAGGCCCTTGGACATGGCGGACGTAATGATACCTCAGTGGATAACCATTATTATCTTGCGCAACCTTTTGAAATGGTGAATGAAGCAGTTAGCATCAACTAATAATTAACCCATTAACCAAATTGCCTGTGTTTAATGTATGGGTTCCCTCTGGAGGTGTGCCTGGTGCGTACTTCAGCTGGGTGTGAACGGTCACTTTTTCCTATATAAACTCCAGATCGGGTTTAGGTTTTTAGCAAAGGTTGAAAGGTTTTCCTTTGACCAAGCAGAAGCTCACAGCCCTTCTCTTCGTATCCTCAGACGTCTTGGAGGTGAGTCTTTTCTTCTTGCAGTGGAAATATTGTTTTTCTTTTAGACTTTATCTTGCAGCATATTTGCTCATATTGACCATATTTACTCATTATTTGCAGATCACATTATTTGCAATCATGTTCAGATTGGTAATGTATCATTATTATTATTATTATTATTTTATTTTTATTACTATCATCAAGTAATTGTAATGATGCGTTGAGTCTAGGAAATCACACGTTTGTTTTATTCCTCCTTCAGGTGTTTTTTGCCATTGTCGCAGGACTGGTTATTGGTAGGTTCAGTTCAAAATCTTCCTTTTTTTTTTTTTTTTTTTTTTTTAAATAACTGAACAACCCAGTAGTGCAATACCCTGAAATAAAATGCTGTGATCCTGTTTTCCAGAGAGCCACCAGCAGAGTTCAGAAGAGTCTGGTAACGTTTTCATCAACATCAAACATCATGTATCACAATTAGAATAGTACAGCATTAACATCACTTTCATATAAGTATGGTCTCTCAGCCTGTCTGAGTCGTTCCTCCTGTGGTTTAGTTCGTACAGTACACTGATTCACGCTGCTGTGTTTTTTTTTTTTTTTCAGATCTCAGTGATGAGACCAGTGAGGAGACTGTGGAACCTTTATCAGTTGGTGAGAGCTCTGACTGTATTTCATACAAACATCTCAAGAAAACCTTGCAACTGTTTTGAAAATAAGAACTTTTCTCTTTGTCATTTGTTCCATAGTGCAAAAGCTCCTCTTTAAGCCAGGTAAGAGTTTTTGATTCTTTTCACTAAAATGTTCTTCAGCAGCCCACTCCGTCAGTATTTCTGAGCTTTAACATATGACGTTGTCTGTGGGTAATTGTTTGCAAAAATTCAAAGTATAAAACATTCAAGATCACAAACCGATTTTTAAAGAAACGCATTTTAGGGCTTAGTTGGGGAAACTTTTTCAGAAGTTGCTGCACATAAGTAAAGATCTAACCAATCCAATTTCACTTTTCCAAGTCTAAGCCACTGATATTTTTTCTAAAATATATATATATATATATATATATATATATATATATATATATATATATATATATATATATATATATATATATATATATATGTATATATATATATATATATATATTTTTTTTTTTTTTTTCTCAATATTATCTGTGGATCCAAACAGCCATTTACAGTTACCTGTATTATTTGTTTTGAATAAACGTAAAAATACAGGAAATTCAGGACCATTCCAAGTATTGTTACTAAACATGAGGGAACGGTGTGTCAGCTCACTACAGGTGCTTCCAAGTTGACCACCTTGCTTCGCTTAGCATTTAAAATCGCTTTTTTGTTGTCGTCATCGTCGTGAAGGAGATGAATCTCAACCAGCAGTTAAATTCTCCTGAACTGCCTCTCGTGTTTGTCCCACAGGTGTCAGTCCCTTCCCACCTTACCCGTTAGGAGGAAGTAAGACATTCCTTTTCAGCTGAGATTTGAAATGCACATTAAAATAATTTGGTTAACTTTTCAAATAAAACTTTGACACTGTCTCTTTCTGTCTTGTTTGACTCTCCATTCAGAACCGCCCTGTTACTATCCCGTCCACATCAGTAAGCACAGTTCACTGTTCACCTGTATTTCTATGAGACATTTTCTCCTGAATGAGTCACAATACTACATCCACCGATGAATTATCGAAGGAGAGTTGTTCATAAGTGTATTTAATGTCCAGGGTGTTGGACCGAATGGTTTGACAGCGATGACCCCTGTGATGAAGGAGATTTTGAAACCCTTGAGAAGCTCCGTAGAGCGTATCCCGGAAAGATCTGCCCCAATGCGACTGGAATCGAGGTCCAAAGTGTGTCTGGGTACTCTCCGAGACAAACTGGAGATGTGATCTACAAGTAAGTTCTGTCCTGATCTTCAACATGTCGAGTCTTTACTACCCAGCAGGCTTGTTGGTCCAGAATGAGCAGAGTCCATCAGGCTGATTCACTTTTCTCTGTGTCTTGACAGAAGCGACTCGGTGACAGGATTCATCTGCAGGAACCAGGACCAGCCAGGGAAGACGTGCAATGATTATCGTGTTCGTTTCAGCTGCCACCCTCCTTTCTGTGGCGGAGGAGGTGAGAAATACCTTTTACTACATGTACTACATGAAGCTGCTTTCCTGTTTTTCCATTATTAATGTTTAATAGTCGGAGATTCGCTTCAGTTTTTCAACAATAATCCCTCTTTTGCTCACTGCAGTGTGCTGGACTGAATTTTTCAACCGAGACGACCCCTCTGTAACGGGAGACTGGGAGCTTCTGAAGCTGCTGCAGAGAGAAAACCCTGGAAAGATCTGTGACCACCCCCTGTTCATTGAGGCAGTTACCAGTGACACAAACGCTCCAGCCTACACCACAGGAGATACATTTTACAGGTAAGTTCTCTCGTAAAAGTAAAAACCTTCCCCCTAGTTTAAATGATGTGTTGCCTAAACAACTACTGAAAAAAAAATGCTACCAGTGCATGCTTGTTTATTTTATAAATCTGATTGGAATGTTTTCTAGGTTCAGTCCGAGCCAGGGATTCGTCTGCCGCCGTCGGGATCAGAGAAGGCGCTTCTGCAGGGACTACAAAGTTCGCTTTGGGTGCCCATGCAAATATTAAGACACAATTCCTCGACACTGCAAGGACAGAAGACGATCATGTTTTCAGTGATTTGATTTTGCTTTAGTTTTTGTCTGCAGTTTATTGTCTTCTGTGTTTCATAACAAATGAATATTAAGTAGTAAACAACAAGGTGTAATCTTATCGTACAATATAGCTGGTGTGGACATATTCAGAGGTTGCAGGTCACAAAAGCCTGTAATGTATATTACTGTGGGAACCTGAATGAGAAGGATTTTTTTATATTGTCTACACTGACTACAGCAGTGATTTTTTTTTTTCTAGAAAAATGCATTTAAAGAAAACAAAAATCTTTTACGGGCTTCATCTCTCCATGTCTTTCTTGTGAGACGTCATCACATCCATGTAAATAAAGGTACTGGTCAAGAGCAAATGTTGTTGTGTCTTTTTTTTCTATTTGTGTGAAGTTGTTCAAACTACCTGACAGACCAAGATAAAAGCTGAATTTGGTTTAAGTTCAGCCGGGCTCTGTGTGTTCCGATCTTTCCATGTGCCATGAGAATTTATTTTGAGTTGTCTTGTGGTTCTTTTTTATTCAGGAACACAAAAAATATTATTTTCACAAAACAAACACTGCTCCCTTTGGTGCAATGGTCCAGCTTTAACACAGTGTTTATTTCCCTTAGGAAATTAGCATTTGGCACTGAAAGGAAACAAAAAAAAAGAGGAATGCAACTTTTCCATTTGCTGCTGTTGAAAAATACTGCGATTGTTGGGGTTATGGTGATGTGCCTGCATTTTCTGTCATTCAGCTTTGATTATGCCTGCATGTCTCGTTCAGCATTTTAAAGCCCACAAAAATTGAGAAGACACACATACAGAGAGCTAAATACAAGCCACACGTTTCTTTTCACCTCCTTACTATCTGTGATAAAAATCAAGACAACGTTTTGCTATTGGCGGTTAAATAAAACAAAACCTGCACCATTGAAAAGCAACAGAAGCACGAAGCTTTGGCGCATTATGGAGTTCCTTTCTCTTCCATTAATCTTCCAATATTCCAGGGCTGTGAAGCCCTATTTATAGACTGCAAGATGATTAAGTGGCGAAGCACTGCGCAACAACGGGAACCAAGCTCATTTTCTTTTTTCTTTAACATCCCTTCTTACTTATTCCTCACCTACCTCACCCACTCTCTTTCTCCTCATCTGAGCTCTTCTCATATCCATCAGGTTCCTGCTCTTTCTCTCAGTCCTTTTATTCATTAAGAATATAAATTATAAAGTACCCTACCCTCTGTGGATTTCAAGTTGGGGCTGATGCATTTCCAGACCGTCTGGATAGCCCCGCCCCGAACGGTCAGTGCGTCACTCTGGCCAATCTGGCTGTTCTGCAGCGATGAGAAATTCCAGGATTTCACAAAAGGTCAGATGGCAACATTGTTCCCCTGAGTAAATTTGACTGAAGGGCACTGAGCAAAAACTGGTTTGTTTCTTTGATACGCCCAGGTCGCTGCATTTTTGTGTGGGAAGTTGTGAAATTACTGCATGTACTGCTTTCCAAAGTGATGGTTTAGGATTTAATGCTAAATGTTGCAATATTAATGTTATTGTGATGGGAGTACTGGTTGGCTGGAGGTTTGGAAAATGAGCCTTTGCCCTGCGAACCCCACTGCTAGACAGACTCTATCATAGCTTCCTGAACCCCCCAACTGTTGAACTCTTGAGCAGATCACAAGGTTGTTGTGAGGGAGTGGAAAGGCGCAATTGCGAAACAAGAGCCATCATCCCCCTGCCTTGGTTTCATTGCAACTTAATGTAAACCACTGACATATTTTCATGCATAAACAAAACAGCAGCTCTTACTTTCCATGCATACGGTTATCAGAACATGTATTAAAACTTCGGCAAACTTATTCAAAAACATTGCTTTCTGTAAAACTGTTTTGCATGTTGTTTAACCAATTCCTTCAAGGTGCTATGGTTGTAGTATGAAGGTGGATTGACTGAAGCTGAATTAAATTAATACCAAACCTAAAATATTAATTATCCCCTAGCCAGCAAACCTAGGTCATGATGGACCAAATTTAAAGAAAAAACAAAGCTTTTTCAGATCAAGATGTACACCTTTTTAAAAGGTGAACCTATGCTTGGATACCTACTGTAGAATTATTGCAAATATTTTTGTCATACTGTTTTGCATTTAAGTCCTTGACAGGGTTGGGTTTGGAACGGCTAAAACCGCTCTGTGAAGTCAAAAGAGACGCAGCAAAACACAAATCGCTGCAGGTCATCCATCCAACTGTTTGTCCATCCATCCAACCAACCATCCGTCCATCCATCCATTCATAAGAAACAATCCCAATTATTTACCACATCTGTTCAGTTGTCAAACTGTACTTGATAAGCAAATCTGGTCCCCAAAATGGTGATTCTTTACCATCCTGTTTCGTGGTTTGGGTCTACTTCGCCATTTGTTGTTTCATTTCTTTTTAATATTTTAGTTTAGACTGTCAAAGATAAAAAAAAAATGAAGGTGTCGTTAAAACCGATGACTAAATAGTTAAAAGCGAAACAAAAACTAAAATATCTTTGCTATCTGAAGTATCACTATTTCACCAAGGATCAGATCCATAAAAAACGTTTACAAAAGTTTTTTTTTTCTTTTTTCTTTTTTTAAAGGTGATTTTCTACAACCCAAGGCTGATGGTCAGGGTCCAGCTCCACAGTTACTCTGGCAGAGGATCAGTCAGTCAGTCTGTCTGTCCATCTGTCCATCCATGATGCAGCCATCCATTCAAAAGTATTATTCCCACTGCAATGGCTGACTGCAAGTTGGCAGTTCTTAAAACTGTGTGTGCATCGTTTCTGTTTCACATCCGTGGAATTCTGTATATCTTGTTTTGCTGGATAAGGTCTAGCTTGCCAAATCCTCTTTTAATCTTTGATTTGGAATATTGAAGCTGAAACCGTACACACATCTGTTAAGTCATAAACTATAAAACACATATACCATAAGGAAGAAATGTTCCCCTTTTTTTTCTTTGTTAAGCATCAGTCCATCCGTTCAACAGACTCAGGCCCACAATAATTGTTTTACTGCAATTTTACATTTCTTAAACCCTGGTTGCTCAACAAGAAGTTGTTTCTTTCCAAAAAAATGCAGTTCTTCAAAACTTGTATTGCTGGTTAAGGTCTGTCCAACCAGTTCCTCTTTGAGCTTGGGTTGGGTTTGGAATAACGAAGCATCATTTCTGGAGTCTTTTTTTTTTTTCCCTTAATGGGCCCGTTGGAATTTCCACCGCCAAACGACTGATGCTTATCTCCTTTTTTTAAAGTGCATCTAAAGGAAAAAAGAAGAATTTGTTATCTTTCTGCAAACATTCTTGGGTGTGTGCTGTCAGGCACCATTCCATTGGGTGGGACCTCTTACCGACGACTATATAAGGAGCATCTTGGTGGTCAGACAGGAGGAGAGAATCACACAGCAGCGGTGTTTCTTCTGAGGGCTTGTGGGTGAGTATCCATTTGGATCGTAGCATGAAAATGTCTCACTTGGACTGAAATTGCACATTTAGGTGTATTTGCAATCCAAGTTCTCTTTCTATATATGGAAATGTTGAAATGCAATCTGAGCAGCCATGCTTCCTTTCACAGGTCCTTGTCATCTGTGATCATGTTCGGATTGGTAACGTTCAACCGTTTCTCCTTATGTTTACCTTTTCAATCACCAGCATGTGGACTTACTTGAAATGATCTGTTTTCTTTTATAGATTCTTGTTGTCATTTTTGGAGGATTGGTTGCAGGTGGGTTCAAACAAATGTTTTAATTAAAAATTTCAGAATTTTTTTTTGCAAGCACTAAAATTCTTTTTTTCTTGTTTTCTTTCTCAGAAGGCCATCACGTGACTGAGTCAACGGGTAACTCATTAAACTTTCAGATACCATCCATCATTATCCATTTCTTGTAAAGAACTTGGTCCTTTTCTGTAAGGTGCAAGGAAAATAACACTTGTTTTTTTCCCCCATCTGTCCCAACAGCAACAAAAGGTGAGGATCCATGATCATTTACAAGAATACTCTTCATCATAAAAGTAGAACTTTTTTTTTTTTTTTTTTTTTTTTTTACTTTAATTGAATTGTTTTTTATATTCTTCCTGAATCTGTCCACATCATGCGGACCATGCAGGCATACTGATTACACTCTCCTCATTGTTCCACGGTTTTTCAAATCATGTAAACACAAGGAAAAAACAATAAGTGATTATTCTTTTGTTTTATATTCAGGAAACATGATGATGAGGATGATGATGGAACCGACTGAGGAACCCAGTAAGTCTTTCAACTCTCAGTTAACATCCATCATTATTCATTTATTGTAAAGAACCAGGCTTTTTTTCTGGAACATGCAAGGAAAATAACACTTTCATTTCAATCTGTTCCACAGAATCAACAGATGGAGGTATGAGAGTTCTCGATCATTCACAGAAACAATCTTCATGATAAAAGTAAAATTTTTCCATTTTCAAGTGAAACTTCAGTTACTCTCTTTGACTCTGTCCTCGTCACGGGGGCCATGCAGACACTATGATTACAGTCCCTTCATTGTTACATAGTTTTTCAAAGCATGTTAAAAGAAAAAAACAACAACAAATTGTACTTTTTTTAAATTTAGGAAGCATGAGGATGATGATGGAACCGACTGAGGAACCAAGTAAGTCTTTAAACTCTCAGTTAACATCCATCATCATTCATTTATTGTCAAGAACCAAGTGATATTCTGTAAGATGAAAGAAAAATAACACTATATTTCAATCTGTCCCACAGCATCAACAGACGGCGGTACGAGAGTTCTCCATCATTCACAGGAACAATCTTCAAGATAAAAGTTGAATTTTTCAACTTTGGTTGAAACCTCTTTCATTTTCTTTTTCAACTTTTACATCTTGTGGACCAGGTGTAATGATGACTGTCCCTTCGTTGTTATACAGTTTTTCAAAGTATGTTAACAGATGAACAAAACAACAACAAATTGTTCTTTTATTATTTAATTATTCAGGAAGCATGATGAGGATGATGATGGAACCGACTGAGGAACCCAGTAAGTCTTTAAACTCTCAGTTAACATCCATCATCCTTCATTTATTGTAAAGAACCAGGCTTTTTTTCTGGAACATGCAAGGAAAATAACACTTTCATTTCAATCTGTTCCACAGAATCAACAGATGGAGGTATGAGAGTTCTCGATCATTCACAGAAACAATCTTCATGATAAAGCAGATTTTTTTACATCTTTGATTGAAACCTCAGCTATTCCTCCTGAATCTGTCCCCTTAAAAGAAGAACTAAAGAACAGTACGATTTTTTTTCTTCAGGAAACATGAGGATGATGATGCCAACTCATGACCCGCGTAAGTCATTAAACTCTCAGTTAACATCCAGCGTTATTCCTTTATTTTAAAGATCCAAGCTATTTTCTGGAAGATGCAAGGAAAATAACACTTTTTTTCTGTCTTTCCCAACAGCAACGAAAGGTGAGAGTTCCTCATCATTCACAGGAACAATCTTCAAGATAAAAGTTACATTTTTTTCCATCTTTTGTTGAAACCTCTTTCGTTTTCTACTTCAAAGTGTTTACATCATGGGGTTCAGGTTTAATGATTACAGTCCCCTCATTGTTCCACAATGTTACAAAGATGAACAAAATAACAACAAATTCTTCTTTTATTGTTTAATTATTCAGGAAACATGATGATGAGGATGATGATGGAACCGACTGAGGAACCCAGTAAGTCTTTCAACTCTCAGTTAACATCCATCATCCTTCATTTATTGTAAAGAACCAAGTGATATTCTGTAAGATCAAAGAAAACTAACACTATATTTCAATCTGTCCCACAGCATCAACAGACGGCGGTACGAGAGTTCTCCATCATTCACAGGAACAATCTTCAAGATAAAAGTTGAATTTTTCAACTTTGATTGAAACCTCTTTCATTTTCTTTTTCAACTTTTACATCTTGTGGACCAGGTGTAATGATGACTGTCCCTTCGTTGTTGCACAGTTTTTCAAAGTATGTTAACAGATGAACAAAACAACAACAAATTGTTCTTTTATTACTTAATTATTCAGGAAGCATGATGAGGATGATGATGGAACCGACTGAGGAACCCAGTAAGTCTTTAAACTCTCAGTTAACATCCATCATCCTTCATTTATTGTAAAGAACCAGGCTTTTTTTCTGGAACATGCAAGGAAAATAAAACTTTCATTTCAATCTGTTCCACAGAATCAACAGATGGAGGTATGAGAGTTCTCGATCATTCACAGAAACAATCTTCAAGATAAAGCAGATTTTTTACATCTTTGATTGAAACCTCAGCTATTCCTCCTGAATCTGTCCCCTTAAAAGAAGAACTAAAGAACAGTACGATTTTTTTTTCTTCAGGAAACATGAGGATGATGATGCCAACTCATGACCCACGTAAGTCATTAAACTCTCAGTTAACATCCACCGTTATTAATTTATTTTAAAGATCCAAGCTATTTTCTGGGAGATGCAAGGAAAATAACACTTTTTTTCCGTCTTTCCCAACAGCAACGAAAGGTGAGAGTTCCTCATCATTCACAGGAACAATCTTCAAGATAAAAGTTACATTTTTTTCCATCTTTTGTTGAAACCTCTTTCGTTTTCCTCTTGATCGTGTTTCCGTCATGTGGATCAGGCGTAGTGATTACAGTCCCCTCATTGTTCCACAATGTTACAAAGAAGAACAAAACAACAGCAAATTCTTCTTTTATTGTTTAATTATTCAGGAAACATGATGATGAGGATGATGATGGAACCGACTGAGGAACCCAGTAAGTCTTTAAACTCTCAGTTAACATCCATCATCCTTCATTTATTGTAAAGAACCAGGCTTTTTTTCTGGAACATGCAAGGAAAATAACACTTTCATTTCAATCTGTTCCACAGAATCAACAGATGGAGGTATGAGAGTTCTCGATCATTCACAGAAACAATCTTCATGATAAAAGTAAAATTTTTCCATTTTCAAGTGAAACTTCAGTTACTCTCTTTGACTCTGTCCTCGTCACGGGGGCCATGCAGACACTATGATTACAGTCCCCTCATTGTTACATAGTTTTTCAAAGCATGTTAAAAGAAAAAAAACAACAAATTGTACTTTTTTTAAATTTAGGAAGCATGAGGATGATGATGGAACCGACTGAGGAACCCAGTAAGTCTTTAAACTCTCAGTTAACATCCATCATCCTTCATTTATTGTCAAGAACCAGGTTATTTTCTAGAAGATAAGAGGAAAATAACACCTTTTTTTTTTATCTTTCCCAACAGCAACGAAAGGTGAGGGTTCTCCATCATTCACAGGAACAATCTTCAAGATAAAAGTTGAATTTCTCAACTTTGATTGAAACCTCTTTCATTTTCTTCTTCAACGTGTTTACATCATGGGGTTCAGGTTTAATGATTACAGTCCCCTCATTGTTCCACAATGTTACAAAGATGAACAAAATAACAACAAATTCTTCTTTTATTGTTTAATTATTCAGGAAGCATGATGAGGATGATGATGGAACCGACTGAGGAACCCAGTAAGTCTTTAAACTCTCAGTTAACATCCATCATCCTTCACTTATTGTAAAGAACCAGGCTTTTTTTTCTGGAACATGCAAGGAAAATAACACTTTCATTTCAATCTGTTCCACAGAATCAACAGATGGAGGTATGAGAGTTCTCGATCATTCACAGAAACAATCTTCATGATAAAGTAGATTTTTTACATCTTTGATTGAAACCTCAGCTATTCCTTCTGAATCTCTCCCCTTAAAAGGAGAACTAAAGAACAGTACGATTTTTTTTCTTCAGGAAACATGAGGATGATGATGCCAACTCATGACCCACGTAAGTCATTAAACTCTCAGTTAACATCCACCGTTATTAATTTATTTTAAAGATCCAAGCTATTTTCTGGGAGATGCAAGGAAAATAACACTTTTTTTCTGTCTTTCCCAACAGCAACGAAAGGTGAGAGTTCCTCATCATTCACAGGAACAATCTTCAAGATAAAAGTTACATTTTTTTCCATCTTTTGTTGAAACCTCTTTCGTTTTCTTCTTCAACATGTTTATATCATGGGGTTCAGGTTTAATGATTACAATCCCCTCATCGTTCCACAATGTTACAAAGATGAACAAAATAACAACAAATTCTTCTTTTATTGTTTAATTATTCAGGAAACATGATGATGAGGATGATGATGGAACCGACTGAGGAACCCAGTAAGTCTTTAAACTCTCAGTTAACATCCATCATCCTTCATTTATTGTAAAGAACCAGGCTTTTTTTCTGGAACAAGCAAGGAAAATAACACTTTCATTTCAATCTGTTCCACAGAATCAACAGATGGAGGTATGAGAGTTCTCGATCATTCACAGAAACAATCTTCATGATGAAAGTAAAATTTTTCCATTTTCAAGTGAAACTTCAGTTACTCTCTTTGACTCTGTCCTCGTCACGGGGGCCATGCAGACACCATGATTACAGTCCCCTCATTATTACATAGTTTTTCAAAGCATATTAAAAGAAAAAAACAACAACAAATTGTACTTTTTTAAATTTAGGAAGCATGAGGATGATGATGGAACCGACTGAGGAACCCAGTAAGTTTTTAAACTCTCAGTTAACATCCATCATCCTTCATTTATTGTAAAGAACCAAGTGATATTCTGTAAGATGAAAGAAAAATAACACTATATTTCAATCTGTCCCACAGCATCAACAGACGGCGGTACGAGAGTTCTCCATCATTCACAGGAACAATCTTCAAGATAAAAGTTGAATTTTTCAACTTTGGTTGAAACCTCTTTCATTTTCTTTTTCAACTTTTACATCTTGTGGACCAGGCGTAATGATGACTGTCCCTTCGTTGTTACACAGTTTTTCAAAGTATGTTAACAGATGAACAAAACAACAACAAATTGTTCTTTTATTATTTAATTATTCAGGAAGCATGATGAGGATGATGATGGAACCGACTGAGGAACCCAGTAAGTCTTTAAACTCTCAGTTAACATCCATCATCCTTCATTTATTGTAAAGAACCAGGCTTTTTTTCTGGAACATGCAAGGAAAATAACACGTTTTTTTCATCTCTCCCAACAGCAACAGAAGGTGAGGGTTCTTGATCATTCACAGGAACAATCTTCAAGATAAAGTAGATTTTTTACATCTTTGATTGAAACCTCAGCTATTCCTCCTGAATCTGTCCCCTTAAAAGAAGAACTAAAGAACAGTACGATTTTTTTTTTCTTCAGGAAACATGAGGATGATGATGCCAACTCATGACCCGCGTAAGTCATTAAACTCTCAGTTAACATCCACCGTTATTCATTTATTTGAAATAACCAAGTTATTTTCTGGAAGATGCAAGGAAAATAACACTTTTTTTCCGTCTTTCCTAACAGCAACGAAAGGTGAGAGTTCCTCATCATTCACAGGAACAATCTTCAAGAAAAAAGCTAAATTTTTTCCCTTTTTTTTTTGAAACCTCTTTTGTTTTCCTCTTCAACGTGTTCACATCATGTGGATCAGGCGTAGTGACTACATTCCCCTCATTGTTCCTCAGTTTTTCAAATCATGTCAAAAGAAGGAAAAAAACAAAACAACAAGAGATTATTATTTTCTTTCAAATTCAGGAAACATGATGATGAGGATGATGGAATCAACTGAGGAACCCAGTAAGTCTTTAAACTCTCAGTTAACATCCATCGTTATTCATTAATTGTAACGAACCATGTGATTTTCTGTAAGATGCAAAGAAAATAACACTTTGATTTTCATCTGTCCCACAGAAACAACAGATGGCGGTATGAGAGTTCTCGGTAGTTCAAAGGAACAATCTTCTTGAAAAAAGTAGAATTTTTCCATCTTTGACTGAAACCTCTCTTTTTCTTCCTGAATCTGTCCTCGTCACGGGGACAATCAGGGACAATGATTACAGTCCCCTCATTATGACACAGTTTTTTTTCAAGTGTGTTATAAATTGAAAAAGTAACAACGCTGTCCCCTCATTATTCTATTCCAATACAGGAAGCATGATGATGGCGGCCACTGCCGGACCAGGTAAATGTGATGTAGAAAATATTTTAAACACATCTACCGGACTGTTTTAAATGCGAGGAACCATCAATTTTCACGCGATATCAGGTTTTGGATCAATTTCACAATAAAAGTATGAGTTCTCCATCATTTGATTAACAAGTCTTTTTTTTTTTTCTCTCTCTCCCTGAAACTTGCTTCCTCACGGGGACCAGAAGTGATGAGTAAGTACCTCCACTTTTCCCAGTTTGATGAAACAACAGGTCTTTCAATCAGCGTTTGCTTTCAGAAAAGTGTTCTGACACCTTTTAGTTTTGATCTGTCTCCCGTGAGGAATCCAGATTCGATGAAAGATTAGACCCTACTGCCAACTGAAAACTTGTTGCATCCTGTTTTTGGTGTGGGTTATTAATATTCTTCTCGTTTGTATTTCTCTCACAGATGCATCAATGGCAGGTAAGAGCATTAAACCACATTCTGTTGCATTTGAATCTGTAACAGTTCTATTTTTTTTTTTAACCTATGAGCTGTGTTGATCACCTCTTTTCTTGGCTTTTTTTTCAGCTTTTCATCCTATTCGACCTTTTGAGCCTTGCTACGATTCCACCCACATCAGTAAGACCCTCACATCCTTTGTTTATGCTTTTAGTGTCTGTGCTTATTGAGGCTAAATATGCTCGCTTGCAGAATGATCAAATGACCTGTGCCTTTTGTATTTTTCCTCCTCCAGAATGCTGGACCGACTGGTTTGACAGAGATGACCCCAGTGGAAGTGGAGACTGGGAAACCCTATCCTTGCTGCGCAGAAGATATCCCGGAAAGATCTGTGACAAGCCCGCAGACATCGAGGTCCAAACTGTGTCTGGCATCCCTTTGTCTCAAACAAGGGATGTGATTGATAAGTAAGTGCTGAACTTGTAGGGAACGTTAAAGTGTGTTTGACACATACAACGTTCAACATACATGTTGAGTTTTCCCGATGATATTTAAGTTTTATAATCACTTTTTTTTTTCTCTAAATTAGTCGTAGAATTGCTGACCAGCCAGTTGTGTGATTCATTGAGTGTCCCTTTATTATTTTTTTCTTTCCAGAAGTGACACCACTACAGGGTTTATCTGCAGAAACAGTGACCAGCCCTTGATGGGGGGGAGGAGGAGGAGGAGGTGCAGAGATTACCGTGTTCGTTTCAGCTGCCCCCTTCCTTTCTGTGGCGGAAGAGGTAAAATATGAATCCGTTCGAAATGTGCAGTGCGATGCTTTGCAGAGGCGGAGCTTCTTCTCGTCTTTCTTGAGCGACAGAGGATGGTGTGTTAATGCTGAAAACTTGCACTGCTTCTCTTCCCTCCCTGCAGTGTGCTGGACAAAGTGGTTTAATCGGGATCATCCCAGTGGAAGCGGAGACTGGGAAACGCTGAGGAGCCTTAGACGTGAGAACCCGGGGCAAATCTGTGCCAACCCGCTGTTCATTGAGGCCGTCACCGTCCACACGTTGAGGCCAGCCATCTACACAAGAGATAACATCTATGTGTAAGTTTCTTCATAAGATTAAACTTTGAGAAAAGGCACTGAAAATTTGATTTTTAACCTGTGCATCTTTTTCTGTGAGGTTTCTAATCATTTAGACATCTAAATGTTTGTTTTCCTTTATGTCTTTGTTTGTTACCTTTAGCATGATCAGTGTTTCTTCTTTCTTTTTAAATGCATTTATCAACATTTGAAAGTAGCAACACAATCAACACTATGTCCTCTGTTTGTCACACCATGAAGCAGATTTTTGCTTGAAACCTTTTTTTGATACCATTTCATGAAGGAGTGTTTATATGACTCACTAATTTATATCTTGGTATCATTTTTCAGGTACAACCCAACTGAGGGATTCGTCTGCCGGAATTCGGATCAGAGATACGGCAGGTGTCAGAATTACCAGGTTCGCTTTGCGTGCCTGTGCTGAATGCAGACCAATGCTACTGATGAGATGAGCATTTGATTTTTTTTCACTCCTTTTTGTTTTCCTCTGATGTTTTTTAAGTTTCTTGCTTTTTGCCATGAAATTTAAAGACTATCAACAATATTTTTTCTGATGTTTTCACTTGTAATAGTTGGAAAAACATTATTTTGATTCCAGAGTTCGTATAAGTCACGACAGCCTTGTTCCAGCAGTGTTACAGAGAGGCCACAGTGGCCGTTACCACAACCTTGGACCTTATAAATAATGCCTTTTCTACAGAATATCTTAAGTGAAAGGAGAAATATTGTCTGTTTTTTTTTCTTTCTGTTCAACTTTTGTCTTGTTGGGATCTGCACCAATAAATCTATCGAGCATCAAATTGCCTTTGTGTTTAAATTTCGTGTACTCATGAAAACCACATAAGCTAAATACATGTGATCACTAACCAGCCCAGCCATAACAGACAAAATTGATTTTATTTTGTCGCAATAGCACAACAATATACACAAACATAAAAACGCACATGCCAATTTATATTACTTTTCTTCCGTAGACTTTGTTTTAACTTGCATAAATCTTCAGCTCAACAACAAGGCAGACACATACTGAAGGCTGTGTTCACAGTATACAGCCAACGGTGACTCAAATCGAGACTTTTGTGCCTCGCACTGCCTGTTATTTCATTTAGAGAGTGTTGGACCGGCTAAAGAAATCCATAATGCTGGATCAGCTGATGGATGGAGCGAAACAGTTATTAAACTCAGTGTTTCTAACAGCAGTGGAGGAGAGAGAAACCACTGCGAAAGCAAGACGTCAACAGACCATGATGTTATAGACATGAAAAAATTCAAACAGGGTTATTGAAACAATTGTTCAGCCACCGACAAAACACAACAAAACATAAGCATAACCGATCTGAAATTTATCACTCCAAACAGGTGAATTCTCAAAAGGAATTAAAACTGCAAAAGTTACCCGCCAAGCAAAACTGGAGACAGAGTCCAATTCAATTTTTACAGCCGTTTCTCAACTCCTAATTTTTTTTTTTATTTATCTTTTCTGTAAAGGGGAGAACTTAGTTAGAACTTGTTTGGTCATCATAAGGGGAATAATGTCTTCAATTTTTAACTGAGGGTGTAATTGTAGCGAAAGTTAATGAAATTAAGTTTGGTGTCATAATTGATCAAAAGACCAGCTGGAAACTCCACGTTAAACATGTTTGAACTGAAATATCCAGAGGTATTGCAGTGCTCAGCAAAGCAAAATACTTCATGAAGAGCAAAGCACTGCATAGTCCACACTGTTCACTAATGGCAATAGCCTATATATGAATTACTGAATTACCGTTGTGCACCGGCACGCCATCATACGTCCAGGTACGAGACTATTTCATAAACGGTTCAGAGTGATCATCATAAACAAATACAGGGATGAAGGTCAATGATGAATTTACATGGACGTCTCACACATTGTAAATAACTGTACATGCATTTCTGGTTGTGTATTTTTATGTAGTTACCACCCCCACAATTTTAAGGCCAAAAAATCTGCCGGGGACCTTCACAGTCAGTTCTCCTCCCTCTGTAACCTAAAGTTAGCGTTTACCAGACTGTTGCTTCAACCAATCATAATTTGAGTTGGTGATGAAGGGCCTTCTGGTGGCCCCAGGGTGACGTCAGTGTATTCAGACACTCTGATTGGATAGTAGCTGTATCAAGCTGCATAAGCAGAAACATAGTTTATTGATGCTTTATCAGTCCAAAGTAACTGATAAAGAAATGGGCTTGTTTGCTGAATTATTGTTAAAGCCATTTTTCAGGATGGACTTTTCAAGAAAAGCTGGCAAAGCAAGTTGGACTTTCAGGA
The DNA here is from genome assembly GCF_902148845.1 of Salarias fasciatus. Lineage (NCBI taxonomy): Eukaryota > Metazoa > Chordata > Actinopteri > Blenniiformes > Blenniidae > Salarias > Salarias fasciatus. The sequence continues at coordinate 15,852,917 of NC_043759.1, forward strand.
CGAGCTTTGACGGATATTAAAGAAGTTGCCAGTGGAACTGATGAGAGCTGGACAGAGTAATTTAACTCTTTTTGAGGAGAGAAAGGAGGATGGATTTTATCTAAAATAATCAGGATTTGTGGTGAGTAAAATGTTGCTATTTTCCTGAATAATGTTGCAATTTTTTGAAGTTATATTTGATGCTTTTTATGTATGTCTCAGCCGCATCTACTTTTGTTCCGAAATGTACACCACTGCCAAAGTGTCACATCATGGTCAATACTGGGTTCACACTGAGGTCGACGCACAACTGAGGTCAGACTAGATAAAGTAACTGTATGTTTGTTCTCACTGATAGGCGTTTGACCATACTGTTGACTGTTTGGAATCACTGTTATGTCACACAATACAGCAGAGGGTCCGTCTGGTGCTGCCAAAAACATGTCTGACTGGTGCCAAGCTGGCGGGTGAGGACACAACCATGATATGACAAACTCTGACTGGGTTCCAATCACAATACGCAACAAGGATTCTCACTGTGTGAGTGTACCTTGCAGAAAGCCTTACGAATGTAAGAGTACAGCAACATATACAAATGGTATGAGGCCCGAGTCTGAGGCTGTTTTCACCGTGTAGATGAGATGATGAACAAGCCTGTTGTTTCATTTACAGTTTTGCACTGAAACATTTTTATTTATGTCCATTTTCCTTTGTTACTCTGACAACAAATTAAATGGGAAATAGTATTTATTAACAAAATAAATGATAGCTTAACCATCCCCTTGTTTCTTCCTCGCATCTACTCTCAGCACATAAATGGCAGATTCCCCTGAATCGCAGCTTTTTCCAGTCGCTGCTCCCTCCTGAAGCTTTGTGGTTCACCTAAGGGAATGCCCACTGCACAGTTTGAAAACCACTATACTGTAAATAAATAATATAACAGGTGCTTTTTAGTGTATAGATTTATTGATGTGCAGTGAGTGGCCACTTTATCTAAATTTTGGAATTTATAGTCCATTCCTATGCTCTGTTAGGAGGAGGAACACAGCTGAAGGTATAGCTTAATCTCTCAGGGTCTGTGTAATTCAAGAATATTCAAAATGTTTCCTAAACAATATTTAGTACAATAGTTTTGCTCACAGATGCACAGCTTCTGTGAGAACCTGATCTTATGTAACTTCTTTTGCTGGTTATGGATACATATATGTTTTCTCGCCTTTACATTTTTCTTTAGGAAAGTCCAACAAAACAAAGTATAAAGTAACTGCAGAAGAATGGAGGGGCTTTACACCTCATATCTCCTCCTCATTCCGTCTATAATGCAATGACTGATGTGTATCTCATTTTTAAAAAGGACTTTTTTTCTTTTTTAAAAAAGAAGACTTGTTATCTTTTGACAGGCGATCTTTGGGTGTGTTCTTTCACACGCATTTCCAGCAATTGTGCATGTTTACTGGGAGCTGATATAAACTCCAGATTTCCTCGAGGTGGGAAGACAAGAGGAGAGCTTCACTCTTTCTGTATTGTTTCTTTGGAGAGGTCTTGTGGGTGAGTAACCACTGTCTTTGTTTTTCTGAGAAAATCTTCTCATTTGGACTGGAAATGATTCATTCTAGCTGTATTTTCAAACTTAATTTTCTGTTGTTCTTTTCACAAAACAACTCATGGTTCCTTTCACAGTACCTGCTACCTGGTAATCATGCTGCAATTGGTAAAGCACACCCTTTTCTCTTTAAATTGATTTTTTTCTCCCCGTCCCCACTTCAACTTAATGAATTTCTTCTTTTTTTCCCTAGTTCACAGTTGTCATTATTGCTGGACTGGTTGCTGGTGGGTTTACCTATATTCCATTTGTTTTCTCTAAATTTTCAAACTGACTGAAAATGTTATCTGTGCATTCATTCATTTGTTCATTTATTCATTCATTCATTTACAGAAAGTCAACAGAAAATGGTCAAACCACTTCAAGAACTTGGTAAATTGTGAAAAAAAATTTTTTTTGATATACTGCACATGACATTGAAGTTCAACCTTTTGGGAATCACACACAATGATGAAGAAGTTCCTCACACCTTAAGGTATTGATTTTTTACACAGTTTTCCCATGTTCATTTTCCCACAGTGGTCCCACATCCAGGTAAGAGAGTTAAAGATTAATCTCCATTTTAGATTCACTCTTTCAGTACAAACCAGTCAGATGTTGCCTATAATCTTTTGTCATTTGTATTTGTTATGATTCAAATCTTATCAAACTTCTACACAATTTCTGCACAATAACATTTGGAAGAAAGAAAAGAGGAAAGCAGAGTGAGGATGGTGTTTTTGCAGTAGTTCAGTATCTCTGGGTAGGGTGTTGTCTTTTTGGATTTTCAGAATAGGGCCACCTGAACAGAGTCAAGTCCTTCCTTGTTCTTCTTTTTTTTTCTTTTCTTTTCTTTTCTTTATTTTTTCTTCCCAGAGTGCTGGACTGATTGGTTTAACAGAGATAACCCCAGTGGAAGTGGAGACTGGGAAGTCCTTTCAGTGCTAAGAAAAGACAACCCTGGAAAGATCTGCTCCAGACCCATCGGCATTGAGGTGAAAACTCTGAGCGGTCTCACTGTTTCTCAAACAGGAGATCAGATTTACAGGTAAATACTGTTCTAACATGAATCTTTTTTTTCCATTCAAAAGATAACACAAAAATATACTTAAAAGAAAATAATACAATACAAGAATGAATGAAAAAGGAGCAGAAAGAAGAATAACTTGTATGTCTGCCCCTTCTTTCATTAGATCATATTTTCCCAATATTTACAAACACTATCATCTTTTTCACCTGGATTTTACACTAGTTACACACACCTATCATCATTTTTTTTTCCATCTACCTCTCCTTTATCCAGCCACTTATATTCCGTCTACAATTTCGATCATTATCTGTCTTCAAAATTCCAAGACCAATTCCATTCTGTCAGAAGAAAATTATGCAATGCTGGACACAAATCTCACGTGTCCAACATTGCATAATTCCTCAGTAATGTAATTTTTACATTTCTTTTAAATGCTGTGATTGTTTGCATTCCTTTTACTTCTTTCTGAAGGGTATTCCACAGATTGGTTCCCTTAACCGTCACAGTGCGTTCCATTATTTTTGTTCTGAACTTGGGTTTAATAAAAATGTCAGTCCCTTTTAGATTATAACAACTTTCTCTTTTTTCAAATGTTTCTAGAATTTTTCCAGGTAACATGTTCCTATTAGCTTTATATAATATCTGAAGTATTTTATAATCAACTACATCATCACATTTTAAAGCATTATCCTGAATGAATAGTGGGTTTGATGGGTCTCTATTTCTATTATCATTTATAATTTTCAGAGCCTTTTTTTGTAAAATTAACAGAGGTTGTGTGTAAGGTTTACAGGTCGTCCCCCAAATTTCCACACAATAAGTTAGGTATGGAATAGTTAGTGATTTATATAACTTAAGTAATGCTGACTGATTTAAAACTGATTTTACTCTATATAATACTGCGATGGATTTAGCTATTTTATTTCTAATATAATTTATATGTGACTTCCAGCTAAGGTCTTTATCAATAATAACACCTAAAAATCTTGTTTCCTGTATCCTTTGAATTTCTATCCCATCTATCTTGATTTAAACCCGTGTGCTATGTAGTGTTGTTTTCACAAATCAAACATGATTGTCTTGTTAATATATTATTGTTACCGTGGATAGATTCAAGTTTAACATAAAGAGAAACAAAGAAACAGAATAATAAACCCAACTAAATATCAAAACATTATGTTCTGTAGTTTCGTCTTGTTTTGATCAGCAAAAATGAAGAGACAGTTGAAAAGAGTCTTCATCTTATAAACCACATTTTGTCTCATTTTTATTAATCAATGATATTGCATGATATATTTTATTATAATTTTCATCACAGAACCACCGTTTACATTTTGGCTCATTTTCCTCACATGATAAAGGTTTGTCGACGAGGACATTTTGTTGTAGTTTTTGTTGATGAAAATAACACTAGTACTGTCTGTTTTTTGTCGGCTAACTAAAATATTTTTTAAACATTCCAACCTGTTTGTTCTTAGTGTCTCATGCACTTTCTTACCAGAGTTCTGTCATCCACTGGGATGATTTATTGGAGTGTCACTTTGTATTCTCCCTTACAGACAAGACACAACTACAGGATTTGTCTGCAGAAATGACGACCAGCCTTTCATGAGGATGTGCAGTGATTATCGCGTTCGTTTCAATTGCTTCCCTTCATTCTGTGGTGGTGAAGGTAATATAAATACACACTAAACAAACAATGTTTTGATTCCTCCTTCTCCTTCACTACATTGCCACTGGTTTTGGTTCTGTATTTCCCATTGCTCTTTCTTTTCTCATAACAGTGTGCTGGACAAAGTGGTATAATCGGGATCGTCCTAGTGGAAGTGGAGACTGGGAACTTTTGAGCAACCTCAGAGAACAATATCCGGGCCAAATTTGTGCAAAACCCCTGAAACTTGAGGTTGTTACCACTGACACGATGACCCCAGCCAGCAGCACAGGAGAGATCTTCTTTCTGTAAGTTTCTGTATGTGAAAAAAATTAACTTTTGAAATAGTGTTGTTATGGTACACTAAGTCTTGGCTTTTGGGTCATTTTCCAGAAATAATCCAACCCAGGGATTTGTTTGCAAGAATTCAGATCAGAAAGATGGAAGATGCAAAGACTACCAAGTCCGCTTTGGATGCCCGTGTTAATCTCTGACTCCAAAACACTGTCAGTGATGACAAGTTCTAATTCATCTTGATTATTTCTTTTTTCTTCCGAATTTCCTGTCTTTAATAGTTGATTAGTTGGGGAGAAAAAAAAAACACCATCACATATTTTTGGGATGTTTTCCCTCTTCTTCCTAAATGATGAAACGATCTGAATCAACAATAATAAATCTATTCTGAGCATCGTCTTCAAGTTTTTATTATGCATGATCACTATCACTGTCATCATCATATTTGCATGATCACGCTGATCTTTAATCACTCTTCACAGACTCGGTTACCTTGTGTTCTTGTGTTGGTTAGAATAATAGTGATCTGTAGTAGCCCTCTCTTGATGCACGCCCCAAGTTTACTACGAGTTACTACTAGCTGTATTCTCAAAAAAAAAAAAAAAAAAAAGGTTTGTGGCATCCTTGCATTTCCTTCCGTCCCTACACCTTTTATTTATTTTTGTGGCCCGGTCCGTTCACTACTATGGTTCATCAGGGGGAAAAAAAAAATAAAAAAATATATATATATATATTTATATATATGTATGTGTGTATATATATATATATATATATATATATATATATATATATATATATATATATATATATATGTATGTATATGTATATATATGTATGTATATGTATATGTATATATATGTATGTATATGTATATATATATATATATATATATATATATATATATATATATATATATATATATATATATATATGTATGTATGTATGTATGTATATATATATATACATACATACATACATACATACATACATACATACATACATATATATCTCCCCCTTCTTTATCTCTCTTTCTTTCTGTCTCTCGCTCTCTGAGCGTTTCCATCCCGGTCCTGTCCGTGCCAGATGCCAGCTTTAAATAAAGGCAGCAGCAGGAGGAGATTCAGTCTCGTCCTGCTGCTAACATTAAAATCTGTTCGGATAGTAAAAGGCTACAGTCATACAATATTGCACGCCCCAGCTGCCGAACAGGACAAGTAAATAAAAAAACACTAATAAATCTATTCTGAGCATTGTTTTCAAGTTTTTAATACATTTTTAAGGAATTTACAGATCCACATAAAGCTGCTGTGTTTCGGGAGACACATTCTTCAACCTTATTTCCCTTATAGCTGTATCTACATTTAACAATGACATTTCAAAGCATTCTAATGGGGATAAAGACAGAAAGTGAAGGACTTCACGTATCCAGATGTTGGAATAGAACACTGTACCTCTTTTTACAGTCTGCCATGAGTTCTTTCTGCTCAGCAGACTGAAGGAATCTCTCTTCTCACACTGGAGCTCTCATTGTATCCTTATTGATACAGTCATCCCCTTCAGTACATCGTGTTGGCATGCAACTCTCATGGGAAAGGTTCATTTTAAACACTTTCAGTTCTCTCACTCAGATGGGGATTAAATTGTGCTCAATTTGTAAATCATAAGGTACCGGAACGCCTGGTGCACATGGCAGCGTGGGAATGTCATTACAGATACAGGTACCAGAACAGAAAACAGTGCTGAAAAAAAAAATAGAGAACAGTGCTGAAAACAACACGCAAATGCCCCTTGTACCATGCTGTGGGACTTACAAGCCCAAATTTCAAATAGCAACCATGGTATAAATGTTCTGACAATTATTTACTATTATCATCATTATTCTAATAGGGCAGGGGTTGGCAACTTGATTTGGATCAATTTTTGTTTGGGTTTTTTTGCGAATGTCAGCTAGAGCTCCCTCACTCCTGAGAGCAGCACAATGAACTGAACAACAAGATGAAAATAAAACAACAGAACAGTAAACAGCCACGCTAAACCCAGAAATTAAACCTACCAGAACAATGTTTCCCTCGTACACTCCAAGCCGCCACTACGCTGCTCAGGTTGTTCCTCTCAGAACTGAACTGTCCGTGAGGACAACTTTTCCCATTCTGTCCCAGACGCTCAGCATTTAAATCTTCTTTCCACCATCTCAGAAGTTGAGATCGCGCCCCGTCGACTGATGTTGGAGCATAAAGGAATCGTTCAAAGCCAGCTGGCTAACAGCTAAGCTAACAGCTGGCTACTTTTATAAAGTGTCCCTGAAAGCAGCAGGAGCTGCATGGAGCTTACAATGGATCACACAAAACTTCCATTGTTATCATTGAAAATCTGGCGCAGCAGCCTAACAACAGACGGTGTGCTTACCATAACAGTCCAAAACAGCCCACATCACGGCCAAGTCCAGATTCTCCTCCTCCTCCCTCTTTCGGCTCAGCGTCACTTGCTGGTGTTATTCAGACTCGTTTTGAGTCATCATCGTGTACCCCTTCCTTCTTTTTTTACATGACAGCAAATTTAACTGTCTTTTAAGCATGTTTGATTAGCCCTTTCTTTACTGTCTTCATGAGTAATCTCAGATAAAACAATTTTCTGTCACAGGCGGGTTTGATTCAGTGCGTCAGCAGACCTGCAGATCTTTTAAATGACTTTTATTTTTTTACTTTTAATTGTATTAAACACTGTGAAATTAATAACATTTGTTCTGTGAATTAATATGTCAACATATTTATTAGGTCCCAGAACACAGACAGATCAAAATCAAGAGGTCTTATAAAATCCTGTTCCGGCAGGATCCGGCATGAAAGCTAGCATTATCATTTACCGTATTGGCCCGAATATAAGACGATGTTTTTTTCCAGAAATTGCATCCTAAAAAGTGGGGTCGTGTTATAATCGCGGACTTACGGTAGACGGTCAATACGCATCCGCGCTGCTAGATGGAGCCAAAGTATCACTGACCAGAGAGAGAGTGGAGCGATGAAACGAGATCAAATGATCTGATGAAAAATGGCGGATCATCTGGAACAAAGGGGCTCGAACGCTGGACAACTGAGCAAACAGCAGAGGCGAAGTGATGATGCCAACTTTAAACTGATGGTGAACAGCAACGCAGTCAACGCAGCAGAGTCATCAAACAACTGCCAAGCCGCCAGGAGACATGGTGTAGCAGAGTGGAGAGCACAGAAAAAACGCCTACAGATGCTAACGCTATGAGAAAAGCTTTCTGTGGTCCTGAGAGCGACGCTTCAGAGAGACTGATAGAAGGGTGAGAGAATACGTCTCTGAAAAACGGAAAGATAGAATGCCCACCACCAGAGCCTGATTCAGCTGAAGGCACTGGAAAGTTATTTACATCATTTATGCAGTTTGGACCCCTTGATGTTTCTTATTTTTTCATTTTATATCTCGTGAAATGTTATCTCAGTTGTGAGTTTTTTAGTTTATAATAATTGTATAATGAAAAGTTGTTTAATGAGTGACCTTACTGTCTTCAGCATTATTTTTTCAAAAAATTATCTTTGAAAAATAGGGGTCGTGTTATAATCGGAGTCGTCTTATATTCGGGCCAATACGGTACATCCATCCAGCAGTTCCAGTGCGCTCAACGTGTGAGAATGGAGATCCATGTGACACCGGAAATGTAGGGACACTGCTTCTGATGGCTCTGCGATGTGTGCCGGTGGTGTGTTCATGTTCCAAAATAGAAGTGACGTTCCTTTCGTAGCTGAAAGTTTCAAGAAATAATCCAAAATCCGTGCAGTCGGTGCGGACAAACTGTCATTCACAAAATTGAAATTTGTTTGAATTTGGAACTTATATGAACGATGCATGACAGTAATTCCACATACAGACTCCTCAGTAAATATGTCAAATATGAAACATATGAATGAGACAACCATCAGTGAAACTAAAAACTTGCAAGTTTTTGCAAATATGACGCTTAAAAGACTTGTGTGCAGTGCCACATGATACAACATGACCTTTCTGCAGTGTTGAAGATTGGATAGTTTCGATCAGAATAAAAACATTTTTAGCCTCTATTATTCAAAGTTTCATTATATGGTCACTCAGTCCCATCCCCTCACCCCAACCAAAAGATTCACTGTATATGATTTCATGTCCCGTCCACTCGTCTACTTTGCTGGTCCAAGGGGAGCTTATAGGTATGCAGTGGTCCTGAAGCCAGTCCAGAATGAGCCGCTGTGGCTTCTGGTTTTAGTTCCAATCAAGCAAGAGCACACTAGACTCCACCTATTTCACCAAGTCTACAGGTGGACTCACTTGAGGAAATGGGTGCAGTGTGATGTGCTCCTGTTTGTTTAGATTCCAACCAAACTGGAGCACATCAGATTTTTGGTTAGGGCGTGTTCTTTCTTTGTCAGGGCGGGGCAATTTTAGATTAGGACTGAAGACAGCGCCAACTGAGGAATTTCGCCCCAGGACATAGTTGGAGGGGATGTTATCAAAAAAGACTAAACTGGGTCACACAGATCTGTGTGTGGAAGTGTACTGCAACTGCAGTACATCATCTTGGCATACAACTCTCATGGTAAAGGTTCATTTGAAACACTTTTAGTTCCCTAACTCATATGGGCATTAAACAGTGCTTAATTTGTAAATCATGAGGTACCGGAATGCCTGGTGCACATGGCAGCGTGGGAATGTCAATACAGATACAGGTACCGGAACAGAGAACAGTGCTGAAAAAAAAAAAAAAAGAGAGAACAGTGCCGAAAACAACACACAAATGCCCCTGTGCCATGCTGTGGGACTTACAAGCCTAAATTTCAAATAGCAACCATGGTATAAATGTTCTGACAATTATTTATCATCATCATCATTATTATTACAGGGCAGGGGTCAGCAACTTGATTTGGGCCAATTTTTGGT